>NW_004955467.1:4090264-4150410 GCF_000276665.1 Chinchilla lanigera | reverse complement strand
CTTGCAGTTTTCCCCTGACTAGTATGTAGTGACCTTCTTTTTTTTTTTTTGGTTTTTCTCTGGTACCAGGAACCGAACTCACGACCTTGCGCTTGCCAGGCAGGCGCTTTTGCCACTGAGCTAAATCCCCAGCCCTGCTCTGTAAAGTTTCAATTGCTATGCTGAATAGAAGTGGTGATAGTAGGCACCCTTGTGTTGTTCTTGACTGAGAAAGGAGTGTTTCCCACATTTCCCCATTTAACATGGTTCTGACTATTGGTTTGTCATAAATTGCTTAATAAAATTTATTTGTTGTCCTTCTATGCATATTTTCTGCAAGGGTCTTACAATGAAGGGGTATTGGATTTTGTCAAAAACATTTTCTGCATCTATTGATATGATCATGTGGTTTTTTTTCCTTGCTTCTGCTTATGTAGTGCATTACATTTATTAATTTACAAATCTTGAACTATCCTTGCTTCCCTAGGATGAAACCTATTTGATCATGATGTGATTTTTTGATGTTACATTCTATTTGCTATATCTTGTTGGGCCCTACAAGGTAAGTAAATCTATATCTATTTGCTAATATCTTGTTGAGGATTTTTTCTTCTGTGTTCATTGAAGACTTTGGCCTGTAGCTCTCTTTTTCAGTTGGGTCTTATCTCATTTTAGTACCAGAATGATACTGGGTTCTATAATGACTTTGGAATTGCTTTATCCCTTTTAATTTATTTGAGGAGTGGAAGGAGTATTGGTGATAAAACATCCTTTAAGATTTTGTAGAATTTAGCTGTGAATCCATCAAGTCCCATACTTCTTTTTAGATGATATGTTTTTTATTACCTTCAGAATTTCATTCCTGGTCATTGGGTTGTTTATCATTTTTGTATCTTCTTGGATTAGTGTTAGTAATTTGTATGTGTCTAGGAATCTGTCAATTTAAGATTTTCCAATTAGTTGGAACATAATTTTTCAGAGTAATTACTAACTATCTTCTGGACTTTGATGATGTCTGCTGTGATGTCCTTTTCATTTCTAATTATATTAATGTGAGGTTTTTTTCCTCTCTCTTAGAAAGTTTGGCTAAGGGTTTATCTATTTTGTCTCTTCTTTCAATGAACCAGTTCTTCAGTTCATTTATTCTTTGTATTTTTTTTTTTTTTTGCCTCAATTTCATTGATTCTCACTCTAATCTTTATGATTTTTTCTCCTTAAGTTCGGTTTGGGCCTGGATTATTATTATTTCTCAAGTATCTTGAGGCTCCTCATTAGGTTATTTACTTGAGCTTGATTTGTTTTCCGAATGTGAGCATTTATTGTAATGAGCTTCCCTCTTAGGACAGCACTGTCATTAACTTGCAGAAATTTTTAATTTCTTCCTTGATTTTTCTGTGACCCACTCTGTAGTTGATATCTATTTTAACTGCACAGTAGCCTAATAGTAAACAGGGGATTATCCCAATTCTTATTTATTTATTTATTTATTTTTGAGACAGGATCTCTTGTTTTAGGTCACACTGGCCTTAAACTCACTATGTAGTCCAAGGTGGCCTTGAATTCATAACAGTCCTCTTACCCCAGCCTCCTTAGGGCTGGAATTATAAGTGGGTACCACCGCACCCAGTTAATTGTTTTATATTTATTTCAGCAGTGTATGTGAGGTATTTTCAAGAAACTACCATATGTTGCAGAAAAGAGTGTATACTCTGCTATAGTAGGGTGGACTACTTTGTAGATATCTGTTAAGTGCTTATGTTTAAGGGTGCAGCTCAACTCTGATATTTCTTTATTGATTTTTGACTTAGTCTCTGTGAAAGTAGGATATTAAGGTCTCCCAATATGATTGTGTTAATATTTACTTGATCTTTAATGTTCAGTAGTAGTCATTTTATGAAGATAGGTGCTTCAGTATTCTGTGCATAAATATTTATAAGCATTATCTCTTCTTGAATTGCTCCTGTAACTAGCATGTAGAGACTTTCTTTGTCTCTTCTAATCAGTTTTAGCTTGAAGTTTACCATGTCTGAGATTAAATTGCTACTCCTCCTTGTTTTGGAGGTCCTGGTGCATGAAATAATTTTTCCCATCCTATGATTTTTAGTCTATGAATAGCTTTTTGGATAAGATGAGTTGCTGAATTAACACAACATTCTATTGGATTTTGTTTTTTGATGCATTCTGCTAATCTGTGTCTTCTATTTGGAGAGTGGAGGCCATTAACATTGAGAGATATTACTGAAAGGTGTTGATTAAGTATTGTGATTGTGCCCTTTCTCTGTTGGAGAGTCATTTATTTTTCTTTCTTTTTAAATGTTGCTTATCCAGTGACCTTGCCTGGTGTTTTCATTCCATCTGGGTTTTTAGCTTTATTGATTTTGTCATTTCTGTCTATCGTATTCTTGAGTATTTTCTGGAGTGTTAGTTTAGTATTCACAAATCTCTTGAGTTTGCTTTTTCATGAAATGTCCTGTATGTGTTTTGAAGGAAAATTTTGCTGCATATGTTAATCTCAGTTGGAAGTTGTTTGCTTTTAGGGCTTGAAATACTTCACTCCAAGCTCCTTCAGCCTTGAAGGCTTGTGTTGAGAAGTCTTCTGTAATTCTAATGTGTTTACCCTTATGCGTGATTTTTTTTGTTTTTCTCTGACTGCTTTTAAAATTCTGTTTATTCTTTTTTGTAAGACATCTGACTACTTAATAATGATACATCTTGATAAGCTTCTTTTCCCATCCTCATTGTTTAGTGCTGGGGAAGCCTTGCTTACTTGTATGCTGAACTCCTCTCATATTTGAGAAAATTTCTATTATGATTTACTTAAACAAATTAATAATTCCACCTGTGCTATCTTCTGGCTTCTCTCTAACCCCAGTCAGCCTTAGGCTGGTCTTCCTCATGTTGTCTAGCAGGTACTGAGTGATTAGTTTTGTTTTCTTATGTTTTGTCTGTGGCTGTTCTAAGTACTTCATCATGATTTCCCATTTTGCTCTCAATTTCAGACACTCTGTTTTATGCCAATCATTTCTTGCAGTTTCTGAATTCTATATAGATTTTTATTTTAGGTATTTCTGTCTGGTACCTTTTTGTGGATTCCATACCTCTGGTGAATTTGTCATTCATACTTTCAGACATTTTGGTCAGCTTTTCCAAGTTTGTATTTGTTCCCCCTATATCCACATTTGACATTGTAAGTGATGATTCCATAAACTTTGGGGTCATTTCTTCTTTGAAATTGCCAAGTTTCTTTATGTCTTTTGAAAACTGTTTGTAGAGCTCTAGAACCTAGTATTTTCTTTCCTTTCCATTTATATCACCTTTCTCTGCCTTAGAAGAGATGAGAGACTTTGAAGATCTTCTGTTGCCTTGTTTTCCCATGATTATATGTATTTGTTCCCCTCCTTTTGGTACTGTGTGTTAAAGTCTAGTAGTATGGGAAGAATTTGAAAATTTTTATTGAGATACTTCCTCCTTGTGATGTGGTTTGAGCTTTACATGTCCAGAGATAGTGTGCATCCCACCAGTATTTTAATTCAAGTGATTTGGACTCTGTCTGTATGTTTTTCAGAAAGAATTACTTCTGGTTATATAGCATTAATAGATAAGATCACACATTGCTATTATGGTTTATGTCTAGATGTACCCCTAAAGCCTCATGCAGTTTTAGATAGGCCTTTTTCAGAAGCAGCTGAATCTAGAGTTTGTAACTGATTCATAGTACAGTGCTGGAATTAAGGGCACTGGGATTAAAGATGTGATTACTGGATCAGTCCACTGATTGGATTGGTACTGCCCTAGTCCCTGCAGTCTGGATTAGATAAAAGGGTCAGAAAGGGACTTGTTTTGCCATTTTGCTCTTGCTGCTTTTGCTGTCTTCTGTCACCATGAACTGTTGCCCCTCTTCCATGTACCACCCTCCTTGGAGCCAACAGATTATAGAATGAAATCTCTACAAACTTTGGTTTAAGTAACCTTTCTTCCATTGACTTCGAGTGTCAGTATTTTGTCTCAGCAATGAGGGAAAAGTAACTAAGACAATCACTTATATAAGATAGACCTTGCATTTATACTTTTGCTGTTTCTCCACTTATCAATACTCTATGCTCACTATGTTCATTATTAGTTGCTCTGCAATGTGGCAGGAGAAGTGGAGGGAACAGACTGAAGTGTGAAAGAGGAGCATAAGTCACTACTGGGTGAGGTTGGGAAGAGGGATAGTGATAGGTGAAAAAAATAAGATTTGATTTGGGGTCAGATTCTGCAGAGTACTTCTGGTTGAGTTGAAGGATTAGTGTGGAGGTTTTTAAGAATGTAATGGTGGAACTGAGGATGAGCTGAGAAGGGAGGAAGAGAGGTTTTTTTAATGATTGAGGAAACCCATGCTGGCTATTGGAACCTATTGATGGTTGTGTGCCTGTAATATAGAAAGGAGGAGAGGTGGTAGACAGGAGGTTAGGAGAGATAGGGAAGAGCCACAGGAACAGGATGTGGAGGACAGCGTGTTAACACGAGAAGATGGGAATGACAGAGAGAGCAGAATATGGCAAATTAAAAACTTAATAAGAAGAGTTCCTATATTGGGAAAATGAATTGAGAGATAAGACAATAGTATTTCTGTGGGAGCTTGAGGTGAAGAAACTAGATAGGGGATGGGAGGGAGGGAACCTAGACACCAACCAAATCAAGGAAATAGAAGAAAAAGTAAACAAGAACAAAGACCAACTAAACAAAAATTTAACAATGAAATCAAACCAAACCAAGCTAAACAAAAAACTCAGAAATATCTGCCAGGAACTCAGTTTCTGCACCCCAGCAAGGGGATGTGTGTATGATTCATATGTCACCTCTTTGCCTTAAAACCTGGGTGTTCCCACCCTTCCCTTCTTGCACTGATTATGGTACGATTATACACAGCCACACCAATATCACCTCTGACCGCTCCACCACAAAACTGAAGCTAGCCCAATCTCAGGACTTCCTTTTGCCAGCTTTTAGGCATGCAGGCAGAGTCCGGATGTTGACGTAGTTTTGGGGTTAAGAACTCTACTAGTGCCCATGCCCAGGTGTGATGGTGGAATTGGCAGGGAGATTCACTGGCAAGTAAGGGATCGCTGAGTCAAGGGTATGTTCATGCTTACTCTTTGGGATACGTCCTCGGGGAACTGCAGTTACTTTGAGAAGCTGGTTGGGGATTAGGAGATGGCAGAAGTGGGATGAAATCTTGTGGTTCCTCATTCTCAGATATTGGCAGATTCCGCGTGCCTGCCTGATAGTCTGCATCGCTGCCACGCTGCCCAAGGTGTGAGTGGGTTTCTCTAGCATTGTTGAGCACTAATGGAGACTCTACAAGGGAGAGAGACAGCTGCAATTCCTTCCTAACCTATACTGAAGAGCCCATGAGTCTGTGTAATTTCCTTCTTGTCTCAGCTGCAGTCTGGTTGCAGGTAACCACTCATGTTCTCTGTAGATGGCTTAAGCTCTGGGGCCTGGGAAATGCTCTGGAGCCCCAGGAAGGACCACAGCTGACTCAGCCTGTGGGTGGGACTGGTGCCTGTGACCAGCAGTCCAGCAGACATATAGCCCTTGTGGTAAGTGGTTTGGACCCACAGCCCGTGACTCAGGTTGTCTGCAAACCCACAGAGCAGTGTGCACTTGCCTGTGATGAGGTGGGCACTCTGGGAAAGCAGGCTATTTAAGTGAGTGCCATGTGTGTACATGCCAGTGAATTCGCTGGTGGTCTGGACAGGCGCGCTTGTGAGCTGTGCTGACTGAGCTACCGTTCAGTTTGCCTATACATCCTTTCTCTGGGCTGAGTCTGTTTGAGGGGGAGGTGCTTCCCTACCCACGGTAAGCACTTTCATGGGGAACTCAGCAATGCCGCTTTCCCCAGGATTTGGCAGGGAGGAGGGAGGTGGTGAACACAAACTCTCACAGGAATCTGGTCTCCAAAGCACTGGATGTGTCCCTCAGACTTTCCCCTCACTATCAAAACAGCTGCTCCTAGGAGTGGGGGTGAGAGGATCCAGCACAGCAGTGCCACTTCCCTTTTTCAGCTGTTCACTTCTTTGATTTGATCTATGTATATTGTCTTATAATTTTCTGCTTCAATGTGACAGCCCCTCCACCATCTAAATACCTTCTTTCTTAATGGATCCTTTCTGTGACTTCTTCTCCAATCAGCCATGCTAGGTCCTCTTTTTATTATTATTACTGTTGAAATTGTTATTACACATAAGACAGGGTCTCTACACTACCTAGGATGACCTTGAGCTCCTGGGTTCAAGTGATCTTCTCAACTTGGCCTGTCACACAGCTTGACTTCAAGTGTGCAAGATTTGCCTTTGTCTTGAAGAATAATCTTATGAAGTGGCTGAAGCATTTTGAAATTATTTTCAGGGAAGGTTCACCAGAAATTTCACTTCTATGATGCCTCCAGACACATCTGCACAGGGCTGGATCTGGGAAATAAGTTCCTTGCAGTCAAAGATAAAATTTTAGACCTATTCCTGTTGAATTTCATCTTGTTAGATTGCACGTCTTGAATTGTCCAAAACTATTGCCAGCATCTTTTGGACAAAAATGCTATGATGCTATATTGGGAATTAACTCTTCCATGAAACTCCCCTTTTAAATCACTTAATATTTCCATACTTAGGGTATTTTTCTCTTTTTTTCCTAATCCTACTATGGGAAATTTATGTTTGTCCTACATTCAGATTTTAGGGAAAATTTGTTAAAAAAACAAATGAAAACAAAAAATGAAGAAAACAAATTACACATGAAGATAGGCAAAAAGTTCTGCTTTCTGTGGTTTTATTTTGCCAGATTGGAGTTTTGTCTGTGTGCAGGGAGTAGCGATAAAACTACAGCTGGTGCCAGCTGTGGGATCGACTGTGGAACAGCACCTCAGTCAAAGATAGTTCCTTTTCTTTGTTTGTTGTGGCAACCTGACATTAGCTGGGACCTTGCCCACAGTTACTAACGGGCAAGCTTTTCAGGGATTCTAAAATGTCCCTTGGTTTCAAGAGTATTTGAGATCCCTGTACTCTTAAAGAGGTGGATGCCTTCTTTTATGTCAGAAAAGCCTCCCTGTGGCCATTCCTGAATGCTGGTGTGCACTTCCTTTTTCTCCTGCAGTCTGAAGGCAGTTTTGCCTTCATCTCCAGTGTCTTTATATTCCTTGTGTTCTTAGAACCAGGTTGCACTGCTGTAGAGAGCTCATGAAAGAGCTTTGTCTAATGGTTGAGGAGTGAAAGTTTTATCCTAGGAAAGCAAGATAGGAGGAAATGGTAATAGTGTTAAATGTTTTAAGATAAGTAGACATAACTCAACAATCCATACCAGTTATTAAAGTAATATTTTGTTAGGTTTTGCTTTGCTAAGAAAATGAGTAGCCATCTAACCAATGAGAAATTAACAAATTTTCTGGCAGCACTGTAGGAGAAAATTTTGATCATGGGTCAGAGCTATACTGGGAACACATCCTGCCAGGTGGAAATCACCTAAGGTCTGATTCAATTTTTCTGTAGAAGGTAATCAGCCTGATACCCTGGCTCTGCAAGGCATGGTCCACACGATCTTCCTATTGTCTTCAATCTCAGGCACAGAGAATAAGTTGTAAAATACCCTCTCTTTTAGAACCCAAAGTGTTTGACACACTTATCAATTGTGCTAATTTACAAATAAGTCATTCTTTTGAGTGCATTAAAGTTATGACTGCCCACCTACATGTTAAGGATATTAGGATAAAAGTTCAATCTTCCTCTGGGGCAGTTAAGTAAGCTGAGATCTCCATGTTAGAAGGTAGATATAATTTATGGTAAGTCTTTCACATTCTTGTACTTCCACCTCTGGGAATAAGATGTTTGATTTTGAATGGGACCAGGTCCCTTGAATGCAGAACATAATTGTTATTTAAGAATGCAGAGGCCAGGGGCTGGGGATTTAGCTCAGCGGCAAAAGCGCCTGCCTGGCAGGCGCAAGGTCGTGAGTTCGGTTCCTGGTACCGGAGAAAAACCAAAAACAAAAAACAAAACAAAAAGAATGCAGAGGCCAGAATAATATCTTATAAATGAGAAGAATTTCTTTCAGGCAGACAATACTAGCTTAACTCTAGACAAAGTCAGGTAGCTCTAACATGTTAAAGCCATGGCAAAGGCATGGACAATAATACTAAGCTATCTAAAGACAACTGAAATGTAAAATTTATATAGTAAAAGGAGAAAAGGTAAAGGAAATAAAACAAAAATACAATTAAAGCAATCATAAGGCCAGGGATATAAGTCAGTGGCACAGAGCCTGCCTCACCAGCACGAAGCTGTGAGTTCAACTCCTTGGACCAAAAAAAAAAAGGAAAACAATCATAGAAACACTTATGTTTGGGGATGAAATTAAAAAAATATGTAAAGACATTTGAGTAAAGAAAGGAGTTATAATCGCTGTTCATCATCATCATCATCATCCCCTCACCAACAAAAGCTGCAAAAGCTACAAGCATTCTTTCGGGGTGTGTGTGCTGAGTTCTATTACAGCATTTTAGATGTGTGAACTCTTTTCCTCTTTACAAGATTATGATGTAGGCATTGTTTTTGATAAATAGGCAAATCAAGTCATAACAAGGTTAGATTAATATCTGCTATTTGTGTTTTTCCCTCAAAAACTATATTTAAAAATCTGAGTAAGTCTTGCAAGTTCTAGGTCTTAGATATGTGTTAAATCCACTGCTTCTATTTCTTCTGGTGCTGTCTTAGTTTAAGGCATCATCATTTCAAGGACAGAACAACAATAGATTCCTAACTGGTCTTTCCCCCTTATAATCTGTTATCCACTTAGCAACAAAAGCAAGCTGGAAAGGTCAATCATATCTTATTTATTTCTTGTTTGAAACTTTCCATTCATTCTCTTATTGTACTTAAGTTCTACTCCTGGCCATGGTTTATGTTTTACATGACTTAGCCCCAGCCTACTTATCAACTTCACTTCATTCCATCCTCTTTCTCTTTCTTGGTGATACAAAATTAGATAACTTGTCCTTTACCTTACAGGAAATATACTTACATGCCCTAGAGCATTAACTAGCTCTATAAATCTCACTGATATGGTAGATTTCTGAAAAGCAGATCTGGCTTGGTAGCTGAAAGTATGGCTGGCTTTAGATTTATAGTAGTCCATATTCATCCACTATGATTCCTCTGGTATTTGCTAGGAACAAACAGTTTTATTGTTAGTTGTAATAATTAAAAGGAAATGGGATTGAACCACCAGCCCTGACTCAATGAGTTTCTTTGATGTTGGTAGTAATCTCTTTCAGTGTTTTTTGGAATGCAGTACTCCTCTGATCTACTATCTTGATTGGGCTATTTGGGAATGAGTAATTTCTCAGTCTTTTATTTTCTCTCTTATCATTAATGACTCTTATTTCATAAATCAGAGAGACAGAGAGAGAGTTTTGCTACTTGCTAAATATACTCAACCTGGCTGGGTATGGTGGTGAATCCCTGTAATTCCAGCACTTGGGAGACTGAGACAAGAGGATTATAGACAGTTTAAGGCTGGCCTGAGCTACTTAGCAAGACCCTGTCTCAGAAAACACAATAAAACAAAACAAATAAATATAGTCAACCATGCATCTGCTTGTACTTTGAATTAGAAAATAATAAAAGGATTTGCTTCAGGATTACATTTTTCCAGACTACCATATGTATTCACTTTAATTGAAAAACATGTTGGTATATAAGTTGTCCTGGTATGGTTGTCAGCCAATATTCTTTGTCTAACTTTCCATTAAATATCTGGATATTCCCTTTCCTCAGAGCACAGTTACCTCAGCAAATGATTGCAGTTCATTCAGGGGGTTCTGGAGGTGTGCTTTTTGAGGATGTTTATGATGACGCTGCAGAGATGAACCTCTTGGGGACTGACACCTTGAATGAATAATTCTATGAGCTGACAAATCTGTAAACTGCTAAGGGAATACAATTTTACAGTGCATCTAACATCACACTTTTTTTTTTTTACCATGTCACTTATTTTTATTTCACAATAAGTTAACATCCTAGTTTGTAAGATCTTTATATCTTGTCCTGAGGACATCATGCTCTATTAGTTACTGGCAAAGATAGGCACACTTCCTACCTCTTCCTTTGCTACTTATTACAGTAATAACATTCAGCTTGTCTCTGATAGCCAAGCACTGGTTACATTTTAGAAGTTACATTTTAGAAGTTACAGTTTTAGAAGTCTATCACCCCCCTTGATAACCAAGGACCAAATCTAATACTGTTTGCTCTTACCTCCAAAGAACAGATCCCTTTCCATTAGTGCATTTCTCATTGCCTACAGAAGGAAATGCTATATGAGTGCCCTGAAGCATGTTGTCAGTTGGTAGATTTTCTGATCTCATATGACGAATTTGTTCTGAAATTTTCAATTCTTTGTATCTTTTAGTACTTTCTGTAATACTGTGCTAAAGCAGCATTAGCATATGTACTTTTTTTGGTGGCCACATTTGCCTAAGCCTTAAAGAGTCAGTTAGTGTTTAAGCTTACCCTTCAGATTCATTTGCTAGAATTCCATGGAACTATAGGAGAATGTAACCATTCCCGCTTTTCCCCAGTCCCACAACCTGAAGATCCATTCTCATGGGTTTTCCCCAGTTTCTACTGGTCAATATTAATTAATGCTATAATTGCTTTAGTGTATGCATCATATTCCACTTGAGGTGGGATTGCAACACTACTTTGGGCTGTAGTGACCTCCAAACTCTGGTGAAAGGGCTGGAGGCAATAAGTGATTCTGAGTGCAGCTCCTGTTTTACAAGACCTCTGCCTTGGGTTATGCCTTTGCAAAGTTCCAGGAAGTGGAATTTGTTCTCCTCTAGTAAGGAAGACTAAGGACTATCGTCACCTGTGAGTTTCCAAGGAATTTGATCTTGGGTTCATGCATTTGGATCTCAAGGATCTCATTCTTTCTGTATCAAAGAGTCTACCCAGAAAGAGTTCTGCTTCCAATCAGATGGAAATGCAGAGGCCAGGCTTATGTTTTTGCCTGAAAATGAAAACAAGCAAAAACATACAATGGACACGATAACAAGGAGGTATGTCACACAACTGCTTTAGCTTTCTGCTCTGATAAATTTCAGGTTAATGTACAGAGAATAGGAACCAGAGTAAAGTCTGGCAGATGCTGTGAGTTGAAAAGACACAGATGAATCTAGGAGGACCACAGCACTGAGAGTTTTCCAAACAAAGTATTACAGCACGGGCAACAAGATTTTGAATTCTTAAATATGTAATTTCCACTAGCATAAAAATGTAGAATTCTTAGGATGACTGACAAAAATGTGAATGATCTGTGCACTAAACAGTGTAAACACTATTAAAAGCAATTAAAGAAGATCTAAATAAATAGAGAGATATATCATGTTCATCTGTCAGGAAAAAAACCCCCACAATTAAGATGTTAGCTCTCTTCAAATTAACCATGGACCCAGTGCAATTCCAAATGAGATCCAAAAACTTTCTTTTAAACATTGATGGGCTGGTTCTAGAAGAGCAAGTCAACCTTTAAAAAATAAAAATAAATTTGAAAGGCTACCTATATGCTTTTATGATTTCTCAAAAAACTAGAATAATTGCTAAATGTGCTGTCAGAGTTGAAATGGACAAACTGATGAATACAGCAGAAACAGAAAGTCCAGTTAGACTCACATAAGTAGAGACAATTTACTTTTTGTAAAGCTTATCAGCAGGCGAAAACTGCCTTCTTAATGTGTGCTCAAATAACTGACCTTTCACGTACAAAAGTTAAATTTGGATTTGTAATATATTGTGTACAAAAATTAACTTGAAATGGATTGTAGACTAAAATTTGAAACTTAAAATTATGAAATTTCCTGAAAAACAGAAAAAATGTCTTAGTAAACTTAAAATTAATAAAAATTCCTTAGCTATCAAATATAGTTTTATAACTATATCAACTTATAATTAAACTTTATCAAAATTAAGAATATCTGTTCTCCAAAAGACACTGCTAAAAAATGAAAAGACAACCACGCGCTGAAGAGAAATAGTTGCACCTCATCTTAGACCTCTTTATGCTGCTGTAACAGAATACTGGAGACTGGATAATTTATGAACAATGGAAATTTATTTGCCTCATGGTTCTGGAGACTGGGAAATCCAAGATCAAGGTGCATCATAATGTGGTAGAAAGCATCATGTGACAACATATCCTGCTGCATCATAATGTGGTAGAATAATAATGTGGTAGAAAGCATCTATCTTGCTACATCATAATGTGGTAGAATCATGATGTGGTAGAAAGCATCACGTGACAACACAGAGTACACTAAAGAGAAAAAGAAAGAGGTTCACCCAAACTCATTCTTATATCAGGAGCCCATTCCCATGATAACCACTCCCACAATAGTGACCTTAATTCTTACCTCATGATCTAATCACATCTTCAAGATTACAATTTTTTTCATTTATTTGTTATTTAATTTATTTATTTATTGCAGTACCAGGGATTGAATTCAGGAATACTCCACTACTTAGCTACATTCCCAGCTATGGATTATTATTTTTTTTTTTTTGGTACCAGGAATTGAATTTAGGACCTTGCTTTTGTCAAGCAAGTGCTTGCACCACTGAGCTATATTCCCAGCCCACAAGATCTCAGTTTTCAAGACTGATGCATTAGGGATTAAGGGTTCAGCATATGAATTTTGGTGGACACATTCCATCTTGGTCATCAATCAAGTGTTTAGGTTGATGTCTCCTTTTCCCCCCGTATTTTCACTAATATATTCATAGCCATTGGTATTTCCATAGATGTGTTAAAATAATCCTGTCAGCTTTCACAAAAAGTGTTGTAGTTTTCATTTGGACTGCATTAAATCTATATATCAACTTGGGGAGAATTAATTTCCTTGCAATATTAAGTTTTTCAATTAATGATCATGATATATCTTTTATATGTCTAAGTCTCATTTCATTTTTCTTCATAATGTTCTATAACTTTTACAATGAAAATCTTGCACATATTTTGTATTAATGATTGAATATTTGCTCATTTCTGATAATAATACATTTTTACTGGTTGATATACTTATTAGTGTGTTTCATGTATTTCTGACTACTTGCAATTTGTATATTGAAATTCAATATTTTATCACTATTTTAATATTGACTTTGTACCTAGCAATTGAGCTGATCCAATTTATTAATTTTAATGATTTATTTATAGATTTAAAGTTCTTAAATAATTAGAATTTTATTAAAATAACACTGAAATGGAATCTCAGCTAAATGTATACACCAAAACCTATCTTTAAAATATCTTGATCAGAAAGAGTGCATAGAATATATCTTTTATAAGTCAATGACAACAATACTCATGTGGAATAGTACCTGTATCTAGTTCTTAAATTTTAGTTTCTAATAAGATTCTCTACTAAAGTAACAAACAAAACAAAAGAAAAACAAAACAAGAACAATAACCAAAAAAAAAAAAAATAAATCCAAGACATTCTTAGAGTGTAGCTAATTTTGTTTTTTAAAATTTATTTTAAAAATAAAAGAAGGAAAACATATTAACAAACAGACATCCATTTACAAAATAGCATAAGAACAATACAAGCAATACAGAGTTACAGACAAAGTTGTAGGAAATTAAGCATAGTTGTTGTATTATGTATTGATATCTTCAAAGTGGTTTCTCAAGAAAACAAATAGAGACATGCAAGATTGATCAAATAAGTAATCACTAAGTGTTCCTTTCTGTAAAGCAATAGAAGACAGTAGTACAACTATGTTAGCTATCCTATATACATTACATACATATGTAATTTCTCCTTCTTTCCCTTCTCTTTTCTCACACCCCAGTTGCCCTTTACTGTTGAGCATTGTCCTTTCGTTTCACAATGTGAATGGACATATAATTGATGGACATATAATGTTTTTTTAACCCTCCCAAGAGAAAAAGGTGTGCAGTTTTTCTTAAATGTGGGAATTTTATGGCCTTTATTTCTTTAAATATCTTTTGTTTTCTTCTCTGCTTCTCTTCTTTTGGAACACTCATTATCTGTATATGTACGTGCTTCGTCATGTCTCCCACACCCCCACTGCTCTGTCCATTTCTCTTTCTGCTCCTTAATTACATAATCTCAACTGATCTATCTTCAGGTTTGCTGGATCCTTCTCTAGTTTACTCCTATCTCCAGTTGTGCTGTGATATGTAGGATAATAATCCCAGTCCCCAAATGCCCTTGTCAAATCCCAGGACCTGTGAATGCACTGCATTATCTTGTAAGGAAACAGTGAATAAAAATCTAAAAGAGAATTAAGATTTCTAACCAGCTGACCTTAAAATAGAGATTATACTAGATTTTGCAATAGATGCATTGTAATCACAAGCATGGATAAATGGGGAGAGGAAGGGGAAGAACAATTCGAGTTGGGGACATCACATCATGAGAACGACTGGATGCCCTTGAAGATGGAAAAGGCCTTTTCATGAAGGAATACAGGCAGTTTCTATGGCTAAAAGGGGCAAAAAATAGATTCTCCCTTAAAACAGCCTGAAAGCTGCACAACCTGAGCAATACTTCGATTTTTAGCTCCTTGAAATCCATTTCTCTACAACTAGAAATAATAAATTTATGTTGTTTTAAGGTACTAATTTTGTGTTTTAATAACAGCAACAAAAACTAATGTAGAGTCCCTCTATGAAGTCTTTCATTTCATAATGATCAGAGTAGATATTAATGAAATTGAGAGTAAAAATAATAAATAGGATCAATGAGTTTAAGAGCTTTTTTTTTTAAAAGAATGAAATTAATAGAAAAATTCTTAGTCAAGTTTACTAAAAGAAGAAAATAAAAGACCCCTATCAATGCATTTAGAAATGAAATGGTCAAAATCATAATGGATACTGCCAAAAGATCGTCAGCATCTACTATGAAAATTGTACTCCAACAAATTGGAGAATCTTGAGGAAATGGACAGATTCCTAGATACACATGAATTATCTAAACTGAATCAAGAAGATATGAAATATTGAATAGTGCAATAACAAGTAATGACATTGAACCAGGAACAAAAATCCTACAAATTAGGAAGAACCCAGGACCTGATGAATTCACTGCTAAACTCTACAAGACCTCCAGAAAGGATATAATGCCAACATTCCTCAAACTTTAATGAATTGGAAGAGAAAGAGTACTCCTGAACTTATTCCTAAAATTTACAATTACTCAGATTCTAAAATCAGACAAGGACACAACTGAAAAGAACTACAGGCCAATCTTTATTGAACATAGATACAAAAATCCTCAAGAAGGTACTGGCAAACAGAGTGCAAAAATTCTTGAAAAAGATCATACATCATGACCAAGTAAGTTCATCCCAAGGTTGAAAAGATGGATCAACATACACAAGTCAATAAATGAAATATATCACATAAACAAAAGTAATGAAAAAAATTGCATGATCATCTCAATAGATGCAGAAAAATCACTGACAATATCCAACATCAATTATTGATTAAAACCCTGAAGAAAATATGACAGAAGGACTTTATTTCAGTCTGATAAGAGCTATTTATGACAAACTGACTGCCAACATCATATTAAATGGGGAAAAAGTGAAAGCTTTCTTCCTGAAATCTGGAACAAGACAAGGATGTCTGTTATTACCACTTCTGTTCAATATAGTACTCAAAATATTAGCCAGAGCAATCAGGCAAGAGAAAGAAATAAAAGAATACATATAGGAAAGGAAGAAGTCAAATCATCACTCTTTGCAGATGATAGGATCTTTGAAGGTTTTTTTGTTAGTTTATTTGTTTTGTTTTGGAGTCAGGGTCTTACTGTGTGTAGCTCAGACTGGCCTTGAGCTTTCAGTGATCCTCCTGCCTTAGCCTCCTGAGTGCTGGCATTACAGGCATGTGACCTCACACTCAACTTCAGATGATATGATCTTTTATGTAGAAAACCCACAAAACTCCATCAAATTAATTCCTAGAATTAATAACTAAATTCATCAATATAGTAGGATGTACAATATCAGCACACAAAAATCCCTAGAGGACCTGTGCACCAATAAGGGAATTAGGAAAACAATACCATTCGTGATAGCATGAAGAAAAATTATATATTTAGGAATTAACCTATCCAAAGAATTGAAAGACTTCTATAACAAAAACTACAGTGTTCTGAAAAGGGAGTTTGAAGGGGACATAAGAAAACAAAAGATATCCCCTGATCCTGGATAGCAAGAACCAGCTTTGTCAAAATGGTTAAAGCTTATGTATAGATTTAATGCAATCCCAATGAAAACACCAACAGCATTTTTACAGAACTGCAGAAAACAATCCTAAAATTCATATGGAATCAACAGAGACCTAGAAGAGTAAAAGCAGTCCTGGGTGAAAAAACAGAGCTGGAGGCATCAGTATTTAGACTTCAAATTATATTACAAAGCTACCATGGTAAAGACAGCATCGTACTGGCACAAAACAGACATGTGGATCAATGGAAAAGAATGGAGAATGCAGAAATAATCCCATACACATTCCTCCATCTGATCTTTGACAAAAGAGTCAAAAGTATACGCTGGAGGAATGATAGCCTCTTTAACAACAGGTGCTGGGAAAACTGACAGTATGCCATGCAAAAAAGATTGAATCTAGACCCTATCTTTCACCATGTACTAAAATAAAATTAAAATGAATCAAAGACCTAACTGTTAAAAAAGAAACACTATCTGCTAAAAAATAAAATGTGTACAACTCTTGAAGACACAGATGTAGGAAAGAACTTTCTGAACAGAATCTTGATTGCACAAGAAATAGCATCAAGAATTAACAAATTGAGTCATATAAAATTAAAAACCTCTTCACATCAAAGGAAACAATCAACAGAGTAAGTGATATCACACAGGATGTTTTGCCAGCTATTCCTCTGATAGAAAACTGATATCTAGAATATATAAAGAACATAAATTAATTAGACCCCAAAGTAAAAGACCCAATAAAAATGGGTGAATGAAATGAATAAACATTTTTAGAAAAAAATTGTTAATAAATAAATGAAAAATGTTCACCATTGCTGATTATTAGAGAAATGTAAATGAAAACAACATTTAAAAAAAATTTTAGGCAGGCACTGTGCCACTGAGCTATATCCCTGACCTCTTTTTTTAAATTTTAAAGAGAAAGAAAGATAAACATAATAAGGAAACCGATTTTCAAAAGAGGTTAGTAGTACAGTTACAATAGTTGATACATTGCATATTGGTATTTTCATAATAGTTATTCAGAGTACAAGATATATGCATGATATCTTGTTCAGACAATACATTTGACAACTAATGTGACTAGCAATAAAGGATACATGTGTTTGTTTTTTAAAAAAGAAAAGCAACCAACTTTGAAGTTCCATGTTACTCCTGAAAGAATGGCAATCATCAAGAAATCAAGTAATAACAAATCCTGACCAGACTTCAGGGAAAAAGGAACCCTTCTACATTTTTGGTGGGAGTGTAAATTAATACAACCATTGTGGAACTTAGTATGGAGATTCCTGAAAACAATTTAATTAGACATTCCATTTGACCTGGATATTCCCCCTCTAGGTACCTTCTCGAAAGAGTTAAAACATTAGATTACTGTGATATATACATAATAATGTTTATAGTGGCATAATTATCAATAGCTAAATTGTGGAAGAGGCCTATCCGCCTATCAACGATCAGTAGATAAAGTGTACTACTTTGACACAGTACTACTTTGCTATAAAGGAGGATAAGTGAGTTATTCTTAGGAAAATTGATGCACCTCAAATTCATAATAGTAAGTGAAATATGTCAGACATACAGACTTAAATATCACACGGTTTCTTTTATATGAGAAACGCAAAGTACTGTATAAACAAATCAAGGAGTAAAACAAAAGATAAATAATAGGAAATGAAGAGAGAGCTCTTTGGCAAATAAGAAGGGGACAAAGATTTTCTGTGGGGGGGTGATAATATAAAAAGAATTAAGATATGTCAGATACACGGGTTGACTACCCACAATGAATATATTCATTATGCACCATAAACATGTACCTATAAAAGATTATTAATTATAATCAAATAACTATGTGAAAATTAATCATAGTTCAAAAAGTATTAATAGATATAAATGACATAGCAATAGAAGTTTTCTGTATAATATAAAAAGTTCTTTTTTCCAAGTAATAAATATAATCTCCTTCTTTGGATGAGCAATGCATGTCTTCTCTTACTACTTTTGAGTTTTAAATATTTCCATGATTCTAAACAGAGTTTTTGTTATAGTGATTATTATCCACACTTAACAAATTTACATGCTGGCATTTACTCTAGAGAAATACTCCCATTTACCTTTAAGAGCTAGCTCCAAAGATAGAGTAGAAATATTAGTAACAAGTGGAGTTTTTATCCATAAGAGGACCTGGTCAGGTCACTTATGAGTCTATGCAATGGAATAGTATGTAGTTACTGAAAGACTTACTGAGACTCTTGTGACCAGTTATTCGTGACATAATATAGTTACAGCAAATATTCATGACATAATTTTTTTAAAAAGATGAAAAATTATACCTATGAAATGATATGATGCTAATTATGATTAAAAATCAAGGTCAAAAATCATTATTTCTGCATGTGGAGGTGTTTATTACTGTCTGTAAAACTATCCTGAAATGCACTAAAAAATTAAAATTATTGATTATTTCTGGTGATAATTGTAGACTTGAGCCTAGGTCTGGGTTTAGGTGGGGGAGAGTTTGTGACAGTGGTAGATTGTTTTAGACCATTAACCTTCATCTGTTTGAGATTTTTAAAAAAGTAGTTTACATATATCTACCTTAAGTTAAACCTAATATTGTAATAACTAAAATGAAATTTTATTTGTGAACATCTAAAGTTCTGGTCAGATATACAGTAAAGTCAAATAGTTGTCAATGATTTATAGGCTATGGGAGATTAACTATAAATTTAATTTTCTTATATGAATTTATCTGTTTTCCATAGCTTTTAATAAATATTACTTTGGAATAGGCAAAAAATTAAAACTGACACAGTATATACAGATAATGAAGAGTTAAGAATTTCTACATATTATTTTAAAGTATTACTTTATAGTTGAGAAAAAATTATAATTTTGACTCAAAATCAAACAGTAGTTTCTCTTCCACCTGGTAGAACATGTATAGTACTTGGAGAAGTTAATTTCTATGAACCAAAAGGCTAATAAAGAAAAATTATTTTATTAATAATGTAACAGGCAAAATGCTTTCTCCCTTTTGCTTTTCAGTGGTACTTCTATACATTATGATGGAGAATAAACCATGCACATATTAAAATCCAAATATGTGCCTGGAAAATAATATATATTTTAATTGAATATATGTGGTTAAATCCCATAAGATGAACAGAAGTTTACACTACTTTTTCCACCGCAAGTCCCTCAGGCCTTTGAAGTTAGAGACTGACATGTATTTTATATAAACATGACAGATGTGACCCAAGAAACTCCATTGAATTTTTGTATATTTCTGAATTCATTGCCTTACCCCCCAGAGCAACTTCTTACAGGTTTGTATTTTGTTTTTTCTTCTGAGAAGCTGATGTTCTGCATACAAAAATCAGTGTAATCACAGGACTGGCATCAAAGAATTTCTAAAGATGGCTTGAAATGAAGCAACCTAATTACAGGGTCTGTTCCTTAATCCTTCTTGATGTGCTCCAGTCATTATACACACCACAGACCTGCTGAAAGGAGATGACAGAACCATTTCTCCTTGCCCCAGAAGAGCCTCGAGTGGATTTGAATGTGTGGATGTCCCAACACTACTAGCCTTCCCTGCCTACACCTCCACCCCCAATGAACAGGCATGAACTAATGGCAGCTCCCTTCCTGAGAGTGCAGAAAAGAACAACCCAACCTGACTGAATAATATATTGCAAATGTCAACATACATTTCAGCTCAAAATGATATTTCTTTTCTCAGACATCTAATGAGAAAACTGTTCAAAAGACAGAGTTAGAGTTTCAGGGTTCCGCATTTAATTAACTCAATCTGACTTTTATTATGCTTTGTATTATGTGTTTCCCTGTTTGGTACACAAACAGCAGAAAATTAAACCAGGGTAACTGCCAACCAGCAGTAAATTTAATTGAAAAATAATGAATTGCCATGAGGTACCATAGGGTTTTGCGCAGATAAACTTATTTTTCCTGGAAAATTTCCACTTGCGTTTGTCACAGCTTGATGTATAAAAGGAATGAACGAAGTAAAATATGGCTATTGTTGTAGATGTGGAAGAGCAGAGTGGTCTTGAAGAATAACACACAGGCTGGTTTGTTTCTAGGACACTGAACAGGTCAACCAGGTGTGCTCTGGAGCCACAGAGTTGGCTGTCAGAGGAATGCTAACTCTGCCCTCCCAGGTCAACAGAACCTGCTGAAAATATGCCCTATCCACTTTTGGCAAAGAGAAGCTCATCATGGAAGAAAAAGGGACTCTGAAAACAAGGAGTATACATGATTTAGGGAAAAAGAAGCCTTCAGACCAAAAAAGGATAATCCTACATAACTCCATGTGATATGGCTAATAACTGTTTAAGTCATTCAAATTTGATATGCATCAAAGGTATTTCTGAACATTTGGCTGTTTGTTTTCTTTGCTTGATTATTTTCCTGGTGTATAAGTACTCTTCTAATGATCCTCTCTTTGAGTTTATGTTCAGGCAGGAGAAGGTTTGAATTATATCAGGAAAATACAAGGCCTCTGTGAGTGATAGGAAAATGACTCCATCTGGTTCTCCATCTTGCAGTGGGGAGGGCAGGTGTCTGTTTCCCTGATTGCAGTCTGTCTTCCACATTCAAGTACTGGAAGTGGAAAAAACTACCATTTCATCCTCCAAATCCCTCTGAGCAGGAGGGAACCATTGGGTTTTAGAGGTATTTAGTGTTTTCCACCTGAGCTTTTGCTATTGGTGAGAGTGTTAGTTAGTCTCCCTGATTTCCAGTAATAATTTTCACAAATGGACAATGACCATTTTGGACTTCTCTCAGAGGTTGTTTGAAACATTATCTATGATTTGGTGTTAGATATTAGTTCAGAGTCTCTATCTACCCCTTACTGGTTTAGTAGAATTTAGATAATCACTCATTCACTCAATGAATATGTTCTAGGCACCAACAATGTGCCTGCCACTACTGTAGGTACTGGAGCCACATCAGAAAGCTAAAAATTAAATTAAATTTAAAAGCAAGACAAAAAAATCCCCCTGACTTAGCAGAACTTCCATCTTCCTGGAGAAAGACAGACAAGCAATATAAGTGAATATATATCATAAAATAGTACTAACAAGAGATAAAATGATATTAAAGTGATATTAACATGGAATTCTAGAATTTGGTCAGTGGTTATAGTAGACTTCCTTGTGTAGCATTGGAGAAAAGAATGTTCTTTAGTCTTTGCAGAGAGAACAACTTCCTGCATCTTTTCATTCCAGGAAGAGCATGGGCCAGTATGGCAGACACCGAGTGATGGCAATAACTTAGAAAGATGATAGTGGCCAAACGGTGCAGGATCTTTCATGGCGCTATAAGGATTCTTAACTGCAGGCAAGATAGCAAGCCAGTAGAGGCCCCTGAACAGAAGAGATGAGATACTACTCTGGCTTTGATGGGGTGACAGATAGGACTATAGGGTGATGCTGATCAACTGAGATCTTACTGCAAAGATATGAGGGGTTATGGGGGTTTGGATCAGTGAGCTTCTGCAATAATCTAATCTTTTAGCCAATTTCATAATCTGAGCAATGAGGAAATAAAACGTGTTGTACTTGGACCATTGAAATGGCATGTGGAAAGTACTTCCACATAGCAAGGATCAGTACATTTCCATTATTTTCCATTCCAAAACCCCTCACCTAAATTCTGGGACACAAAAGCGTTTGGGGCTATAATTCATACTTTATACAAAAATTTTTGAACAACAGTTAGTAAACACATTTATGTATTAAAGTTATATTTTAAAACAGTACGAGAGTGGTTGCACCAATAGTCAAGAAGGGTTCCTTTATCCCTCACAGCCCTTCCAACATTTGCTATTGGTTGAGTTCTTTCTGGACAGTCTGGACATTATTTCTGGACATTTCTTTCAGTCATTCTTTCTGAGTGAAATGGAATCTCAGTGTTGATTTAATTTGCATCTCTAGAATGACAAATGATGCGGATCAGTTTTTCATATGTTTATGTGACAGTTGTATTTTTTTTCTGAGAAAAAATTTCTTATTTATCTCAGATGCCCATTTTTGGGTTGGATCTTTGAATCTGAGGGGCTTGATTTTTTTCAGTTCTTTGTATTTTCTAGATATAAGTCCTTTGTCTGAGGGACAACTGGCTAAAATTTTTTCCACTCTGTGGTTTCTCTTTTTACTCTGTTGGTGATTTCTTTTGATGTGCAAAATCTTTTTAGTAAGATGAGATTCCAGTTGTTGATTCTTTGAATTTTTTCCTGTGTAGTCTGGGTTTGTTCATAAAGTCTCTACCTACACCTACCTCTTCAAGATTTCTATGTTCTTTCTCCTCCAGTAGATTTAGTTTGGAAATCAGTATGGAAATTCTTCAAAAAACTAGGATTAGAGGTCCCATTGGACCCAGCTATTCCCCTTTTGGGCATCTTCCCAGAAAAATAAAAACATTATACCACAGTGATATATGTGAACCCATGTTTATAGCAGCACAATTTGTAATAGTGAAATCTTGGAAACAACATAAATGCCCACCAACTGATGGGTTCATAAAAAAGATGTGGTCTTTTTATACAATGGAGTACTACTCAGCCATAAAGAATAAACTTGACGCTTTTATAGGTAAATGGATTCAACTAGAGACCATACTCATAAGTAAAATAAATCAGCCTCACATGTGTAAGTACTGTATTGTCCTCCTGGTGTGAAGAAATGAAAGAGTAAATAAGGTCCAAAATGCACAATAGATATTGTGAGATGGGAAGAAATTGTTCTAAATGGAAAAAAAGAACTAGAATGGGAGAAAGAGGAAAGAAAGGAAGAGAAAAGGAAGAAACAAAATACCAGATAATTTTACTACGAGTTCACTTAGTTCATTAAAAAGAAAGGTTTGTGCTAATATCATTTGGAGAATTTTATAAGCCCATATCTTGTATGCTGATTAACCACTTTAAAGATAACAAAGCTCAATGTAGTCCCTATTGCCATTCTCAAAAAAAAAAAAAAAAAAAAAGCACAAAATTGATGTCTTCCTGTTATGGTTTGTCTGAATGCCCCCTTGAAGCCTCATGCAGTCATGGGGGGTGGGTAGTTCTAGAGTTTGTGATTGATACATGGTCCAGTGTTTGGATTATAGGTGTGAGTGCTACTCCTGCCCTGGGGCAGGTAGTTTGCATACAATTTGAGGGAGGGAAAGAGACTGCTTGCTGACACTCCTCCCTTTTGCTCTTGTTGCTTTGCTGTTTTTTACCACCACGAACTGTTGCTTTCTGCCATGTGCCACTCTGCCTTGGAGCCAGGCATGTATGGACTGAATCTCCACAAACCATGAGCTAAATAAACCTTTCCTTCCTTAATTTTGAGTGTTGGGTATCTTGTCTCAGCAATGAGAGATAAGTAACCAAGACACTTCCCATTTCCTGCTTCCTCTCTTGCCATGTGATCACTCTCACAAGTGCTCTTTTCATTATAATCCATACCTAAGCAAATAGCCCCAAAAGAGAACTGCCTCCAACATTGTCAGATACATAAAACTTTATTCTTTATAAAATTAAAATTAAAAAAAAATACTGTGAAAGGTAACAAAACTTCAGAATGGATAGTACATTAGTGTGACCATTAGTCCTGATATGCCAACTTCATTAGGTTAAGAAACACCTAGCAGATTTGTAAAGCCCAGTCTTTGATGTGTCTGGGTGGGTCATGGGGCAATAACCTTGGGTGTTACTATTTATGATCTATGGCCTACTCGTCTATGGTGCTGTTCCCCTGTTTTGCTTCCCTGCTGCCATGAACTGAGCAGCTCTGCTCTGCTGTGCACTTCCACTGTGAGATTTCTGCCTTGGATTCTGCCAACCATGTACTGAATTTCCTGCAACCATGAGCTAAATTAAATCTTTCCTCCTTAAATGTTGGGTAGCAGGTATTGTGTCTTAGGTGATTAATAGAATTAGGAAGTTAAAAAAGAAGGGCATTAGAGATAACAGTCAAAAGGAATCTCTAATTTTTCTCCTCCACTCCCTCTCCTCCTCCTGCTCTGCCTCCCTCTCCTCTTCTTCTTCCTCCCCCTTCCCCCTCTCTTTCTCTCTTTTAGTTAACTCAGAGTAATATTAACACAAGGCTGTTTATCATGTCACTCTTTGCTTTTTATATTTAAATATGTAAAAAGTTTAATATTAATTTTAAAACTAAGCAAAACAGAAGAAATATAAGGAGGAAAGAAGAGTGAAGGGAGGGAAGGAGAGTGAGAAAGAGGGTTGTGTGGAGAATCACATTAACCGTAATCTACTTTGAACACATTTTACTTCATTTTGAAATACAACTTTTTAAATATTCACCATGGTTAATTGAAAATTATCTGCATAATTGGTAACAGTTTTAACTGCCATCAGAATTGCATTTAATAGATTGTAAAGCCCTTTCATGTCACTTAATGCATTCAGTTCTCAAAACAACCCCAGACAACCATGTGAGTGCTGTGGATTCTCTGTCTTATAGACGAGGAAATTAATATTCAGAGCTGTGAAGTGATTGTGTCCAAGCCTCACGGAATGCTGTGGAGCCAGTCTGGGAACCCAAGGTCCAAGATCTAATGACCTGCACTGTGCTCCCTTCTGGAGTCTCCAGGAACATGTGGCTGTGAATTTCCAGTTTCATAGTAGTTCTGTTCTTTTTCTTTCAGGAGAAACATGGATTCTTCTCTCACTGTGAAAATTCATACAGCAAGGGAGTTAAGCACCCCTTGGGTTCCCTGTTACCTCCATAAGCTTTCTGCCTGCCAGTACTGCTCACCTGGGAGGCAGTTGCTTTGACCATTGGTGAGATCTTTGTGGCCCTATCTCATACAGGTATTGTGCCTTTGCAGTATGATTTTGTCTGTTTTATTTAGTAAGGAGGACTGCACAAAGCCCTTACACTGTGCTATATGTGCAGCTATTTTTAGTATTTATTTTGAGGCAGGGTTTTGCTAAACTGCTCAGGCCGGTCTTGAACTTGCTGGTCTTGGACACTTGAACTGCCTCAGCCTTGTAAGTTCTTGGAATTACAGGTTTATGCTACCATGCTCAGCTTTTCTAACTTTTTAAGCATAGGTAAATAAAATTATATTGTAGTAGGAGAACATTTTATCTTATCCTTTTGTACAGATTTTTTACTTGTTTTTCAAAATGGCCAAACCAATGATAATACTGTATAATAATTTGTTGCTTCACATTCTTATCAATGCTAGCTGTTAAATTAAGGGTCCCCTTAGCTTCACCAATCTGAGAGGGGAAAAACTCTGCTTTTTAAACTTGTATCTCCTGGATTACAAGAAAAATTGTGCATTTTTTATGTGTTCATTGGCTGTTTTTTTGTCTTGTGCTCTTTGATAATTTTTTTTTTGGGTCAATTGTCTCCTTTTTATAGTTGCAGAATTTCTCTATTTTTCTGGTTGCTAATTCTTTATATTTGAGTGTGTGTCATGTATTTTTCCCACAGTCTTCCTTTCCCTTGGAACATTCTTAATGGTATCTTTTCTCATATAAATAAATTTTACATATTTATGTAGTCAGACTTTCCACTTATGTACTTCTTTGGGTCACATTTTATTCTATCCCTACCCAGTAGTTATAAACATTTTTATGCTTCTATGCGATTTTGCTTTTATTCTTGATTCCTTCTGTGAGAACTGAAAAGTCTCCTGTGTAAACAGAAATACAGTGATTTCAGAACCATTTAATGAGAAGCCTGTGTTTACTCCGGTGATCTTACATACCACATTTATCCTATACAAAACTCGTACATATACTGAATTTGTGATGCAGTCTACACAGTTTTGGATTGACAAATTTAAACCAATGTAATGTGCACACATGTAATCCCATATACTATGGAGGCTGAGGCAGAAAGTTTCCAAGTTCAAGGCCAGCTTGGACAATTTAGTGAGACTTTATTTCAAAAAAAAATTACTGGGGATGTAACTCTGTGGTAGAGGGCCCTTGGGCCTGGGTTTAATCCCCAGAATCAGAAAAAAAAAGTCATAAATTTAGAACCACACATTTTGGCATTCATTTTTTAGGTTATATAAAAACTCTCAGTGCTTTTGAAAACTCAAGTGATCTAGATATGGAGTTGAAGCCTTAATTCTTTAATTTTGTTCTCCTGTCCCACTTTTGGCTCTTTCCCTAAAATAACCATTATTATTGGAATTCAGCTCTTCAGATCTTTTTATCAGTCTTTGTTGGGACTCATTGGTTTCTCAGTAGTCCCCAGAAAAAAACGGGGAGGGGACTTAGAAAATAAAAACAAGAGACCAAGCTGAGGTCAGGTGGAGTCCTCTTTACTAGGTGGGTAAGAGGACTAAACAACAATGGTAGGGGCGTTATTTATACTTTTGCAATGTTTGTATCATGAGATACTAGGCCGCCTAGGGATTACTGACTGAAATTGTCTAGGCGGGATGTTTTTCTCAAGACTGAGGTAACTTGACTGCTTTAGGCACTGTGGCCTTGTCTTGCCTCCACACATATAACCAATTTCCAGCTTCAGCCACTCCCAAGTCTTAAATTTAAGAATGCAAATAATATATTTGCATTCTTTGCAGAAAATTAAAATGCTAAGGGACAAGCTCAGTTTCCTTTGATAAACATTTTCAGCACAAATATCCTTCTTTATGTGGAACTACTAAACAAGATTCAGGATATTTCCTTCCAGATCTTTTTTCACAAGCATACAAAATGGAAATGTGGCTGATGTTTTGGAGGAGTACATTGGTATGGTCCTATCCTGCTTGTCATTAATATTGGCATACATCTGAGCTGTTTGACAAGATCCTTCAATGGTTACCTGCCCAAGTACTTTCAACTTGAGAGGCCACTTCACACTGTCCTTTGGTTAAGCCCTCCCTGCTAGCCCCACACATTCTTTGTAACACAGTAATCCATGGCTAGGAAGGGTTATGCCCTAAATAAGTATAGGCCTCCAGTACTGTAGCTACCTTCGATTTTGGTCTATTGGGATTTCCTTCATGCTGACTGCTAAACATCTTGAATAGCATTCCTTACTACAAAGTGCATACAGTCAATTTCTAAGAATTACTGTACAGTGGAATTTTAAAAATATTAATCCATTCAGAGACTATGGGAGACAGAATAACTTTTTGTCTCAAATATTAATGTATTAATCCCTAGAAAATATGGATACGTTATATTTTATAACAAGGAGGATTAAACCAGCAGATGAAATTAAGGTTACTAATCAGCTGACTTTGCAATACATAGATAATTCTGAATTATCCAGGTGGGACAGATGTAATCATAAAAGTCCATAGCAGTGAAAAAGAGAGGCCTCTTCTTCAGAAGGTGATCTAAAGCTGCTACATTTGCTCTGGCTTTGAAGAAGAAAGGGGGCCATAAACCAAAGAATAAAGGTACCTCAAGAAGCTAGAAATAGACTAACTCCCAGACACTCACACATCTTGCTGACACCTTGATTTTGATCAGTGAAGCCCATTTGAAACTTCTGATATCCAGAACAGAAAGACAATTTATTTGTGTTTTTAAGCCACTTAATTGTTGGTAGTTTGTTAGAAGAAAAGGAAATGGATATAGAGAACTAAACGTACAATTTATGTTACAATACCATTCATTTCCAACCACTCTGTGCTGTTTCTGACCTCTTAAGTTCTCAGAAAACATATCCCCTAAATCTTCTCACTGTGGCATTTAATGAACTACCTTTAGCCCTTATCTTAATAGAGCTGTGGTGCTTGCTACTGTGGAGCCTTCTTTCCAGAAATACCCTCCTCCCTTAGTTTTGTATGACTCTATGCTTTGTTTTTCATTCTCCTGCTACTTCTGTTGCTCTGGAATCAACATTTTTGGCGCCTTTTGCTGCTGCTAAAGGCTCAGTACATTTTCCACCTCCCATCTTTTGAATCAATATGGACTTTTTGGCAACTGCATCCACTCCTGCAACCCTGCACCTCCATCTTGGTCACTTTCTAATAGTTGTCTCTGGTTAGTTATT
This sequence comes from Chinchilla lanigera, assembly GCF_000276665.1. NCBI lineage: Eukaryota > Metazoa > Chordata > Mammalia > Rodentia > Chinchillidae > Chinchilla > Chinchilla lanigera. Next base: position 4,122,134 of record NW_004955467.1, on the reverse strand, counting down.
AAGACCGTCATGTGGTTTTGATCTTCCTTCTCTGTTCTATGACTGTGACCCCTCCAAAATAAAATACCAGACAAAGTCCATTCACTGTTATTTCTAAGAAGGTACAGCTTTTGGCAGCTAATTCAGTTCTGTCAATTTACTCAAGTTTATTTATTTATTTATTTATTTTGGTTTTTCTCCGGTACCGGGAACCGAACTCACGACCTTGCGCTTGCCAGGCAGGCGCTTTGCCGCTGAGCTAAATCCCCAGCCCCTTTACTCAAGTTTAAATGGGTAAGATTCCCTGAATCCCACATTTTCAGATCCTGTCACAGAGGCCAACATGTGTTCATGTCCGTGGTACGGCAAGGCAGAGATGTGAGAAGAGGTTGGGAGACAATGCCTAAATAGAAGCGTGGATGATATGAGAAGCCTTCATCATTGTCATCTTCAATATGTGAAATCACATTTAAAAGGTATCAAATTCTTCTGCCACCTTGTAGGTGGAGTATTTGAGGAAGATAATCCATTTGAAAGAATTTTTTAAAATGCATTTTAACATAAAGTAGCCACGTTTTCTCTGCCCGTCTGAATGGTGATCTGAGAAATTCTGACCCCTTCTCTAGGGAAACTCAGAACTAGAGTATAACTTATCATTACTATCGTATTTTGATGCCAAAAACTAAATGAAAGAGCCAGGTTTTCTTGAGATCAGGGTGGGGCCTAGACAGAGAATGATTCACAGAAACAAATATAAAAGAGCGACCAGATGAATGGACAAGACTTAGGAAAGTTGTCACTTAGACCCCCCTGGGCTTAACATTTTGGAAAATACTAAGAGTAAAAAGCCTGGTTCTAACACTAACTGCTCTAAGTTATACCTCTGCTGCCACTGCTCAGACATCATTGGAGAGTGTGTTCTGGCCTTAGAGGGAGAGGGCTGGATTCTGTAACCAGTCCAGAAAGGGAGCTCTCAACTAGTGAGACCAGACCTAAGGCCATCTTGAAAGATCTTGATGACCAGAGAGGGGAACCTTGCTGAACACTCAAGACTGAGCATGGAGAGCATCTGCTTCCCTATCTAGTTAGATGCGGGAAGCTATAGAAGGACAGAGGCGCAGAGGGTCATAGTCAACATGGTTGGAGCCAAACCATGTTTTCTGTAGTTTTCCAATGGAGACAGCTGCATTCTCTGGTTTACCTAATAGAAGATATTAGATAGTACATTTTTGTATGGCTGAGCTTCCTCCATGGGAGCAATTATAAGAAGGAACCACAGGGTAGGAGAATGAGGAAAATCATTATAGGAGATACAGAAGTCTTCCCACCAGTAGCCACTGAACCTAAACGTGTAAACAGAGTAGAATAAAGATTGTAGTTGGAGGGAGACCCAGATTCTGCCATCATTGAGTGGAAAATCCTCTTAGGCAAGAATGTATGCTACAGAGCCTGACTAAGAGGGTAAGATAGGGTGGAACAGACAGGTTGTTCTGAAAAGGCATAGTAAATCTCTTTTGCACTTCAGGTACAAATTCTCCTTAACCAATTTAGAAATAACCATCTATCTTGAGAATGGGATCTTGTATATAGGCGATTACTTCTACAAGAAGGTAAAGAGAATGAAAGTGTTCAGATTTTTGTGTCCCAAGGATATTAGACCCAAATAACAATCCAGAAAGTCAGCCTTCTCAGACTATTTTCTAGCCCACCTTGATCATTTCATCTAAGTGCAAGAGACGATTCCCCCTTCTGTCTAGGTATTGTCTTGTGAGAGCCTTCCTCATCAGGGAACAAAAGGTCAATCAGCTCACCTTCAAACTTTGTCTTCCCACCAGCTTTCATTTTGCTGTGTTGCTGCTACTATTACTGCTTAAGCCAGAAACTGGTGGCTTAACAGGCCACCAGCTTTTCTTTTCCTTGGGAGCAGCTACCCTCTTCTTTCACAGTGTGCATAGCCCCATGCACCATGCTCTAATGTGGTGGTCCAAACTGCTTTTCATCGCTACAGTGATGGTTTGGGGGAAAGGGCAGAAAAACTACCTAAGTCAATGAATCCTTCCTTGAGATTTTTTGAACTGCACTGACCAGCATTCTCTCCATCTCTGATGGTGAAGCTTGAGGATTTAAGATCAGCAATTGTCAGAACTTGGTTCTGCTGCTGTGGCTCAGCCACGTGATACAAATGGAGGAAGAAAGCCACTGTCTAGCCAGAAGCAGGATCTAGCAGCGCTGCAAGAGCACCCTTAGAGCATTCACAGGCTCCATGCAGCCAGCCTGAGGACACCAGAGTTCTCTTTCCTGCAATGTAGCTACACAGTTTAATCCACTTTCCTCTTCCAACTCAGTTTGTTCAAGTTCATTCTTACTTGCTGGCAACTCAGAGTTCTGTCACTGTAGTGGTCTTGTGCATAACTTTATGAAAGCAGATTGAATGAGTCCATGCCATCTCTCAATCCCGCAATGCCATAGAAAAGTATTCCTCATAGACTAATATACTTCCCAGAAGATTTTGCCAAAGTTTGTCTATTTGTAGAAAATGTAGAATAGCCTTTTCTTCTACATCCCTTTTGCAAACAGTTTCTACTTACTTTTAAAAGAAACAGAGAAAAGAAAGAACTGCCTTTCAGAGATAGGACCTGCCCTGATGTGATTCATCAGGATTTTCTGCAGAAGTGATTTTTGCCTCATTTCTATTTTTTTAGAGGCCAGACTAAAAATTAAAAAGGAAGTTATTTTCTTCTTTGTGTTATAAATGAGCATAAATTTTCAAGACATCGACAAAGACTTCTGATGTAAACCTGCATTTGTTTCAGCTTATTCCTTCAAACGTCATCACATACCTAAGGACCTGGACAGAGCGATCTCTTTTCACAGTTCTTTCCAATTCTAATGAGCTCTGAAGAAGTTTATTTCAAAATAATCTTTCTGTATTAAGCCTGGCTCATTGACAGGTTCTCTTTTATCATAATTGCATGAGGTTTATTTTCCAAATGAAGGTTTATTTTTCATGGAATTCTGAGGTTTTTCATTGTGTATATGAAGCAATTAGTTTGGGATTTTTGGAATTTATTTTAGACCTGACAGATGTCTTCAATTTACACACTCTAGGAGGTGACAAACCCTATTAACATTCGAAAGCTATCAGTTTGGTTTATCTTTGTTCTTCAGTATTCCTAGCTATGATCCAAGCTAACGCTTTTTTGTTTGTCTGCTTTTTTTTGGGAGGGGGGTACAGTGTTTTTATGTAGGCAAAGCAGGAATTTATGGAAAAGATGAAAGATAAATTTAGTAATTATATCACTGGCAAATCTGGTAGTTTACTTTTTGAGCTCTGAATTGTACCTATATTAGAAATGCATCCTTTTCAACTTGTTTGTTCTTTTTTTGCCATTTTTATGTTTATGACTGCTCACCTTCTACATATACTTTTCTCTATCATGTTGCTGACTGATGAACTTTTATTTATACTCTTTCTTTAATCTGTACTTTTCATACAGGTAACAGGAATCTACCTCTAAGTTGACTTTTGCATGACCTTGGGTATTCTTCTATTCATTGGTCAAATCCCTTGAAATCAAAATAGTTACATCCGGATTTCATGAAAAGTCCTGTACTGTGATGACGTGGGAAGAGGGGCTGAAGGGGTGTTTTTTCCATTTATTTTATTCTGAAACTGGAGACCACACTATTATTATTTTTTTTTTTTCAGATGCATTCTGCAGCCACTAGATGGCTCAGTAGATATACTCAGGTCTTCTCCTCAGCTCTCTAAAACGGCACCCAAACTTTGCTGATTATAGGATGAAACACTGAGAGCACAACAGACCTGGAACTTGATCTGAATAAACCCAGCCCACTACCAGCGCTGGGGTGGAGCTTTTGTTTACATGCTTATTTTTCATTACAGCTGCCCTATTTTATGATCAGTAAACATGGGGCGTATTAGTACTGGCAAGGAGAAGTTTAGGGACTAACAGATGTCATCAATAGTGCCAGATCTAGATGAAATGTAGAATGATTATAAATCCTGACACAGTTGTTCCTGAAACACAGGATAATCCAGTATGTACGGAATATCTGACAGTTTCAGTTTTAGTGACACTGAACGTGGTTTTGAACACAAGCTGTTTCCTTTATCTTGGATTAAGTTATTTAAGTGTGAGTCCAGTAGAATTCAAAACACTTAGACCTAAGATTAGAAGGGTACTTCCTTGACATAACTACTTCAAACTACTTTGAATATATATATATATATATCAAAATACATTTAATGGTGAAGTATCATAGTCACGCCTATTAACATGAATAGCTAGGAAAGTATTCTTTCCATCGTAACTATATGTTTTTCTCTTGGAAATTCATAATACAGTAAGTAAAGAAAAATAGAAAGAGTATTGTTACTACAAAAAGAGAGGCAAAAAATCATTATTGTGTAGAAATCACAGTATTTTGTTACTAAAAATTGAAGGTTATATTAAAATGTTTCAATTGGGGTGCCTACAAAGAAATTACACAAAATAATTAAACTTTATAACTATATTGTAAGAAAATCAACCTGTGTATAGCAATTATCAGAGTAAAAATAACAAATATATTCCATTTTACCATCCTATACAGGCACCTGAAAAGAAATGCATATGACCACATAGTAAATACTATAAAACATCCCGGATGGCATAAAAATGCTTTTAAAAATCAAGAGATTATTTTCTTCCTAGGTGGCCAAAATGTAAACCTAACAATTCTTCTTTTTATAAGTTTATAATTTTAATGATAGTTTAAATAATGTAGCTTCAGGATTTTGTTTTCAAATTTTACAGAATATTTTTTAAGTTCATGTCACAAATCAATAGAGGGAAGGAGGCAAGAAAATAATCAGGGCAACGTCTATTGTCATGTATTTTGTTTATAATTTGTCTGAAGCCCATACAAAGTCTAGCACTAGTCATTAAAGGACAATAAAAAGCACGTGTGGATGCACACACACACACACACACACACACACACACACACATACACACACATTTAATATTATGGGATGAAAAATGGAAGTTTTAATCATTTAGTTAGTATTTAAAAATAATTAATTCCCTAATAAGAACTACTGTGCAAAATATAGCCCATTCAGATTACAGAAACAAATAGTGAAATATAAATATACCACATAAGAAAATTTAAGAATTGATTCAACTATCTACACTATCATAGGGTAGGGGAAAATCTTTAAGTACTTAAATGTGAAAACATTTACATATGTTATCAAAAAGATAAGTGATTTTCTTCCAAAATATGAAAGTGATAAATTAATAAAAAATGTTCTTAAGAGATTAAGTATTATTTTCACCATCTTGAGCTCTTCCAAATCTTTTACCAATAAAAGTACAGTGGAAAGTACTTTTAAAGTGAACTGTCAAATCATCAATGAAGAAATACAAATGGCATGCAAATACATTCACAATTTTTTCAAGTGTATTAGTAACCAAAGAAATGAAAATTACAACAATTAGATGTTGCTTTTGTCTTAAAGATCAGTGATGGAAAGGCATACAAATGGACAAAGCACACAAAAGTGGACCTTCTCATATTCCAGAGATGGTTATGTAAATTGCAGCATTTCCGGAGGGCAATTTGGCAGTGCATTTCAAACACGTTAAAAATGTGCATATCTTTTCACCAAGAAATGTCACATTTAGGAATTGATTAGCTGTATATAAAATATCTGTGCAAGGATGATCACTCTTCTTTTTCTCATTGCTGTGCAGATGTGGGCCAAATCGAAGTGTTCAGACAGATAAATCAAATTGTCCTGTGCACGTACAACTGTTAAATCTAGTCATTCAGCAAGCGTCCTTATACATTAAGATAATGTATCTCCTCAGATATAAAAGGTTAAAAGCTATGGACATTTTCACCCAGTGGCACTGAGCGACAAGAGAAGGCCATGAAAGAGTACACAAGGGATATCTCCTTTTTATGAAGTCCCTCCCTGTTGGCTTTTAAGAGCTAACGGTACAAACTGGGTGACAGCAACACTGACACCTCCATGGTGCTGACATGGGGTTTAGTGAACAACACTGCAGAATTTCCTTTAATTATTATTCTCAGATTCACATACTATCCCACAGCTGGAAGGAGGCTGACAATTTTCCAACACTCCTCAGAATTCTATAGATTTCCCTTTTCATGGGAACCTCAATGTTCATTTCTTCTTTCCTACTGAATTTTCTAACTCAGTTTGAATTTGCTTCTCCTCTCTGCCCAAACCATTGTGTACAGAGAACACCATACACTTCCATTTTTAAATAAGCGTACTTGCTATGGTCGGAATGTTGCTTTCTCCCACTCGCAGTCAACATTACTGAGGTGGGAGATGCAATACGTGGGGTCTTTGGAAGGTGATTGGGTCATAACGGTGAGATTCTTGTGAGTGGAATTAGTGTGTTTATAAAAGAGGCCCCAGGGAGCTTCTTTGCCCCGTCTACCTCTTGAAGTCACAGACAGAAAGTGCCAGGAGGGGCGCCTCACCAGACTCCAACTCTGCCACATTTTGGTCTCGGCCTTCCCAGTCTCCAGAACTCTGAGAAATACATTTTCATTGTTTGTAAGCTAATAAGTTTATGGTATCTTTGCTGTAGCAGTCGCAAAAGAGTAAGAAAGTCACCACCCACACAATGTTCACTTGTATACAGCAGATGTGCTGGATGACTGGGAGGATGTGGTAGGATATGACTCAGAGCACTGCAAGTCCACTGCACACCCACCCTGCCCAGGGAGTCCTCGGCAGTGGTGAAGGGTTCTCCACCTCAGTCTAGCCTTGGTGATATGTATGTATGTTTGTGTGTATGTACGTATGTATGTGTGTATGTATGTACCTCAGTATGTATGTCTGAAATCTGTAGCATGTGGCAGCAGGCAGGAAACTGAGGCAGGGTTTGCATGTTGCAGCCCTCACGGAACAACCAGACTGACTTTGACCAGACATCTGGGCACCATAGCCTAGCTAAGTTGTATGTAACTAACCATCCTCCTGCTCTGTCTCCTCCCTTTTTCTGTACTTGGCACCCTAATTCCCACTAAGATCTTTATTAGACTGATTTAATCCTTTTAGAATGAACTCTAGATTCTTCATCTTTCATTGTCATTAATTTCTCCACCCAGGGCTCCACACACTGTTTTCCTTTTCAGACAGAGAAGCACTGACACGCTCTTATGATCTCAAAACAGCAGCTGCGACAACAACAAAAAAACCAGAATCTTTCCTGTTTCTGTATTAAATAAACAAAAATCCACAGCTAGATATGATACAATGACAGGTGGGCACATTGCTGTTTTGTTTCATCTTTTATTGTTTAAAATTTTCAATTCTTCCAGCAATCTATTATTTTTTAATGGAGAGAAGTTATAATGTGTATTCCTTTAGTTATCATTTAACTATTTACACTTTACTGCTTATTTACAAATGGGATTAAGGCTTAGTATAATTTACATTTAAATAATGTATTATTTTTTAAATCTCTTCTTAGATCTTCTCTTTTGTAACTATTATTTGATTTACAGCAACCCTGTACAGTAGGTGGGGAAATAATTATAGTTGTCATTGTATGTGTGTGACTCTACTGCAGTAGGAAATGCCTGCAGTGAAATTCAATTGTAGGTCTTCTGGCTCTAGGGCAATGATTTTACTGCGTAGACAATTCTTGCACTGATATGGGGCAAAGCTGAGCCATATAGGGTACAATTCTTTTCTGCTGCTCGTATTAGGCAGAGGGAATCTACAGAGATGTACTCTGGCTCATCTCTCTGTGTACTCTGGTGATGCTAAACAGAGTTTAGCATGTTGTGGGCCCCTTGATAAATGTATTGTGTTTCAGCTTCTGAGGGTTTTGCTATGTGCTTAACAGACTGTAATAGATGGTTCTACAGTCATCTAATTCCTTTCTACTTTCTGGTTCTTACTAGACTTTCTCCTTACTCCTCAAGCTCCTGGTCTCAGTTCCTTGTGGTCAGATCTGTCAGGAACCTGGTGCAGTTCTGCCATAGAGAAAGTCTCCTTGCTCTTTCCAATAAAATGTGGAAAATTATGAAATACTTTGGACTTTTTCCTGGAACCAAATGATTGATCAGAGGGAAATGAGCCCTGGAAACCCATTTGTTTTTAACTTGCATCCTTGAATAGTGGATCGCAATAAGAAATGGCATCCTCCGTGGAAGGAAGCAGTTCTACGTGGTTCAACCCTAGGTAATCATTAAGCTAAAAACTTAAACTTTTAAATGTATACTGCTGGAATCCACAAAATAACAAGAATATTTGAACTATTTGTGAATTTTGTGTTATAGCTCCGTAGGAATTGAGAGTGGTTTGTCCACCAAGAATACCTGTGTTGGAGGTTTGTGCTCAGTGTGGCAGTTTTGAGGTGGTGGCACTTTGAAGAGGTGGGGCACATGGGAGACAGTTAGGTCATTGGGAGCACTGTCCTTGGAAAGAACTAAGAGAGCTCCCTCATGGCTGAGCTATTACAGAAGCATGAACCTGACCCTTAAGTCCCCCTCTAGCTTCTGGTCTTTCCGTGGATCTTTTCCTCTTTTCAGTGTTCCTGCCATAATGTCATACACAGCATATGATGCAGCCAAGGGGGCCTTCACCAGAGGCCAAAATAATATTGCTGCTTGATCCTGAACTTTAAGACTTCTAAACCATAAGCATAACAGATCTTTCTTACAAAATACACAGTTTTGGATATATTTTATATTAGTGGAAAATGAACTAGTACACAAGTATCTGGTTTTCTCTTTAACAAAGCTTGTATAGGATGCCAATTTAATGGTTTTTATGTGTAAGGCTCTGTTTTAAACACTGTAACAACAGTGAGCCCTTTAATTTTCCTAACAATGCTATTATGTAGCTATGATAATGATTCCAGTTTTGCTAGCTAGGGAATCTGTAGTGCATTGCAGTTAAGTAACATGTTCAAGGTAACACAGCTGGTGAAGAGCAGAAGCATTCTTGTATCCCATGTTACAGGCTTCATAGACATCATACAAGTCATAACCTTGGGTGTAACTCTTCTTGAACATATATTCTGTATCAGGCATACTCTGTGAAAGCCTTTTATGCTATGGGTTTCAAAAAGCACATTTCTATGAATGGAAGAATAAGTCCTGGGATGGTAAGTCTCTTCCTTGCTATGAAAAGTTGAATTTAAAACTGCATCCATTGACTTTGTGTTCTTCTATTGGTCTGATTTTTAAAACATGAACTTATTATGCAATGCTACCACTTGAGGTTGGGCACGAAATTTTAAATTAAGTAATAGGACCTTGTTATCTATTACTTTAGAAGAATATTTAATCTATGGGAAGTTCCAGTGGCAGCATTAATAAAGTAACTAAAATAAAGGCACTGAGGAGAGACTGCACAGACTGTAATCTACCACATACAAGTTTTGTGAGCTTGGTGAGCTACTCAGTGTTCGAAGACTTCAGTTCTTTCAGCTGCAACACTGGCATAATAATACTTTTCATACTGTTGTTGTAAAGACTAAATTAGATAATCCACATGTAGTACTTATGACTGTGCTTGGCGTATGTAAGAATTCATTCTACGTTTATAGCATGCATGTTTGCATGCATATGTGCATGCATATGCATTTATATGTCTGTGTATGATTGTATATATGTGGGTATGCCTGTATCTGAATATGTGTGTATATATGCATTTTACAGCTCTCCGATAGGTCTTGGTTTAGCCTGGAGTTCAATCAGAGGCAATTCTGAATCTGACAGAAAGTAGACCCTAATTGCTTTCAGAGAACACAGTTCAGAAGGAATACAAAGGACCACAGAATGCAGAAAATGCTGGGTATTCATGTAAGTCAACATCTATTTAAATATTTTTCAATAAATCTTCAGGAGGAGTGATTTGAAGTCATCTTAGAACTCTTTTCCATAATATTTGTAGCATATTTCACTGCATAGGTAGTGTCTTAGTCTGTTTGGACTGTTATAACAAATATCATAGGCTCAGTGGTTTAAACATTTACATTTATTTCTCATGATTCTAATGCTAAAAATCTGAAATCTGGGTGTCAGTCAAGGTTGGGTTCTTGGAAAGGGTCCTCTTTCTGTCTGTCTCCTCTCGCGGCCTTCCCTTGCCACACGCACAGAGAGAGATCTGTACTTTTCCTTCTTATCAAACCACTGTTCACATCATTGGGGCTTGGCCCTGTGTTATGACTGATACATTGTGTCAACTTGGGGAGTCCAGAGGTTTGGCTAAGTGACTCAGCAGGGAGCCAGGGTGCTTATTTTGTATTCATCCCAAGCCTGTGGAAGAGGAGGGGATGGAGATTATGTGAGAGCTACACGCCCCTTAGGTGGGGGTAGCCTGTTTACAATGTAAGGGAGGGAAAGAGGCTTCTTACCATCATTTTTCCTTTTGCTCTTATTTTTGTTGTGTTCTGCCACCATGAACTATTCCCTCTGCCATGTGCCACTCTGCCTTGGAGCCAGCCAAGCATGGGCTGAAACCTCCACAAACTGAGAGCTAAATAAACCTTTCCTTCCTTCATTTTGGGCGTTGGGTATTTTGTCTCAGCAATGAGAGAAAAGTAACTGGGACACCCTTGTGACCTCATCTAAAGCTAAGTACCTAACAGAGGCATCATCTCCAAATACTGTCATGTAGGAGGTTAGAGCTTTCACAGTACAAATTTTAGGAAAAGATCTATGATTCAGTCTACAGCAAATGGATAGTAAAAGGTATATTCTCCTCAAACCCAAATTTGGTGGGAGTGTTTCTCAACAAATTTTGGCTTCATTTTTTGACAAAAAAACTGAAGTTAAATGACACCCTAGTATTTTCATAGAAGTGATTAGACAAGCACTATTTTGTGCTTTTAGTGAGTAAACTGTCTTCTGGAATTTTGCTTCCTAGCAAATAATGTAAAGTTACAAAAATTTAAAACATATACCTATGTACGTTTGTACATATATATTTGTAAATTTTTTGAAAAACTAAGAATATTGCTTGGGTTCAAATGATGTACTACTACTTTTGTATAGAAGTTTTGTCTCTTATGCAATTAAAAATTAAAGGCACACAGAATGAATTTTCTCAAGCTTACCCTTTGTCTCAAAATATCTTGCTATCCTTATTCTTAATGCTGTCATGCATCATAAATATATAATAAGTTAAAAGCATTGTATGAAGCCATGAAAAAATACTGGTGTATTTGCATAAACATTAAAAATTTATATATGTCAAAACCTCCCCTGAACAAAAATCATGTCATATCTTCACTCCATGTTTGTTACTTATAAAATAAGAAAATGACAAATTTCCTAGGAGAAAAATAGGCAAGCAGAAATTTTCAAAACAAGAAACAAAATAGTTAAAAAGCATGAGAAAAATTGCTCCAACTTTTTATCAACTGAATAACAAAAAAAATTAAAAATTGATTACATTTCATTTTACTTAAGGACATAAAAGGAAGTTACAGTGCTATGTACTGTCAAATATATAAAGAAACAACAATCTAACTTACTGATAATGGAACTTTCAGTTGATACCACTCTTGATATTCTGCAATGACCAGAAACTAAAATAATTCATCTCAGATTTTAATAATCAAATATTTAAAATATTTATTACCTAAATGTATCAGTCTTTGTCTAATGATAAACAATATGATATTTTGATCATTATTTATATACACAAACTCAAAGAAAATGAATAGTTATATTAAAAATTTGACTATAGCAAATATTAAAGTTCTATATTAAAAAGTCAATACAAAGCATGAAAAGCAAGCAAATAATAAAGTAGAAGCAAAGTAGAAAAGAGAAAATGAAACAACACAGTGGAAAATTTGACAGGAAATATCTTTATGACTTTTAAGTGTGGGAGAACAGAAGAAACACAAATCATAAATGTAAATGTTGGCTCATATCAAAGGATCTGAATATGAAAACCTTACGGAGTTCTGTGGTGTGTCTTATTTGGGAAGTCCGTGATGGCAGAGTGAAGATGGCAGGGAGTAGGGGAGGATGGAGACACTGTCTGAATTTCCCATGCCTGGGAAAGTGAGGGTACTTTTGTTTTAAAGTGGCATTTTATTATTACCTAAGTGTGGTGAGGCCAGTGGATTAGGAGGAAATTAGTATGGAAAAGTTGGCTTATTATTCAGTTTCTAGGAAAAGGGTGCATGCTCAGCCCTGAAGGACCACCTGAGGAAGCACAAGGGCCTGCAGGAGGCAGAGGGAGCAAGGCGTTATGTGGACAAGAGCCCTCCTTTTGATTTCTGGGAAAGGAATGCGAGAGGTAGGGTAAGCAGGTTTAGGACTGGCTTATTTGAATAATTTCAACAGGCTCTGGGGCATTATGTCCTTATTTTTCTGGGAGCTGATTAAGGTAGAAGGATAGTGGCCCTAAATGTAAACTTAGATAGAGGAGGCGGTGGGATGTGAGGACTCTGGACTGGTTAGTGTGTTAGTTAGCTTTACATTACTGTAACAAAGTACCTGAAATAATTAATTTATAAAAAGAAAAGTTTTGTTTCCATGATAATTTTGGAGGTTTCTGTCCCAGAGTGGATGGAACCATTGCTTTGGGTCTCTGGGGGAGGTGCCATGTTACAATAGTTGGGAGCACAGGGCAGAACAAACTGCTCACTTTTTGACCAAGAAGCAAAAGAGAAAAAAGACAGGGAGGGCTTGGTTCTCACAATTCCCTCAAAGTCACAAGGACATCCCACTCAAACCCAGCTCCCAACGTTCCATCCTTCCCTAGTGGCCCTCTGGTGACCAATCCTTCAACACATGAACCTTTGCGGGACACTTAAGATCTAAACTTTGGTGGTTAATTTGCATATGAAAGGCAGTCTCTGCAGGCAGGTCCTTCATTCACTCAAGGAACTGGTGAGTCCTGGGAGAAACAGTCTTTCCAGATTCAGTAAAGCTCCAAGATGTCAAAACATCAGAATTACAGAAAATCAAACAGCATGATTAATACAATGATGGAAAGATATTTATGCAAGCGTATATGCATTCCATTGAAAAAGAATGCAGGGAAATTTCCTGCAGAGACTTTCCAGAGCCACTCCTGTGCCCCAGGAAGGTATCTGCACCTCTGGCCAAATCAGAACACAAAGAACGTTTACCAAGTTTGAGATTCTTGTCCTTTTCTTCTGTCATCCTCCTTCTGCCCTACCTTAGAGCTATCTGAATGAACAGTCACAAAAAAAAGAGAAGTGACAGAGGACATGGAGCCTCCCCGTTCTCCTCCTCAGATGGAGGCAGGTCTGATCTTAAAGTAAAATCATATTGGATATAAGACTAAAATTACCTTTTTCTCTTTTCATTAAAATTTTTATTATATAAAATATCCATAATGTTTTCAGTTTTAAGCATTCACAAGTATCCAATTCAGTGGTATTAAATATGAGATTATGTGACTATTTGAAACAAATATTTTAATTCTGGAAGTATATCTTAGCTAGTGTGAGAATGTCTTGTGACCAGGAAGTTTAGAATCTATTTGACATGTCCTGGGTGGATAAATTCATTCTAACCTCTTCATCACCTGAGAGGTTTTCTTTGGAGTTGGTGGAGGACATCTGTAGTGACTATCAGAAGTCACTACAGCCTAGCATTGTGATGTCTTTTTCTGCATTATTCATTTCTGTCCCTTTTAGCCTTTGTTCGCCCAGGCCCTATTTGATCAGAGGTTACGAGTGATGGGTGTGCTAAAACTGGTCTGCATGTGCAGAAAAGAAATTTGAGCATCCAGTCATTCCTTCATATTATTATTATGCCATTTGGAGTGACTTATCACCTTTTATTTCAGTGAGAACCATTTGAGCAATGGGAGAAAGACCTTTGAAAGACATCCCAGTAGAGTCCAGTGTCTGGTCCTGGCCACAGAGAGAGTGATCCTGGGCTGCCTCCAATCACTGAGCCAGGGATTCCATGGGCACAGCTCTGGGAGCAAGTCTCTAACCTCACCATGATCTGGATCTGTCTTGCTTCCCACTTAACAATTCCTGCATCATACGATCACATTTTCATGTTATCCACTGTGTGACACTGTGCCTTGCACATGGTGCCCCCTCAGCAGTTGTTTATGGACTTCGTGGAATTGAACGGTTCTTAGATACTTCTCTCAATCCAGCGCATCAGAAGGTTGCTCACTAAATTGTTTATGGTATGAACTCTTCTTTTATTCTGGGCTAGTAACCAGTGTCCTAACTAAAAGGCTCTTGAATCACTATTCTTTTTAATGCTTCTTTATACAGTCTAGTAGCCTTCCATGTAATCTCAAAAGGTTCAGTTATCATTGCTATCTAATTCCAGTATATTTTCATCACCTCAAAAAGAAACTTCTTAGCTCTTAGTAGTTACTCTCTATCCTTCCACTTTCTCAGCCTCTAGAAATCACTTTCTGCTTATGGGCTTTAGCTATTCTGCACATTTCTCATAAGAAAGATCATGGAATATGTAGTCTTTGTCCCTGATGCACTTGTATTTTCAATTCAGTATTTTAGTGACTGATTTAGCTCACCCTCTAATTTATCTGATAATCATTATCAAGGAACAAACAATAAAAAACAGCTCATTTTGAAAAGGTTAAAGCCAGGAAAGCAAGGACTCTTATCTCCAGCATTCAAATATGTAATTAAACCACAACAATAATTTGGTGCTGCCCCCCCTACATTCCAGTCTCAGCTATTTTGATTTATTATTGCTTAGGAAGTATTCACATATAAAAATATAAAATTGTAATCTGTGGAGATAAAAAGCTCAAGCTCTGAAGTCATAATACTTTGGCTCAAATCTTGTTTTTAGCTGTTTGATTTGGGGCCAAATAATCCACTTCCCTCTAATTCTGTCTAAGGTAATAATTCCTTCTTGACAGGATATGACACAGGGGGGCAAGCACTGATGGTCTCCTCCTTCTTCTCACAACACAGTGAGCTTCTGATGCCAGATGGTGGGGAGGGCTTCCCCAAACATCCAGAGAGCAACCGACTCTGTGGTGGATTCTTCAGTGGAGACTGGCCGGATGTCCTCAAATTCTGTTCAGTTCTCACAGCAACTACCTGCAGAGAATGTTACGAGCTTGGTGCCATGCTATTGCCCCACTGCGATGCCAATCACAAGATCCAGGTGGTTTTCCCTCTGAACGGCTGCCCATAAATCAAGGTTCTCACAACCTTTTCCTTGGGATTTGACTAATTTTCTGGAGAGGCTCAAAAGAACTCAAGGAAACACATCTACTGATTTATTATAAAGGATACAGATGAAGAGATGTGTAAGGAAAGGCGTGGGGAAAGAGATGTGGATTTCCATGCTCTCTCCAGGGTACTGCCCTCCTGGAGCCCCTATGCATTCATCTCTCTAAACTCTCCTTTACGGTTTTTATGAGAACATCATTATATGGGCATGATTGATTACATCACTCGTGCTTGTGATCAACTTAACTTCCAGCTCTTCTCCCCTCCATGGGGAGTAGGGTGGACAGCACCAGCCCTCTGATACTGCTTTCTTTTCCAGTGTGATGAGCCCTACATCTGAAGCAACCCAGAAGCTTCCAGCCATCAATCATTTCTCTAGAATACTAGAGAAGAGACATCAGTTTGAAGATTCCAAAGAATGGTATGCCAGGAAAGTGGGATGAAGGACAGGCATGTATTTCCCAATATCACCCTCCTCCATAGGACAGTTGTGGAAGTTAAACAAGCTGGTGTGCATTAAGAACCCTGAAGAGCACTTGCCACACACAGCAAGCACTCCAAAGCTATTATTAGCATAAGAGAAACAGGTTGCCGTGGAAGTACGGTATTTAGTATCCATGTCATTCTATTAATTACGCTTATGTACCTTCTGTAAGGAACCATCTTTCAAAATTTTTAGAACTACATCAGTCTTTAGCAAAGTCTACTGTCATACCTGGGAGAGAGAGATCCAAAGTATTCAATAATCCTAAGGAATAGACACAGCAGTCAGAACTCAAGCACTCCTTAAAGAAGCTCCCTAGTGTTACCTCTAGGATG
Organism: Chinchilla lanigera; assembly: GCF_000276665.1. Classification (NCBI taxonomy): domain Eukaryota; kingdom Metazoa; phylum Chordata; class Mammalia; order Rodentia; family Chinchillidae; genus Chinchilla; species Chinchilla lanigera. The sequence continues at coordinate 4,106,106 of NW_004955467.1, read as the reverse complement.
CTGGATCTGGAAAGGCTGGGGGCAGTGACTGCTGGGAGGGTCGGGGGCTTTCATGGCAACCTGGGAAACATCTTTACAACCTGCAGAGATGTATTTCAATCTTTTGCCCATTGCCAAACTGGATGGATGTCATCCTGACTTTTACAACTACCATATAAATCATGGTTTTTCGTAGTCTTTTAAACCAAAGAGAAGCAGGAAGCAAATGTAATTACAAAACAGCAAACATCTTTTACACTCCACCCAGTTCCAGAGGAGCTAAAGTATCTTTTTACTTTAGTGGAAAAAATGTACCGCAAACTGTGTTTGGACTTTGTGTATCTCTTACATTGCCCCCAAAGGGAATATGAGCCAGAACTTGAACTAACCAGTTGCCTTGCTCTGTTCGTCTGTGTAGTATAAGGATGTGAAACAAGGAGATGGTTTAGATCCTTTAAAGTCTATATGACTTTTCCCCTTTCTTTAGATGCGCAGCACCAGCCTGAGTTATAGCCCAGTATGCTAGGACACAGCCCAAATCCACGAAGGTAATAATCCTGTGATAAATCCACTGAGTAGAAAACTGTACCCAGCCCATGGAGTGATTCATTTGCTCCTAAAAAAGGTTTTGTTTTTACAAATTTTTGTCCAGAACATTTGAGCCAGCAGTAGTTCAGTCTAGACATAAAGTGGCCAAGATGCTTTGAATAAATCTGCTTTTAATGTGCAGAGTACTCTTGTTTCCAGTTATTATTCTGAGTGATTAAACAAACTGCCAAACTTTCACTGCAGCAGTCATCATTTATTACTGAGATACTTACTAGGGATTTAATAGTACTCCATTTGAGACAGTATCTTGAAACTTAGGGATTCAAAAGGAAAGAGATGTGTTTTTGGCACAAATTGATAGTGTTTCAAGATTTTTGTAATAGATACATACACAATCATATTGTTGAGTTGAAAGAAATGTGTTTCCAATAAGCGGTATTTACTGGGGTTTAACAACGATGTAATAGTTACCTGTCTATTACATGGTAGTCAAAGCTAAGGAAATGTGTTTTTAATAATCAATTGGCATTTGAAATATATAAGATAACTGACATATGAAATCTGAACCTAGATACAATGCACATTTTAGACTTGTTCTTCAGTCTCATTCACGAGACTGAAGTAGCAGTGATTGGCCATTGTAAAAGGATATTATTATCAAAGGGTTAGAATGTTTATTCTTTTGCACTTTCTTGGTTTTTCTTTTCCCTTCCCTTTTCCTTCAGTTTAGTAGTTACTTCATTATGCCACATATTGTAACTAGTTGGTGTTGAATTCTGCCATAAAAAAGATCGTTTTTCAAGTCAGAAAAAAGAACAAAAGAGTAACTGAAAAAGTACTTTTAGGTTTTTTTAATCTGTGTTCAGAAAAATAGGGTAAATCTGAGAGCCAAAGCAATGAAGATATATGTGGTAACATAGGCCCTTGGGATTAACTCTCCCTATAATTTTGTGGGTAAGAACCATAGCAACTCTCCCTCCACAGGCCATGTTGAAAGCAGTCTGTTCTTCCACATCACCACAGGTGCCGCTGCCTCGCAGGAACACACATCTGGCCGATTTTCATAAGGTGCCTATGCTATGCTAAATGGTTCCACCATTTTATGGCTAGTTCCATAAAAGCAAAAGACAGCGTATCATAAGCAGGAAGACCATGCATAGAAGCCCCACAGGAAGGATGAACTGACAAAAAGCCAGGCAGCTTTGTTTTACAGAAAATACCGTCAAAAGAGTGCAGGGTAAGAACCATTCAATAGTGATAATGGGGCCTTTGCAGCATTACTCCCTTATCTTGTGACTCACAAAGGACCTGGCCCCATGACCCTTCACCTGTAGAGACTCTGCCTGCTCACTGTGCGTGCATAGTCCCCTCTACTAGAATGTGCCTTCCTTACCTCCCTCCGTGACTGGGCCCTGCTCACCCAGCGCAGCACAGCTTCAATCAACATTTCTCCCGACCACCTCTCCAGAGCAATCTGCCTAACCACCAGTCCCCCTTGGCTTCTCATGTCAGCCTTCTGCTCCTCAAACACCAAGAGCACTCTCTAGTGACATTGTTAATGTGGTCAGTTTGTCACCTGTCCCTCCCTAAGCAAATGCAGTCTCTGCAGGGGCAGAGAATCTTTCCCACCCAATGACTGGATGTACCCTTTGCAGACCTCCATCCAATATCTGATAATAATAGAAACTTGATAGTAGTGGAACTTCATTTGCTGAATGAATGAGTTCACACAACTATCAATTTATTTAAGCTGCAGGGCAAGAGCAACCCAGGAAAGCATTGCCTGAACTTTTGGGTGAAGGAATACTTTCCGTGGAGCAAGCAGCACAGTTTTTAGAGTATGACTGGGAAGGCTGAACACTACATTGTTTGGTGCTGTCACAGGCTTGCTTGCCACCTGCCTACTTCTACTTTCTCTACAGAGGACACTTTGAGTGCTTCAGCTGGGAAGATCCTTGTACTGGACATCTACTCTTCTCCTTTGGCTGAACATTGGCCATTTGTGTCCCCAGTCAGACGTGGCATCGTGTGCCATTGTGGCATGTAGCTAGCTACAGCCTCCACTGTCCTGAGAGCAGGGGAAGATAAGTAAAGGAAGTCCAAGGCAGGAAGTATGCTCCTGCCTGGCCAAACCATCTCAGGAATGAGAGCTTATTAAAAGCACGAGTGTCAAACTTCATTACGGGGCTCCAGGAAGATCAGTTGCAGAGCCAGGTTCTTCTGGGCCAAGGCGGGAGTTCCCTTCCCAAGCTCTAGCCTGGTTAACAGGGGTATGCAGATTGGCAACTGTGGCTGAACTTGTCAAACCCCGAGCTTTCTGCAGGATTTATCCACCCGGCATGCGCTCATTTTGAAAAGCAGGGATCTGTTGAGAGGAGATTCATTTCTCCATGGGGCATTCTAATTCTACCTCCTACCACCCTAGCTGGTCTTCCTTACTCTTTTGGAAGTATTTTTACTTTAGGAAGTATTTGTTACTTTAGGAAGTATTTTTTTACTATTTAAAGGTTATTTGTTGGAAGTAGTTTCTTTCAGCAATAATCATAACAATATCTTGAATTTTTTCAGTGTCTTGAAATAACTTGTTTCTAAAGATATTTTTGAAAACATTGTTACACTAACATTAGCTTACTTTGAGTTTGGAGACTAAATTTTTTGGGATGGAGTGTGGCATTATAGTTTTATATGAAAGGAAACAGATTCAGAGAGGTTAAGCAATTTGCCAAAGTTCATCCAGCTGATACGAGATAGAGGTGGAAGCACGAGATTTCTTTATTGGTAATTGCTTTCTAAGATATGGTTTAGACAGACTGAAATAGAAAAATTTCTTCAGACCTTGGGCATAGTGTTTTTTAATGCAAAAAAAAAAAATTCCAACACTTTTGCAAGTAAGGTTGAGTTTTAATATATAAGCAAACATTCACATATAAGCTCATGTAAATGCAGTTTACACAATAGGATGAATTCAGTTTTTCATAGACATATTTAATGTTTCAAAATATGTCCCTAAGGATGGATTTTTTACAAATACACACTCCAGTTCCTTACTCTTTAAAAAGGACCACAATTTTGTAATTTGATATTTAAAAGAGAATGATATATAATTTTTATAGCTTTCCTGTTATAAAGTATATTAAAATTATTGCTTGATATTTTAAGATTTTATGAACAGTGATCCTATTCCATTAGTTTTATTAATACACATAAAAATGGCTTAATCTGAACTCTATTAATTTGAAATTCATAGCTATTGAAACATGGATTTTTACCTTTGTTTGGTTAATGGGGAAAACAGGTAGGCAAATGGAAAATGCAAGCTTTAAATGTGTGTGATGTGCTTATGAAAAGGTATATTTCAATCTCTTTAGAACCAGCTGCTAATATCATACGCTCCTTACTTACTTATTCACTAAATCAACTCCCAAGAGTTTCTATGTGCTGACAGTTACTGGCTTACCTATGAAGTATGGTATGGTCTTGACAATAATAGTAATAATTCATTTTCTTAGCTTTATTTGAAAAATGTTACTTATTTAGGATACAATTACACCTTAGCAATATTAAAGAGGAGTGGAAAACAGAGTTTGGAGCCAGACAGACCTGGTCTGAATTCCAGTGCTGCCATTTTTAAAGTGATTATCTTTAATCCTCATGAGTTGCCATCGCCAAGGTGGGACACTTCTGAAGGTAAAAAGGGATGTTGTTAATTACTCTAGAACCACAAGCATGATATGGGACCAGGAGGCCAGCCAGGCAGATAGTTACTCTCAAAATATGACTCATTTCTGAATTTTTAGACTTTGTCTTTTTCTAGGTTGTTGGCATCTTGTGTTTTGTTTCAGTTTTTCTATCATTGCTTTCTAAAGGATCAAATCTCCTTATCCCAGGCTTAGGGCATCACCTCAAATCTGCCAGATTCAGCCATAAAAATATACTTGTTAAGGTTATTAAGTCACACTTTCAGGTATAGAAAAATCCTAAAGTTAGTTTGAAAATTTCATGTATCATTCTAAGTGTTTTCTCTCCCCGATACACAGCCTGATTTGTTGTGGCCCTAATTTAGGGCAAGGCAGCTTCTCCTTTTCCATTTCTCTTTGCTTTTTCATTCCTCTTTCTTCCTCCAGGGTGAGGAGAATTAAACAAGGATTATGGGAAAGAGGCTTATCGCATCGGCTTTGGGTTTCCTCAGGCAGGGCATCCACAACATCCCATACATGCTCAAAAACCTGTGCCAGTTCTGGCTTTCACTTGCATCCTTTTGGTTAAGAGTGGTGTTGAATATTTTCCAGTTATACTTCTTTCCTGCAGGTTACCTGTTTAGATCTTTAGTTGATTTGTCTTTCTTGCTTTTTGTACTAATATTTTCTTTCACTTTCTTAAAGGAAAAATAATTATCCCGACGCAAAGAAATAATAATATCAACACTGCATTTATTACATCTTCTATTTTTTTCCTCAGGTTTTTATGTCGTGCATGCTTGCAGCACATAATGATTACCCCCCCATGAGGAGTTGGTATTTAATCCATTTAATTCGTTTTCATCCCCCTCCCCTGCTCCTCCCTGCTTGCATCTCTTGGTTCCTTTCCTTTTTCCGAAAGTTCCACCTTCCTATTTTCTATTACCTGTATTATATTTCGGTCTTTACGATATTTTTGGTTTTTCATATAAGAAAAAGCATGTGATATTTAAACCTGTGTGTCTGATTTATTTAATTTAACATTATGGTCTTGAGGTGCATCCGTTTTTGATGCACAAATGACTCAGGATAACAATTTGTAGAGCAGTTTTATGTTCAGAGAGAAATTGAGAGGAAGGAAAAGAAATTTCCCTTATACTTACTGACCCTACACGTGCATGGCTCTCTCCGCTGTAAACATCCCACAGCAAAGAGGAGCGTGATGAACCTGCAGTGATATATCATTAACACCCAAAATCTATAGTTTAAAATAGGATTCATAGGGGCTGGGGATTTAGCTCAGTGGCACAGAACCTGCCTGGTAAGAGTGAGGTCGTGAGTTCGATTCCAATACCTGAAAAAAAAAAAAAAAGGATTCACTCTTGGAGTTGTACATTCTGTGAATATGAACGAGTGTATACTAACAGGTATGCACTGGTATAGTACCCTAAAGAATACTTTCATTGTTCTAAACATCCTTTATGTTCTGTTTATTCATCCAACCCTCTCTTTAGTTCTTGTTAACCACTGATCTTATTGTCTTCAAACTTTTACATTGCAATCTAATTTTAACTATAAATAATAAGATAATACAGGTAAAATTGAGGTATACTTTGTTATGATAGTAACTATGGGCTCTAGGCAGCATATTATTAATATGTGTTTTAATTTATATAAATGGTTAAAATACAATAGTCATATTCTATACTGTGCATCTTTAACCAAAAATATGCTCTTTGAGAGCTTTCCATTACCTAGAAACTAATATATATTCATTGTCTTTTAATTTTCATATAATATTTCACATGAGTATAGGATTATTGAGGACTTTGTTAACTGCCGTAAGACATCCTATCATCTTTCTAAGGTTTGGCGATCACCAGCAGTGCTTCCCTAGACATCTTTGTATGTTTTCTCATGTTGTGTGCAAATATTTATGAAAGATAGTTATTTATAGTGGAATCTATATTTGGTAGGATGTGTACATTTTCACTGTATGATCTGCTGACAAAGTGATCTCCAGCTGAACTGCACCACTTTTCACTCCTGACTACTAGGTATGGTGTACTCTTTTTTCCACATTCTTACTAATAAGTGATATTGGCGATCATTTCAATGCTATTAATCTGGTAACGGAGTTTACTCCATCCAATTCAATTTGGCCTGAAGATGCCTTCATACTTGAAGTCTCTAGGTAAGGAACTGCATCCTAAGTTGGTAGTTAAGCAAAATGAAAACCTAATTAGACATAACCTCAGCCAATCACAGAAGCCAAACTTTACCCACTCATAAGCTACCAACTTATCAAACCATGTTCCAGCAAAGCAAAAACTGTTGCCAGTGAAGCTGTCTCTGATCCTCACTATGTTTTTTTGTCTATAAGTTCACCTCCATTAATGCATCAAAATAGAATAAATAGAAAAGCACTGAAAAATTATAAAGGAAAAGGTGGTGTCGCACTGCACAAGAAATGTAGCAGTTTTAATTCTTTTTCACATGGCAGTGGGGAATTCCCAAACTTTTCTGATTCTAGGGGCTGCTTGATGCACAAATTGTTCTGTGTTCAATCTAACTCTTTAATTGAATTTGTCTAAACCTTCTCTTCTAATGTAATATAAAATTGAATTTTAATTTGCAATTGTCTGACTTGTTGTCTGCCTTCCTGTACATTATTCAGTTAATACTGAGTGTCAGCAATGGTATGCCTAATGACTGTTTAATTTCTTCATTTCTTAATTTTGCATTTGTATTTTTGCCTATTTTTTCAGGATAATAATTTTTACTTATGTTTTCTTTGATGTTTAGACACACAGAAATCTTAATTTGAGGAACAGTAATTTGTCATTTATCATTGAATGAATTTATTATTTGAATGAATGAACACAGGTGCACATGGAGGCACAGCTACCTTCAGATGAAGAGGGAATTTTATGTAGGAATCCATCTTATGTGACTTTAATATTTTTAAACATAATGGAAAGCAAATTATAAAAGAAATCTAATATGTAATATGGTAAGAAAAAAATGTTACCTGGAATTTTCATACCGTACTGTGTATTATTTTGTTTTGCTAAGGTAAGGTAGCCACTGATGTGAACACAGCCACTTGCCTAATTTATCTTTGCAGGTACTAGGATAATTCTAATTGAATAAGCTCCCCCCAAAAAGCTTATTGTAGTAATTACTTATTTCTGAACTTCACATCAAAATAATAGAATACTTCTTTTTGAGCTGTTTTGTGCTACTCTAGACATGAGTAATGCATTCCTTATATTTTATTGATAACCAGCAAAATGAGATTATTTCAGGCATAATCTGACCCAATCACAACATAAAGAGAAATGAAATTATCATGAGGGCATAAACCTAATCAGCTTTTTTTAAACAAGGGATACATGAAGTTCCTGAGGTGTCACAGGGAAGCATGCTGGTATTACACAGAGACATTCACTGACTGACATTCATTTCCTGTGTGTAAATTCTGCTCTATCTGTAATTGTCAGGACTGATTATTTAAGAGTCAGCCGGATGCTATGCTTTTCTGGACCTGGCGTGTGTCTTAGTCACTGCCTCCCAGGATACCAGCCCTCATTTACAATGTGCTAATATCCTGCATTCTTCCAGGACAGAATACCTGGAAAGAAATTCAAGAGTCATGGAACAGATTTGCATGATGTGATACCTGGTATCAGGAAAGCACTCCTAGGTAGGTGGACCTCTACAGATAAAAGTCAGAGTTAATTATTCTTTGTCAGTGATTGGCATGAAAATATAGGGAGACAACAACTCACCCATAATTATTAAATATCAAAATGTCTTAAAACCCAACTTCTAAAGTTACCCACATTAATGGCACTTTGTGACTCAGCAGATGAAATAAGGCCATAAGCCAGTGAGAATTTTCACAGTAATTCAAGTCTATATTTCAGTAACCAGCTTAGGGCTATGAGTTCAAATTTCTTCTGCTATAAATGAAACAATGTCATTATCTTATTTTGACTGTATCTTGGAATGAAGAATAGTATTCAGATTTCCTAGAAGCTACTAGAATAATATAATGATTTTTGCTATGTGAATTTCCTTCCATAGCTGATGACTGAAGTTCTCTGATTCCCAAATGTGGAGAAAACAGAATCCTTTTGAAAAATATATGGTGTCATGTGCTCAGATGTGGGACAAGGGTTTTTTTTATTTTAAAGATTAAAAAAACTAACAAAACAGCAATGAAGACAAAATCAACACAACACAAAAACAACAAAAATGAAACATAACCTCAAAACAAAATGATAAGAATTAACAATGGTTGCTATACTACATACGATTATCTTCAACGAAGTTGCTCAGTCCACCAGATGTAAGAATGCAAGATTGATCAAAAAATCAAAGACAGTAATAAGTAGTAATAATAAAAAAATGGGAAATGATGCGGATGCAACTAGAGACCATACTCATAAGTGAAATAAATCAGATTCACATGTGTAAACATCGTATTTCCTCTCTACTTTAAGAACCTGAATGAGTAAATAAAATCTGGAAAGTACAATAGATATTGTGAAAAGGAAAAGAAACTGCTCAAATAGGATGGAGCAACTGGGATGAAGGAGGGGAGAGGAAGAAGAAAGAAGGAAGAGGAAAAAATATGTATATGTATACACAGGACAGCTAGGATAATTGTACTACTAATATCTGCTGGTTTATTGAAAGGAACTGTTAATGTGTAACTGTTTGACCAATCTTGCATGCCTATATCTGGTTATATGTGCAACCATTTTGAAGATCACATTATGTAATAGAACAACCATTGTTAATACACTATCCCCTTGTTTTGAAATTCTGTATCATTTTTATTCCTTATGCTGTTTTGTTTAAGTATTTGTTTTTGTTATTTTGGGATTTTTTCTTTGCTGTTTAAAATGAAAAACAAAATTTATATGTATATGCAAGAATGGCTGGGATAGGTATATTGCTGATGAATGTGATTTATTGAAAGGAACAATCAATGCTTAAAATTTTTTTTTTCTTGACCCATTTTGCACACTTGAAACTGGTAATTAGAATGACTGATCTGATGACAACAATATGCAGTACAAGAACAATTGTTGAACTCCCACATCTTGTGTGGGATGTGTTTTTAATGCAGTTTGTTATTTAATTCTCACAGCAGCTCTGCAAGTTTCATATCATGGTTCCAAGTGTTTACTGATCAGTAAACTTAGAGGCAGAGACGTCACAGTTTGTATCTATTCAGTTTGTACCTAAGTAACTTAGGGCTCAGATCCACATTTGGTGGATAATTAATTCATTTTTCACTTAGGGCTCAGATCCACATTTTGTGGATAATTAATTCATTTCCCACTCCTATTCTAGCTGTTTGATGCCCTCATTTAAAGAAGAAAATAATTCACTTTTCTTGGCTAAGCCACATTGTATTCTTTGGTCCATTTCATAGTGCAAAAAATGAGAGGAATGAACTAAATAATTATAAGCATTCTTTTTATCTCACAAGTCTTCCAACTTTTCAGAAAAGGGAATGGAAATACTAGAGTTTTTAGATCAATAATTTGATATAAATAGGTGAATTTCTGCTTCAAGGAGACAGATAGGTAGGATTCAACTCTGTAATAACTAAAATTTTCCTGTTCAACATTGGTCACATATGAAGTTGCTATAACTGCTGCTATGCAATTGCCACTTCTGGCAATAACATGATCTGAATTTATTTTAAATCTAGAATCCAATCAACCTTATTTTTCCTTCAGATGTTCTTTCTGTAAGTGTGGAACATTTATAGTCAAAATGCAGGGCTGGGGGAAAGGGGAGATTGAGAAGGTAGTGGAAAGAGAGAATTTTGTCAAGGCACAATACATGATTAATATGTGTTAAATACAACAAAATAAAAGAAACAAATGGGCATTTCAATATCAAAATTAAATAGAATAACAATTAAGGAGAAAACTGTGGGCTCTATAAATATGGACAGAAAAAATTTCAGTAAGTACATAGAAATACTTTCTTGGAAGAAAAAGTTCACTGTAGGAAAGTAATAGATTCTAACCAAATTAGCATAGATGAAATAAAATGACAATAAAAAATTTACATTTCTTTGGTGGGGAAACTTAAAATAATGACCTAAATATTTACTAGATGGAATAAAATGATAAGAAAATACAAAAAAGTCTTAAGTGAAAATAAATGGAGACATGGAATGATTCCTGCCAGATTTCTAGTGGCATTATTAATTTTGTTAATTAAAACCATAAACAAACTTTTGAAGAAAATGACAGTGAATGTATTTATTTACCCAATAATATCGACTTAGCCTTTCAATGGTTTAAAGAGGGCCGTCAAAGAATCTGGGCATAGAGTGTTTAAAACAGTACAAAATGAAAATATGTTACTTAGAGAAAGGGGAAAGAAGAATTGGAAGTTGTTAGCTGTGTCATTGTCACAGACATATTAGGTGGATCTATCCATAGAGTTGGACAGAGTGGTACAGAACTTGGGATGGAATTGAGCTGTGAGCATGGAGCTCAGAAAGACAAAGCCATACTCCAAAATAATCAGGTCACCTCAGAGTCTTCCTTCCAGACCACACCTTGTCATCCCTAGCACATAGCTGTCAGTCTTTTGATGGAAGATGGCAGTATTTGTGAGCACCTGCAGTGGGGGGCAGGTGGAGATGAAAAGAGGAAGAGGACAGAGGTCACTGACCCACAGTCCAAAGAGAAGTTATTGAAAGTCGTCACCTTCTTATACTACATTGGTCAAAACTGAGTTAGGGCCAGGGATATAGCTCAGCTAGCTTCACAGTGCCTGCTTGGCAAGCCCAATGTCCTGAATTCAAATCCCAGAACCAAAAAAAGCCAAAACAACAAAACTGAGTTGCATGCTACACCTTGTGGCTAAGGAGAACAGTTTTTACCTTTTCCTGAGCATCCCGGTAACAATTCATATTCTGCTATCATGAGAAGAAATTACATTAGGAGAAAACTAACCAGTGTCTTTACTACAAAAAGAAAGACAAAACATTGAAGGAGGGAAAGCTGAAATGGTATTAAAATTTGGAATTTGGGAAATTGTGTGTGAAATAGTCTCAGAAGTAAGCACAAATAGAGATATTTCTTGGTTCCTTTGGCACAGGTGATACAATGAAACACAAAGCCACAAAAATCCTAAAGTCCTGGCATAACTTCCTGTAGCATTTGTTCACCAACCTAAGCATCAGTTCTAGAGATGAAGCAATACGGTGCTAGGAAAAAGAGGCTCTTACCTAAAAAAATCATTTCTGAAGCCATGGAATCATGCTGTATATAATACCTAACCTTTTCTAAAACTTAGATTTTGATTAATACTGTCTACAACAATAACCGCTATGGAGTGAGAATTCCCAAGATAAAAACATTTTTCTAAATCATACCTTAATGTCTGCACATACATTCACCCTGATTCATTTTACCAAGACTCTTATTGGATTTCCACAAATATCTAGTTTTGTACACAAACATTAGGACACAAGGCAAACACTAACTCAACCCTGAGAATAACTCTTTGCTATCAAAATCTAATAAACAACTGCCCAATGTTAGAGAATCTGTTTAACTTAAACCTCTTGCTGTTTTCCCAATAGCAATTGTTTTAGTAAACCGTTAATCCAAAACTGCTCACTTGACTTTAAAGAATTTTTTCTCTCTTTCCCTTTAATCAGTGCAACCAAAGGAAACCACAAATAACTTTAACTCTCAGGTATCAAAAGCTGTCTCCCAGATCTGTGGCAGGTTGAATCAAATATGTACAACAGAGGATGCACACAGACCCACGAGCAGGTCTGCTGCCCAGATGGCCTCCCAGGTTTTGTTTTTACTTTCAATTGAGCCAGTGCGTAACAATCAGGATGTTTCATATAACCACCTAGAGCTCTGGCTTCTCTTAAAAATTAGACAGCCCTTACCCATACACACTATTCAGGTGACAATGAGTAGGAACTGGGTATTGACCATCCTCTTTAGGACTTAACTCCAGCTCCTCCTGCACTTGACGTTCCATTCTTGACTTTGAGTCCAAGAGTTAGCTCCATGTACAAGCCCAAGGGAAGTGCTGATTTTCTCACTAAGAGAAACCTTTCTCTCAGAACAGGTTTTTATCAAAGTTGAAAAGGTGAAAGGTAAACAAAGAGGGCCGCATGCTTCAGGATAAATATGAGAGAGCACAGCCTTTATGGAAACAGAAGGTCCTTAAGTAACTGCATGCTACATCAACTTACATTATCACCTTTATGGATGGAAAGTGTCTGAGTTTGAGGCTCCTGGTATACAGCCGGCTCCTAAAGTATCTACTCAGTGAGAAATCTGAAAAAAGTTTCATCCAGTAAGAGCAACCACCTCTGTAACTTTATCCATCTCATTCTCCATCACAAAATAGTTCTGTCCCTAGGTGACTGTCTCATACCCAAGTCATGCTCACGATCACATGTATCCCCTGCACCTAAGTCTTTGCTTCTGATGAGGAGTCCATCTGTTTTTTACATCCCTGTTCTTTCTGCACAGATCCCACCAGCTATGAAGAAACTTGTTACTTCCCTTTACTATGGCTGTTTTCTCCTTTCACCTTCCAGATTCTGAGTAGACAGTGTGTGGTCCGTGTCTCAATGTTTGATCATCTGTACCATTTGCTATGCTTACCTCAAGCCAATTTTGACTCCTTGCATTCTGGGGCTGCTCCAACAGCTTCCCTGATAATTCTCCCCTCTTCTAGCTACATCGCTTTCATTAAATGTTCTGGCCTTTTTAGTAAAATTGAGGTTCCATGCTGTCTTGAGACTTTGTTACCCTAGGATCCCACTATAATATATAAACCAGATTGTCCCACTACCTCACTGCGCGTGACTTCCTTGCCGCTTTATTATCTCTGTGTAAACACTGTTTTTTCTTATGAAGAGCTTTTAGTATTTATAGTTCTCATTATTACATCTCTCTCTTATGCTTCCAGATACATATCTTTGCAAAATATTTTACCCAAATTTACAGTCTTTTGGATTTTTGAAAAGTGCTCTTCATGTATAGTGAACCCCAGGAACATCGTCTCTGTTCCCATCTGCTAATGCTGTTGGCCGTGGTTTGTATGTTGAATGTCTCCCAAAGGCCCATGTGTTAAAGGATTGGTCCCCAGGGTGGACTATTGGGAGATGGTGGAATCTTTAGGAGGTGGGCCTAGTGGGAGGTCCTTAAGTAATTGACCCTGTGCTCTTCTCTCTTTATAAGTTAATGGCCTCAAGTAAAGCTGATCAATGCAGTGCATATGATGATTGCTAGTCCCATTTTAGCAATAAAGAACTCCAGAGAAGTTAATATATATCTGATGGTGAATGACCAGGAAAGAGTGCTCCCTTGGCTGGCTGGGTGAAGGAGCGTGTTGCTAGGGAAGGCAGCCTGGTCAGTCCATCTTCTTCTCTTCTCAGCCTACTAATTCTCTGAACATATAACACAATATTTGAAAACTCCCTCATTTGCCCATCCAGAGTCACTTATCTGTCAATGAAATTTTCATATTTTTTGTTGCACTAACTTTTCCTTTTTTCTTAGTAGGTCCAACAATCCTTTCAACCTGATAAAATCATCCCTTATAATTCTTTTTCTCTGTAGGACCATCAGTGACCTCTCAGATTTCTGATATTAGTAATTGAGTCTTCTTTTTTTTTTAAATCATTAGTTAGCATAGAGAGAGGTTTATCAACTTTATAGACCTTTTCAGAGAACCAGTTTTGGTTTCATCAGTTATTCTATTGTTTATCCATTTGACATTTTTATTGAATTCTGATCTAATTTATCTTTTTTCTTTCTTTTTGCTCTCCTTAGGCTTACATTTGACTTCTTTCTCTAGATTCCTAAGGTGAAAGATTAAATTATTGATTATTGCTATTTTTTCTCTTTTGTGATATAATCAGTTGTATAAGTTTCGCTGTAAACCCTGTTTTCACTGTATCACACGTTTTGATAAGGTGCATTTTCATGCTTCTTTGCTACAAATATTTTTAAAGTTTTATATCAAGATTTCTTCCTTGATTTATACATTATTTAGAAGCATGTTGTCTAGTCTGCAAAATTCTCTCATTAGCTCTCTTTTAGTAATTACTGGTTTAAGTCCATTGTGGCTGGAGGGCTTTGTATGGCTTCTAGTCTTTTACAATTATTAAGTTGTATTTTTGGCTCAGAGTTTGGTCTGTTTTAGTGAATGTGTATGTGAACAAGAGAAGATTGTGCATTATGTTATTTGGAGGTAGGATATATATATGTATATTTTGTTTTTGTTTTTTTTTCCGGTACCAGGAATTGAACTTATGACCTCATGCTTGCCAGGCAGGTGCTGTACCACTGAGCTAAATCCCCAGCCCCGGGGCTAGGATATTTTATAAAAGCCAATTATATCAATTTGATTGGTAGTGCTTTAAAGTCAAATTATTTTTACTGATATTTCACCTGATTGCTTGTTGAAATTTGCAACTATAACAGCAATTTTTTCTATTTTCACTGTAATTTATTCTCACATATCTTGCTACTTTGTTAGTAGGTGCATAAATATTTGGGGTTAGGGGCCTGGGGATTTATCTCAGTGGCACAGTGCTTGCCTGGCAAGTGCAAGGTTGTGAGTTTGATTTCCAGTACCAGAAAAAAAACCAAAAAAAAAAAAAATTGGGGATTAATGTGTATTTTTGACACATTGACCACTTTGTCACTATGTAATGCTTTTTTAAAATCTCTGATAATTTTCTGTACTCTGAAATCTGCTTTGTATGAAAGTAATATAGCTGTTCATATTTTCTGTTGATTAATATTAATGTGCTATATGTCTTCATTCCTTTATTTAATCTATTCGTAGATTAAATATAAAAAATTATATATTCAAAGTGTTTCATGAAATAGCATATTACTATGCCTCATTTTTAAATCCACTGTGACAGTCTTTGACTTTTCAATAACATATTGAAATCACCCACATTTGAAGTGATTATTTATGTACTTGGATTAATATATAGCATGTTAGTAACAGTTTTCTATGTATTGCATTTTTATTTCTTTTTTTAACAGGTTTTAAACATGTATGATCCCATTTTGTCTCCTTCCTTAACAAATAAATCTTACTTCCTTTAATGAAAATTCTAGTGGTTTCTCTAGAGCTTGTGATATATGTTTACAGCTAGCACAAACCTCCTTTTAAGTGTCATTATACCACTTCATATGGAGTACAGGAACCTTACACTAGAGTATTTTCAGCTGTTCCCTCTGGTAGGTACCTCTGACATACTACCATTTATTTTATTGATTCATTGCTAAAATTATTCAATATATTGCCAGTATTATTGCTTTAGCTAAAGTTATTTTAGTTCATTTTAGAATTTTGAAAAATAAAAGTTTTTATTTTCTCATTGGACAGGGTCTGAGGAGGCATCTGAAACTGAGATAAGAAACATAACTCACTCTACTTGTAGAATAAGGGTCCTGAATCCCACCACAGAAAAGGCCTTTTTAGACTAACCAGTAAGAGGCACAGGAAGGATCTTATTAGGCAAAAATTCCATACTCAAAGAAATAATGTATGGGCCTGAGGCAGAGAGAGAGAGGGAGAGAGAGAGAGAGAGAGAGA
>NW_004955467.1:4088894-4090164 GCF_000276665.1 Chinchilla lanigera | reverse complement strand
AGAGAGAGAGAGAGAGAGAGAGAGAGAGAGAGAGAGAGAGAGAGAGTATCCCTATTTTTTGGAAGGGAGAACATTTATGGTTCTCTTAAGGAGATGGAAACCCCAGAAAAAGATGACACACCCTCCAGAAGAGACTAGCCCATTTAACAGATAAGACTCATTTTTTTAAAGATGTATAATTGAAGGGTTCTTTGAATTCTTTCAACCTGTTCCTTTATTTTAGGGTCAGCTTCCTGCTATTTATTTTTTCAGTCAAGCTAATGCATGAACTTTCACTATTCCTGAGGAACTCTGGGTGTGATGGGTCTGGAAGGAAATGAACCTAAATTTAACCAAGAGAATGCTAATGTAGACCACCTTGGGTGACCTCAGCTTGGAAATTGCAGTCTTCTTAAAAGCACAATATTTTTAGTTAAAATTTTCTTTTCTACTTTTTATTGGTCCTTTGTGTTTTTCTAGCCTGCCTTATTTCCGATAATTTTGATTTCTAGCATTTCATTTTGGTTCTTAGTTCTTCCATGTTGCCTTTTTCCCCCATTGAAAACATTAACATATTTTATCATAGTTATTTTAAATTCTCAGTTTGATAACTCAGAGTCTCTATCTTTGTCTGATTTTCATGCTCGTGTGTGTCTTCAGATTGTGGTTTTTTTTTTTTAAATATTAGGATGGTCTATAATTTTTGACAGAAAATGAGACATGGTATTCAGGTAATAGGAACTGGAGTAGTTTAGATTCCAGGGTGAAGTTTTCACTTAATTTTCTGAGATAATGGTTTTGTTTAATATTTTCTGTAGCTGTAGGCTCAAGAGGTTTCAAATTCCCTTAGGTTTAGTGTTTTTCTCCTGTTGACTTTGTGCTTTCACAAACTCCTACTTGAATAACTATACCTTGTGGCTCTGTCCTGTGAGATACACTGGTACTCTGACCCTCAGTTCAGGCAGTGGTGCAGTGTTCAAGTGCAGTCTCATAAGTTTTAGTTTTTAACGGGTCCCTAACCTTCACAAATGTTTCTTTGCCCCCTCTCTCCTCCCTCCCCGCCCGTCTCTCTCTCTCTCTCTCTCTCTCTCTCTCTCTGGCGAGACAGGAAGTCTGGAGGGGGCTAGAGTAGGAGAAATTCCACCAGCCCAGGAGGTAAGGTAATCTTTTCCCTGTAGAATAGGACTTTGTCTTTTACTTATTTAGCCATTTTCTTTCTTTCTTTCTTTCTTTCTTTCTTTCTTTCTTTCTTTCTTTCTTTCTTTCTTTCTTTCTTTCTTTCTTTCTTTCT
>NW_004955467.1:4059790-4088659 GCF_000276665.1 Chinchilla lanigera | reverse complement strand
ACATGCCACACAAGGGGTTAGACCTGGAGTCTTTACACTGAACTAAAACCCTAGATCATTTTAACTTTGTTTTTATGGTTTGTTTGTTTTTACATTTTGAGGTAAGTTAAGTGCTAAATCACTAAGCTGCTTAGCCTGACCTCCAGTTTATGATCCTCCTGCCTCAGCCTCCCAGGATGCTAGGATTATGGGTATGCACCATCATTTCCAGCATCCCCTTTTCCCCTCAACCCATGAGAAGCACATGTTTGGCTCTTCACGAGAATCTGGCAGAACTCCTATGAGTAATGGAAACAGGTTGCGTTGCTCCTAGGGGTTTCTTACTCTCCCACCAGCTCATTCTCTGCCTCTGGCACTTCCTCAGCTTACCCTTTGATTATATCTAACACTGAAAAGTGCCAGCACCTTCTACTCCAGGTGAGCAGCTCTCTGCTGTGACTCTGGATATGCCCATCTCTCCAGACGGGGAGATTTTTTTTTGCAAGCCCAGCTTTTGGAAAAATCCATGAAAGTGAACAAAAAGTCATCAATTTACAGTTATTTATTATTGCAAAGGTGAGAGCAATGACATCTAAATTCTTTGCCTGTCAGAGCGGGAAAACTGAGGTTTTTAATTCTTTTTAAGTCATTTCTTTGCATTCTACTTCCACTCTATTTGTACTCTTATCGTTCTTTTTTTTCAAGATTACCTGGGAGCCCAACTGCTCTTTGTGGTGGAAGCGCTTCCCTGCTCATTAGCTGTCAGTGACTACCTACTCAAAACATCCAGACTTTTATCCTGACATTCAAAACCATTTGTAGTCTTTTCCCAAAACTTGTTTCTGGCTGCTTTCTAATAAGAAACTGATGATTTACCTTAGGAATGTTGTCTCACTGTCTCTCCAATCCAGATTATGCTATTGTTGGCTGATGCACTCAATAGACTCTATCAAATAAATTCTCCTTTTCTTTTAGGCATCGTCCAAGTTCCATCTTACCCACTAGGTATTACCTGTTCCTCTGAGTGCTGTACATCTCTATATGGAGAGAAAAGATGACATTCCTGGTAGAGGTCCTCGAAACCGTTGGATGCACGGCACAGATGGAACTGATGAGCTGCACAGAGAAACTCTTCCAAGCACACAGCTCGTCAGAGTCAGGATGGGGCTTAGCACCCGCCTACCTATTTCTTCTATCAGTGTTGGGCCTCCTATAGTAGTGATTCATAGATCTCACAGTGCACAAGACTCACCGAAAGAACAAGGTTTTGCTTTTGTTTTTTGTGTCCTAGAACCTGTCTCTTAAGATTCTGATCAATAACTAAGAGGGAGGACTCAGAAGTCTGCATTTTTAACAAAAACTTCACTGCTAGTGGTTGACGGAATCACTCTGTAGAACACTGGCATCTATAGTACGCATAATGGTGGATGCTGTTCAAGGAGTGTTGGGATAACCAACTAGTACATCTTGCTAGAAGAGGCTTCCAGCTGGCGTTGTAAAATTTGATCATTGCATGCAAAGATCTTATCTTGAACTTTTGAGCTTTCAAGTCTAAATAAAATTCTTGTTAGCTTCTTTAAACACAAATACCATCAGCTGTCAGAGAAATTGAGTTATGATTTAATGTAATTCACTACTGCTACTTACAATATATATGCATTATTAAATATAATAAATGAACTCCTAAGGCTACTCTTAACCTTCAGTTAAGTAAAGATGAAATCTATACTTGTGGAGAAATTTGAGGAAATACTGACAAATTTGAACATATTAGCTACTAGTTTTTGAATCTGTGCTTTGTTGTAATATGTTTACATGCATACTTCTATGCACATATATCTTTTATAAAATATACATGTCTGTAAAAAAGAAAATGAATGTGTTTGTAGTTAAATAAAAAGAATTAGAAAAATGTACTTCAAATTGTAAATAGCATGATAGGGTCATGGGTAGCTTTCATTTGCCTCTTTTTAATCTCTGTATTTTCCAAATTTTCAACAATAAACAGACTTAATTTTTGGAATGACAGAAATTTTAAAATTTGAAGAATTCTAAACAGTGAGATGGATCGCTGATCTTGTTGTGCTCTCTGGTTTTCTACAGATTCACTGATATTAGTTGGCACCAGAAGCTCTGGGGATTGTCATGGAAGGTTCTCAGCATAGGTTCCCGGATGTCTTGTTCGGGCTGTGAGGTTGGGACGTATTACACAGAAGAAGCCATTGTAAGAAGCGAGGTTTCTGGCTCAGCCCAAAAGGCGTGTCTTTGAAACCAAACAGGAGCATAGTGAAGAAAGGAGAGAAAATAGCCATAGGCTCATATCACAGTGAAGAAAGAGAATGGCTCCAAGAACTTTCCAAGGCGTTCCCGGCTTGACATTTCCTCCCCTGACCTTTCAACGTCTTGCTTTCTTTTCTATACACTGGCCTAGGGCTTAATTTAGAATTATCTTTAGAAAAAGGGAATTTTCCCCAAAACTCAAACTATAGACCTTTGAACTCAAGAAGGCAAAATTAGGGGTAGACTTGCATTAGGCTGATTAAACCCAATAACAAAACTTTGGAGTAGCCAAAGTTACACTCTCCCTGTGTCACTAGGGAAAGTCAGAGGGTGGCCTTCCAGATGTAAGTGAGGCTTGGACAGCTTGTGTTCTTTTGCCTGTTCAAAACTATAATTTACTAAAGCGATAATGTATCCATTATTTCATCACTTTGCAGTTTTTTCTGCACTGATTTCCCTTTACATGCATCAGACAGAAAGATACTGTTCTTATCTTTAGCACTTATGACAATTTTGATACTTGGTATGGTGTCAGAATGGTAGAAATAAGAAGATCAGATCTTCATGGCTTTGAATCTGCCTATGGATTCAGATACAAATCCACAGAAGCCTCAGTCACCTCCTCTCACCTGTCCTCAGTTTTCCAGAATTATTGGATTCTCTGAGCAGCTCTTGCTGTTTGAAAGTCTCTGGTCTCCCTCACCCTCTCTATTGGAGCAAGGCGTGTCTGACCCCTTGACCTTGTTCACATACTTTACAGTCGTCTTCTTATTCTTGGACCCAAGAGTTTACATGCTAATTGCCTGTATAACTCCTTGGCTCCCCTAATCTCTGTGTGCCACGTACCTGTAACCTCCAAGTGGTTACCCTATCATACTGTCTCAATGTCAGGGATCTAACATTAAAATGTCTGTTTTCAAATCACTGTTACTTGGATTGCATCATTAGCTGTGCTCGTTAGACAGTTGAGTCAACCTGGTACCATCTCTTCTCTCATTTGTAAAGTGTGGAGGACACTGTTGCTTATCTTAAAGTCTGGAGCGAGGTAAAGCATGTAGTACCATTACCAAATGCAATTTAGCCATGAGTGTTTGGTTCCATGGTAGTCAATAAGCATTTGCTAATGCAATTAGCTAGTATCAGTCTTATTAACTTATTAAAATAGTATTGCAAATAATATTTGCAATCCTGTTTTAGCATGGTTCTGCGCTGTGGCCATGATGGCCTTTTGGCTGGTTCTAAAATAGCGAAACTCTTTCCTGCTTCAGGGTCTGTGCCCCCCTGGCCTACAGCACATTTCCCAGACTCCCTGTATGGCTTACTTCTACTCTCTCCCTATTTCAGCTCAATTATTAGTTTTTCCAAGGGGATTTTGAGTTTAGCCATATAAAGTACATAACCTTACCCCCCTAATTTGTCTGTATAACAGCATTAGATTTATTTTTCTTGTAGCTACCTTACTGACTTACTTTGATATTGTCTGATAAACTTTCTAAGGGAGATTCATCTTCCTCTCGTCTCGGTAGCCCTATCATCTCAATGGTGTGTAACATGCTATATAGGTAATGTTTGAATGAAGAGATGAATGAAGTAATAAATGGACTGAAGGAATGCACGCCTCTCACAAAATTCAGCAAATTAAATAGTTGGCAAACACTGAATGCTTGCAGAGGAAATCCAAGTCCTTTTTATAGAGTCAGCTGCTAACAGAGAAGTCTGACTCCATTTTCCCTTATCAAGACCTACAAGATGACACAAAGTCCTTTGAACTCCCTAGTGGGAAACAGCAATGCATAAACACAAAAGATAATCTTGTTTCTTTTAAGAATTCCAAATAATTTTTGAAAAGGAACAGTCCCTCTCAAAGTATTATGCCCACGCAATCTTAGCTTTAAGTAGCAAAAAAAAAAAAAAAAAAAAATCCAAATAGTTTTATGATCTCTAATGTAGTGCAGATGTAGAGGGTAAGAATTTGATGGTCAATTAATTTAGAAAATATCCAGGGCCTAGCAGACGTTCAACTTATTGACTTTGAAATTTGACTCATGATTACAGCGTGCCCCCCTTGCTTTCCCATCCCTAGATATAAAAAGAAAGGAAAGCTTGTAATAGTGCTCATGGAATGTTCTAGAGGGGTTGTTAAGCTGTTCTTTATAAAAATTCTTGGACCAGGTTTTCCTGGCCATTTCCAATTGGGTCGGTTCCTGAGCAGTGAAGTGAAGTAATATTAAACTGGCAGGCTGCTGAGAACCGATTACTCTGAAGAGTTGAAAGGAAAGAGCTGGCATCTTTGTGCTTCATTAATCTTAGAAGGAAAGAAAACTCTGACCACTGGACTAAGTGCCCATGTGTCAGAGCTTGATTTCCTGTTCTTCTGGATTTCATTCTGAATTTAAAGCAAATGTTTCAGAGAGCGCCAAGTAGTAGGGAACATGGTTTTCTCCCATGTGACCAGGTCACGAATGCATGAATTAATAGGCAACACCAAGAAACCTGAGCACTGTAGGGGTCAGAGACAATACAGTAGTGAGAGTTATAGATACTGCTACTCATCAGTCAGTCAGTCAGTCAGTCAAATGGTTACTGAGCTTCCTTGATTGTGTTGAACAAAACAGTGTCTTCCTACTCTTTGCTTCTGAAGTTCTTCGCATGTATATCCAGCATGGTAGTTTTCACACTTACTTCATTTGAATGTAGCTCTTTATGCAAGAAGAACAAACTATGTCACTGGATTTATTGGTAACAGCTTTCACCCACTGAAGTGTATAATTCAGTGGTTTTTGATATACCCAGATTTGTATAACCATCAACATAATCAATTCTAGAATATTTATATTACCCCAAAAGAAATCCCATGCATTTAATTGAAGTTATCAGCTCATCCAAAGCAAACTCTTAACACTCCTCCTTAAGCTCTAGGCAATCGCTGATCTACTTTCTAAGTAGATTTTGTGAATTTCATAGATTTTCTAAGTCTGGATGTTTTATATGGGGAGAATCATGTTATGTGTGTGATCTTCTGTGACTGGCTAAAATAGAATTTTATTTATGCCTTGTTTATGTTCATACTAAGATTCTAATAAAATTTTTTATTGAATGAATAAATGATTGCACTTCTATAAACTTATTACTGTGAGTAATTGTATAGGAGGAATGTAAGGCATAGGTTTTTGAGGGATGATACTAGGAATTGAACCCAGGGTCTTTGCAGTGAGCTACATCCCCAGCCCTTTCTTTTCTTCACTTTTCCCTTCCCTTCCTTTCTGTTCTCTTCCCCTCTCATCCCTTCTCTTCTGTTCTCTTTTGTTTCTTCCTCTTTGCTTTCTTTTTCTCTCTTTCTTTCTTCTTTCCTTCTTTCCTTCTTACAAGACAAGGTCTTGCTAAATTACCCAGCCTGGGCTTGAACCTGCCATTCTCCTGCCTCAACCTCCCACAATTACAGGCATGCCACACTACCCCACGTTGTCCACAAGTTGCTTGTAATTAAATGACTAGAGAAGACTGTTTTAAGGTGCTAAAATTAACTAAATTGCATGACCTCAAATGCTCAAAGAAATGGTATATAGACTGGAAGAATAAAATAATACAGTGAAAGAAGTTTTTAGAACAAATTTTGTGGGAAAATGTATTAAGTAAAAGACATATTTTGGTTTGGTAAAAAAAGGTTTATTTTGTTCAGGTTAATGTTACTGCTTGATTTGAAATGTGCCCACAAATTCTCATCTATGTGGGAAGTGCTTGGATCATGAGGGTGCTGTAGCTCACTTGCTAGTAAGAGGTAGGATCTGGGTGGAGGTGTTCATTAGATGTGAAACCTGGAAGGGTATATCTCCCTTTCCAGTTCTTCCCTTTGGTCTCTACCTCCTGACCACCATGGTGTAAGCATCTTTCTGCTGCAGCAGACCCTTCACTATCCTATTTCTGCATTTAGGTCTGCCAACCATAGACTGATCCTTCTCAATCTGTGAGCCAAAGTAATCCTCTCTTTCTCTCAAGAGCAGTTGACAAGTGTTGTGTTCCAGTTACAGGAAAGTGTTTATGCATAAGTGGCTCAATATTTAATCACCTGTTCTGCTTTGATTTTTACTTCTCCGTCTCCATTTCTGTCTTCATGTGTAATATTTATCATGAGTTTCGAGAAGAATCACATGTTCATTCCCTTTCAGCCACTGCCATTATTTCTCCTCCTGAAACATCAATAAGGAACTGACATTTGATTGATGAACACTGGAAAGCCTCAAATGCAGTACTCTTCAATGCCTCCCTATGGCTCTTTTTCCTTCTCCTGATTCTTGACTGGACACTGTTCAAATCTAGTCTTTAATTTGTTTGTTGGCAATGCAACCTTCTAACTCCATATGGAGCTGGCAGGCCTTTCCCAGGTGGAAGCTCCGCTCTGCCTCAAACTGTGCACTTAAAACCAAACTGATCTTATTTTTTCCATAATACACCCTTTGCTTTATTTCAAGGAACTCTTGTACAGTTGAAACCTGAGAATCATGTGTGACTCTCCCCAGTTCTCACTCTATGTCTGGTTAATCATCATCTTATTAATAATTGCCCTCAACTGCATCTGACCACTTATTTATTTTTGCTTATGTACAGATCCTTAGCAACAAAATGAAGATAACTACTGCCAACCCACAAAGGAGACTGTGGTGAATGAAAAGCACAGGCACTTGGCTCTTTTCAGGTCTCCCAACTCGCAGGTTTTCCTGAGTGGGGCTGTGTGACCTTAGAGAAGTCACCCAACTTCTACTATAAAATAAGAACATCTTATATTAGTAATATTGCATGGTGTTAGAAAGGTTTAAGTGAGATGATCTGAGCCAAGTACTTAGAAGAACAACTGCAGGAGAATAAGATCTCAGAAAATGTGATTTCTTGGTATGCACAGTGTAGAGTTGGCCTCCTTTATAATTTTGCAGTCGGTGGTCTCAGTTAAGTGCAGTCAAAGATATTAAGTGGAAAAATCCCCAAATGAACTATTCCTAGGTTCAAAATTGTGCATCATTCTGAGTAGAATGATAAAATGTTGCTCTGTCCTCCTCCATCCTGCCCTGGATCTAAATCATCCCTTAATCCAGAACTTCCCCACTGTATATGCTACCTATCTGCTATTAACTTATTCACTATCTGCACTATCAGATTTGCTGCGCTGATGTCACAGTGCTTAGGTTCAAGTGAACTTATTTTATTTTAATAATGGCTCTAATGTCCAACAGCATTGATGCTGGCAGTTGAGCTATACAAAAGAGAAGCCATAAATTACTTCCTCCAAAAAAGTTTTAAGCTGAAGAAAATAATTTTAAAAATTATGTGCTGAGGTTGCTCAGATTTACAGTCAGACCAAATCTAGCCATGAGACTGTGAGGAAGGAAAAATAAATGGATGATGTGTTTTCTGTTTCACCTCAAACTGCAAATGTTATAACAGTGTGTGATCAATACTTAGTTAAGATGGAAAAAGAACTGAAATTTGTGCATGCGTGTATACAGACAAGCATTATGTATGTATTTCGGTACTTTTCATGGTCTCAAGTGTCCCTCTACAGGCCTGGGAATGTGTTCTACACTGACAACAGGGACATAGGGTGCACATGTTGTGTGTCTCCCAAATGCTGGGGGCAGGTTCCCTTGCATTGGGTGTCCCATGTGCAGACAGAGAATCTTACGGCCTCCACCTGTGGGCACATCACAGGTGTCAGTGTGGGTCTGTGCACCCTTTATGCTCTGGCCAGTAAGAGAGAGATGAGAGTGATGGAAGTTGATGCCTACACATTTTTCTAAGAGTACTGGAGCTGTTGTACTAATGAAAAGTAAATATATATATTTGATTCCACTTCTTGCTTCAGATTTTTTACAAAATGAAAATACTTAGAGTTTGCTGTGTGACATAGTAAATTCTGGCTGATGCTGAATACATTTCTATCAGCCACCTTAAAGCTGAAAAATCTATTTTGTATCAAGTTAAAGTCTCAAGTAAGGAATAATTTCAAACTTCTACAGGAAAGGGAAGATATATCCAAACATGAAATCATCTCAGCCTTAGAGTTGTGTCTCACACGGACTTTAACACTCTTTTCAGCTTCTGTTTTTCATTTTTTAGCCTAAAAGAAAATATCCATTGTCATTATTTGTTTTATTTGCCACAGTAATTCTCAGTGATTTCTGACCTTTTCCAAAAGATTATGTCACAGATTCAGGGGCCGTGCCCACAAAGGGTTCCGGAAAGGATACGAGCAGGAGAAACATGGTTTTCGTAAGGGCATGGCTTTCAAAGGGGCCTGTATTCCAGACTCCTGAACTCATTCATGCTCGTAAGGTCTGGTATTTTGATAAAAGAAATCACGGTTATCACCTACATAAATTTGGAAAACAAAAGCCCACACAGCAGTCTTTGAACAAAATCAACCTGTATTTATCCTGGTGTATAGCCACTTCGAAAATCACATTTTCTTTGGCTGTTGAGTCTTTGCATGTTCACAAAGAAACTCTAAAATAGCCTATTCAGCAGGAATGCAAATGTGGCTTTAGAAGGAGTGAGTTCTTATAAAATTTCCCAAAAAGGGTCAATTAGCTCTTGGATTCCCAAATCCTTTCTCCTTTGTGAATATCAGTTACAAATGCATTGCAAAGCTTCCAGCTTTTGCCATCTTCTCCTAACACAAATATTCAACATAATCACACAGAGACATGCGCAGGCACACAGCAATCTGTAGGCCTTCTGCTCTCCTGTGGCAAAGATTCCCAGCTTCCAAAGCAGCAGCACATTCTTTTCCCAGAGGCTTGGACAGCAAACGGCTCGTGCTAGGGTTGTAAGGATGTGGATGTGAGACTTGGCCACTCTCTGTTCCAAATGGCAGAGGTGGCAATCATTAAAACAAGATCATTGCTAATAGCACATTTAGGAAAGTCAGCCAACAGCCTGCTTTCCTTTTTTAGCCTTTGTGAAAGAGTATTATAAACCAGCCCTACAGCAATGGAACGACTTTAAAATAATGCCAGATATTCCCCAATAATAGCTCAAGAGAGAGGATAAAGACTTATTTAAGAGAACTCTTCTCTTACCCCAATTTTTTCTTCTTTTAATATTTCGTCCAATGTTTAATGATTGTTTACTGTGCACCAGAACCCAGCAAGCGAGAAAGGTGTGGCATCTAGTCTCAAGGTGCTTATAATTTATTAAGGTGTGTTAATTAACATTCCATTACTATAGGAAATACCTGAAATAGTTGACTTATAAAATAAAAGAGGCTTTTTCTGGCTTACAGTTTTGGAGGCTTGTTCCATGAATTAATTGGCCCGAATACTTTGGGTCTGCAGCGAGGCTGTACGCCGTGGCTGGGAGTCTGTGGCAGAACAAAAGTGCTTACCTCTGGCTGGACAGCAAAAGTAGCAAAGAAGGGGCCAGGGTCCACTTCCCCTTTCAAGAGCATACTCCCCCTGACCTAAGTCTCCCACAAAGCCTCACCTTTTAAGTTTCACCACACCCCAATAGCATTACATGGGGATTCAGTCCCCAACACAAGGGTTTTTAGGGGGACATTCCTGATCCAAACTGTAGTGTGAGAGAAATAGAAGAAAGGGGGCACTGAAAGAGAGTAAGAGAGGGTTGTAGAAGCACAAGGGAAGGTGCTGAGTCCAAATGTGAGAGGGCTCAGTATGGCTTGCTAGAGAAAGTGCAACCTAAATGCAGATGCCAGTGATGTAGAGGACAGAGCTACAGAACAAAGAACACTGTAAGCCTATAAAAAAGCTCATTCAGTACCTTAAATGTGAGAAAGAACAATGTACCTTAGAAAGACTGGGAAGAGAACAGAAGAAAGTCTCCTGGAAATAAATTATGACATGTTACGTATTCTGGGAAAGCATGTGTACACTTTGACAGGAAGTACTCAGGAAGTGACAGTACTAGATGAGTATTTCAGACAAAGCTTTGAGCAGAATGAATGGGATGATACAGGACTGCAAGAAGGGATGCCAATGGGAGGCTGGTATCAACATCTGAATTGGGAATGAAGGTAGCAGCAGTGAAGATAACTAGCCATAGACATACACAAGTTGACAAGTGTTGACAACATTCTGTTGCAAAAAGATTTACCCATGGAGTGGACCCATTGCTACTGGTAGAACTGATAAGATTTAGAACACATGTATAAATGGTCCCTGGCTTACAATAGTTTGACTTACCATGCCTTGGCTGTATGATAGTGCCAAAGAATGCACATTCAGCAGAAACTGTAGCTCCTATTTTGAATCTGGATGTTTTTCTGGGTGAGGACTATAAGATGTGATACTTTTTAGTGCTGCTGGGCAGTGCCAGTGAGCTGCAGATCCCCATCAGCTATGTACTAGCAACATTTGAAACACCACACTGCATATTGGTAAGCCATGATACTTTGTAGGTTAGACATATTAAATGCATTTACAACTTATCATTAGAACATAACCCCATTGTAAGTTGTGGAGTATCTGTATTACTAAAATTGTATTATTATGGGTGTTAATGACCAATTATTAATTAAGTGTAACCCCAAATGGAAGCAAATGTCAAGTGAAGGTGGTGGAGATTTGGAAGACACCACAGACAATGAGCTATTTGTCTTCCTGACGGTATCATACTTTGCTGACTACTGTAGCTTTAAAACAAGGTTAGAAGTTAGGTAATAGAGCTCATTGCTCTTCAAGTTGGTTTTTCATTGCCAAAAATTATTTTGATTATTCTAGAGCCTTTGTGTCCCCTGTGAATTTTGGAAAAACCTTGTCCATTTAAAAATACTGCTAGGAGTTTGACGATTATTATATAATGGCAAGCAATAAGATTTTCTAGGCATGCAAGATTAAGAAAATTTGCCATGCTTATACCATTCTAAGGAAGTTATTTGAAGATTTGCACTAGCAAAATTAGAGAAAGGTCAAAGAGAAGAAATCATGGAATGAAGGGAACAATGATAGATTCCAGAGTTATCCCCAGAGCCAAGGGAGCATCTGGTCTAAATTGTGCAAGCGGTCAAAAGGGTCAATGTATATTCCCAGGAAGAAAGTGGATTCCGAGCAGTAGCAAATGACATAATGGAAAGGCTGAAATAGTTTGAAGATAGAGTGAGGGCACACTGTTTCTGAAAATAAAAAATGAAACATTTAAAAATTTTTGGCAAGAAGAGGGAAAACTGTACAGGAAATCTGTGGTTGGAATATGGAACAAAAACTTAAAAAGATATTCTTACAAAAGCAATTGTTAAAGCATAAGAAAAAGAAATCCATTTACCCTTTACTGAAGAAATGTTCTACTTTGTGTGCTGCAGAGAGTATCCTATTGAAGCAATAAAGTAAGAAACATAATACTTAGACAAGCTGGAACAAGTAGTTAATAGTAGCTAACATATAACACTATCTGCCATGGTTACTTATATAATCTTCCCAACTCCAGCCTGTAGATATTTTCCTAGATAGGAAGAATGGAGACAAAAAGAAGATAAAAAACTTATTAAGATTACAAAGCTGTCAAGAGCAGAGCAAGATTCTTAAACATTTACTATATGCTATCTCTATAAATTTATAATATATATACACAAGTAAGTTAAAATACTTGATATGTATTAAATAATACTCATGGTTTATAGTGTTTCAAATCAACTTATGAATAAATGATGGAATGGTGTCTTAAAAGAGAATGCCAATGCTATCCATCTTCACAGTGTTCAAATACTGATATGGTTAGCAGTTGAGAGATGAGAAGCAGGGCAGTGTAGAAGCAAAGATAAGAAGGGTAATATTCTTCTTTCACAAAGTGGAGAATAAGGACACAATGTAAAATTTGGTGAGCTAGACGTAGAGGGGCAAGCATTGGAAAAATTTAAACAATGGAAAATATTAATACATACATAACCACCAAAATTAAGAAGCAAAGAGAAAATAGGGGCTTTCTAGGTAACTAAATCTTCAGTTCTCATAACAGAATAGTAATGAATGGTGTTTAGAATGGATATCAAACAAGCATTGTGCAAATATACGATGTACTTCAGTAGTTCTTAACACATGTTTTATCAAATGTACCTAGTGGGTAGTCAAAATAACACTACTGCCTGAGTCCAGTTCCATGATCTAGATCAGTTGTACCAGGAAGAAGCCACTACAAGGAACTTTCAAAGTTTCCAAGGTAGTTTTTTTTGTATGATGCAAGAAATGAGAACCTTTGATTTAAAGATAGAAACACCAGAAGCATCAAAGCCAGAGAACTGTCAAAAGTCACTTCCAGGGAATAGGATATGGATTTGAAAGATTAGAATGGAAAGCATTATTTTTTTAGTACAAAACATTTACTATAATTTTATTTTTAATTACGTCCAAACCTAAATGTCATAAATATCAAAGAAATGCATAAAAATAACATTATTCTGTAAAGTAATATTTAGATGTAAACATCAGATTATTAAAAAAATTAGAAACAGAGTCACATAAATCTCTAGGGAAATACATTTTTCACCAACTTACATTAAAATGTTATCAGTTATCACTTCTGAGGTTTATAGCTTAGTTTATTTTCTCTTTCAGGTTTTCTTATTTCAAATAAAAGCACTTGTGAACAATGTATAATTGAATTGTATGCTTCTTATACTGAAAAAAAAAAAAAAAACACCTATTTCAGACAATATACCAGTGGACCTGTAAAGGTACATATTTCTCAGCTTAGGAAATAATTTCTAATGATGTTAAAGTCATAGTCTATGAAAATGTCTCCCAACTGTGAATTATCAGGGTGGAACATTTGTTTTTACTGATTGCATATCAGAATACCGAAGTGCGACTCCTACGCTTAGACCCCAAAAGGTAAGAAAATACCATAAATCTCAAGTGCCCTTACTTCTAAATCAAAGCACAGCGGCCATCAAAACACTGCAAGTTTAGTTCGGCCATCATTAGCTCATCACCCACTTTGAGGATGTGAAAGATTTAACATGGAAGGGAGCAGGAGGGAAAACTGACTCAGAACTGTGGAAGAGTTTTGGTTGTTACTCCTTTTCCTCCTCCACGTTGCAGAGCAGAACCCCCTCTACACCTTAGGGCAAGTGAAAGCGCCCGAAAACTCTGATCTCTCTTCCGGACATTGGCGACACAGAGTATACTGCATAACGTGGGCCTGAGGAAATGGAGCCAACAGAGAAGAACGGAGATGAAAAAATGGAAGTGGGCTGCATTGCTCTTGGAGGCGAAGGAAACAGTGTGGGTTTGGATCCAGTAGTATTCAGCTATCCTAGAGCTGTTTTTCGAAGGGTTTCCATCCAAGAATATGCTTGGAACAGAGGAGGAATTCCCATTAAAGAGCTGGACCAACTTTACCTGAATCAGAAACCCCATTTGGAAGAAATACCATTTGGAAGACTAAAGAGAAGGATTTGTGGGCAACCCACAAATAATGCCACGTCAAAAGAATCACTCTATGGAATCTGCCACATCTCAGTCACGTTATAATCATATATATTAAAGGAAATTCTTTCCTGTATTTTCCCCCTTCCCTCTCCTCCTAGGCTCAACACTGTAGGAACCAAGAACTGCTGCTGAGAATGGGAAGACGTGGAGCCAGGACTCAAGAAGTCTGTGTCCTTTGATCTTTCCCCTGAGCTTACTGAATGGAACAGGGTTGTCTTAGTGTGTTTTGTGCTGCTATAACAGAACAGCACAGACTGGATAACTTACAAAGTATAAAAGTTTATTGCTCACAGTTCCAGAGGCTAGGAAGTCCAAGGTCAAGAGATGGTTATCAAGGAGAGATGCTGTGTGCTTCCACAATGGTGCTTTGGACATTGCCTCCTCTATGGCAAGAAACACTGAGCCCTCACCTGGTAAAAGAATGAAGGACCAAAAATGAATGAACTCCTTCCATCAAGCCCATGAACAGCAGAATAAATTTATTCATGGGAGTATTCACTTAGGATCTAAACTGAGACATCACCTCTCAGATCTGCTGCATTGAGGATGAAGTCTCCAGCACATAAAATTTGGGGAGTATATTCAGAATATAGTGTAAATTTTAAACTTGAATGGATCTTGGAGTTTTGAAATTACTCTGGGCTGGAGTTGTGTGTTCGTTAAGACAGGTCTTGGTTTTTAATTTTATGAGAGTCATGGAAAAGGCTGTGGAACCTGTGTGAAATGAAAGCCAGAAGTGGATAAAGACTTTTTCACAGAACAAGTTTAATGGGGCCTGGTAAAGAAAAAAAGTGGATTGCAGCCTATAAGCCACTGAGTCCAGCTCACTGACCTGACAACATAATTTTCTTGAGTTATTGTTGTTAATTTGTTTTTCTTTTTAAAACTGACTTGAGGGTAGTTTTTTGTGCATAGGATTCCATTGAGAAATTTCTCTGGTTTCTACAATTAATACTAGTTACAGTAAAAAGTTGAAACCCTGCTTCTTCTTTATGCTTTTAAATTATGCTTATGAGTTGTATTATTCTATATATCTTCTTAGCAAAGTTTAACATTCACTGTTAAACTTTTGATTAATACTTAGTCCTAATTGTAAACCTAAATAATTTAAATCCATTAACTTTACACTAAATATATAAATTTGAACATCTAATTTCTTTCTTAAGTGTTTTCATTGTCTACCCAACACACACTCCATTATAAATATAATAAACAAGATTATGAATAAAATGAACTTTGAATGCTCTGAAGTGTTCCAATAAAGTTCATAAACTAAAAAAGAGTTTAAACTGAAACCACAAGTCTATGTTCAATATTTAATTACATATTTAAATTTGAAGATATTGTGTGGTCACTCTAGTGGGTCAGATTTTCTTACAGAGAAAGTTCATAAATATCAAATATTAAAACTGTGACATTCTCTCTCTTCCACCTTTGAATGTTCAATTCTAACTCTTCTGGGAGTTATAAAATGTTGACTGTTAAGAAGATATTTACATTTTTGAGTAACATGTGAATTTCAGTAAGACATTTCTGGTGGGTGTAAGGCAGAATTACATATGTTATGGTCAATCCTTTCTGCCAGTTGAGGACCCTGTTATGTAATGTATGAAGTGGAGTTGTTTTCTCAGCATATGTGGGGTTACACAAGAGAAGACTTTCAGCTAGAATGCTGATGGGATTCTTATCAGCAACTTTGATGTGACGCATTTCACCTTCTTAATAATTGCAATGTCAAGGATTCTATAACTCAAAGGAAGTTTTCACATGGCCCAAGAACTCTAGAGTCATGGCTCACACGTTACCTAATTATTTTTTCTACTCACAGACATCTGCAACTTGAACCTGGGTTGATTGCCTCATTAGGTTTTCTATTTCCTTGGTTCTTAAGTTATGTAGGTGCATTTTGTGTCTGCTTCTAAAGACCTTTGAACTTGATGGGAGGCTGCATTCTTTCATCATCCTGGGCCACCCACCTTATAGAT
Organism: Chinchilla lanigera; assembly: GCF_000276665.1. Classification (NCBI taxonomy): domain Eukaryota; kingdom Metazoa; phylum Chordata; class Mammalia; order Rodentia; family Chinchillidae; genus Chinchilla; species Chinchilla lanigera. The sequence continues at coordinate 4,072,983 of NW_004955467.1, read as the reverse complement.
ATTAAAGTGATAACAATGCATTTTGAAAACCTCATGCAGCTATAAGTTCATTCTATCAGAATTTGTACAATAAAAGCTCAAATAAAAACTAAAAGCTTGAATACAAACTCTGTTTGAGAGACTCAGCTGTGATCATTTCTGTGTTTTCCATTTCACAGTTATGGTAAACAGGCTTTACAGATAATGTTTATTTTCTATTCTGTAGGTGAATATACTTGCAAGTGAAGAGGTACAAAACTTACTCCCAAGCACATGGGTAAATATGCAGCAGAATGAGGACCCCAGGCCAGCTATGATCGTAAGGGCACTGTGTCATCTGCTACACTCCCTTGCTTCTCCAAAAAAGTTCTGCAAAGGACACTAAAAGAAAAAATACTGAGAGAAAATTTGCTGATATTTTTCTCACTTCAGTTGAAAACACAAAAAAGCTTCATAAAGGTTTCTCTGTTATTTTTGTGTTTTTTTCTGACCAATTTTGATTGTTCAGGAGCATGCAATGGAGTAGGACAATGCTTGCCAAAAGTATGCTTGGATCAAAATGGACTTTATTAAAAAGAGTTAGTAATTTTCATGGACATGAGCACTGGCCTTTTTTCTGCACTATATTCCGCATTTTATAGAAGCATCTTTGAACGGATTCATAGAGACTCTGGCTAGAAATCCACCCTGTGCCACAAAGTGTTGTTGACTGCTGTTGTCCTTAATGAGACGGGATAAAAGCCTGCAGAGTAAAGGATTTCACAGTTCTGATTTTTACTGTTTCAAAGTAGTGGAACTGTTTTCCCTCACCTTATATCTCATGCAGAAAGCCAGCATTCATAGTGCCATAAGAAGAGTAGCTCGAGTTAAGAAATTTGATTCCTTTTCCCTGCTACCCTTTTTCTAGAGACCCTTGTGCACATCTCCAGCTCCCACGATGGCTTAGGGAGTGAAGTTTAAGCTCCAAAGCCATAGAAAGTGCACGGTGTTCTATGCATAGCACTTCTACAGGAAAAATCACAAAGATCATTTCTTAGAAGATTTCTATCTACTCTTAGGGAGAAAGAAACTCGAGCACAATCTCTACAGAGGGAGGCGATTGTCATCTTAACTCCGTCCTCAACATCTGACATTAGAAACAAAGCATCGTTGTTCCCGCCATGCAGAAGCCTCATGTGATGTTTGCCAGATGCAGCACATTCTAAGCATTTTGTCTAAGGCAATACATATATTTGTCAGGGAATAACTGGTAAGTATGACTGGTAGAGGCAGGTCTCGGTGGGAGAACTGTTCCTTCCCCTCTGTTTCATCTCTCATCCCAACTGTGCTTTTATGAAGATATGGAAGTTTACCACAACAAAGCTCTTTCATGAAGGAAGGTAAGCCTAGTTCTTCCCTGATTCTGCTTTCCTCACCAAATCTTAATTAGCTATTAGACATCTGGCAGAGAAATAATGAAGAAGGAGGAAAGCGTGGCCTGAGAAACCTTGTCGGATAACACTGGCCTTGTGGAAGCCCAGACTCTGTAATGCTTGAATGCTCAATCCACATGTAATTTATATTACAGTTATTGATTGCTTCTGCTACCTCAGAATTATGGAAACAGACTTGGAAGTCATCAAGCAAAAAGGTAGAGACTATTATTATAGTGCTCACACTACCCAATAGTTTGTGGTTTTTCTTTCACATAAACTTGGGAGTTGAAACTCAAGGCCAAGTGGGAATCACAGCCATAAAAAACATGGGCATCTATTTTATTCCCTCAGACCATATTGAGGAGCTTTGACTACACTACTCACCCCAAGCTCCATCCTCCCAAAATTTCAACCCCAAATCCCCTTAAAGATTAACAAGCTGACAAACCTTGCTAATGTCAAAGAAAGGAAAGCAGCTCTCTGCTGGCTGCCGGAAATGGACTCCAGACTTCCTCTCTCTTTAGCTAAGGACACGATGTAACTGTTAAAAAATGTGAAGGTTTCTTAAAGCATGATGACTATTACAGGACTGAGACACGGGCTTCTTCTGCAGCCAGGTAGCAGCGTTCAGCCAATGAATCAGCCACCAGTCTGGCCCGATGTTCAACAGGGAGATGATTTATAATGGGATACAGGGGCAGCCGGCGGATAAACCTCAGAGGTTGGATAATCCAGACCAGCTGGGTATAGATTGTGACGCTTCTTTTCCCCTCCATGTCATTTTCTCCCGCCAGGTCTTGTGGAGGGCAGCCTGGAGACCTGCAAAACACAGAGATGCAGGCTTATCAAGAACTGGTTCTGCTGTACATCTTTTGAAACCAATGTCCGTCCAGAGGAAGTAGCCCAGCAGCAATCAGACTTAATGAAATTCTGAAGATTGCAAAAAAAATAGTCATAATATATAAAAAGCTTATTTCTTGCCATTTTTAAATTTTTTTTGAAGGGCAACTGAGTTCACAGAAGAGCATTCTTTATATTTATTTCAAAAGGTTGTCAGTTCCGTAGTATACAATATCCTTTGTGTTATAATAATTATATTATTTGCAGTCTTATATACCTGGTAATATATTCTATTTATGCACCACAAGGTACACTATATTTACTAGCATAGAAATATACTTAGTATATAATTTTGTGTCTCAATAAATACATATCTTTAAATAATGTATATATATTATTCTAACATATTTGAAGTCTGTGAACATAAATTATAGCATAAAGGACAACCTTCACAAAATAGTGTAACATGCATGCTGTTTTCAGAACTATTTCTAATTTTATCTACAGAAAAAAATTGTAAAATTTTATTGTGATATTATTTTCAGTACTTGACAGCTGAACTTCTGTAGCTGGGAAACATGGGTTAAACAGTTGTGGCCAAAGTATTTTTTCCTTCTCTATTCCTTTCTATCGTCCTCTTTTTCCATAGCAAGAAAAACTAGTTTTTCTTTTCCTCTCCTCACGCAATGCTTCTGACACCACACTAACCACTTCTCCAGTTCTTAGTGGACGCACACCCGGTGTTGACTTAATTCAATTCCAACACTGTCTACCTTAGCTTAGTTAGTATCAGACCCCACAGGCTAAAGACTCACTCACCTAAGACCACTGCTTAGTGCTGATACCAATCAGAAGTTCAGATTATCACTTGTGTGGACTTTTCACCAACCACCTTTACTTCATAGGTTCTCATGATTCATTCCTCAGGTTTGATAATTGGTTAAAACAGTTGACATTTCAGTTGGTGGATTAGAAGGTTACTATAAAGAATACAACTCAGGAGCAGCTAATGAAAGACATGCACAAGACAGGGTATTGGAGGGCAGGGCATGTGGACCATCGGTCTGCCTCAACTTCCTGGTGCTCACCAGCCTGGAAGATCTGCAAATCCCTTCAGCCGGTAGTTTTTGATAGAAATTTTGTTCCATAGCCATGAATAATTGTTAACCCAGTCTCCAGCCTCAGTCTGCTTCCTGGAAGATGAAAGGTGGGTCTTCTTAGCCTAAGTTTTGAACCAAGGCTGGTCTCTTTGGTGATCAGCCTTCATGTGAAGCTATGGAAAACTCATTGAGTCACCTCATAAGAGCAAAAGCAAAACATCCTTCTATCACCCAGAAAATTTTGAAAGACTGAGAAGCTCTGTGTCAGGAAAGAGGCTCAAAGACCAAATATTAGAACAAAAGATGCTCCTATCATCTATTACTAAGGAAGGGTTTTGGGTGCCGTGTGCCAGGAATTGAGGATAAGACCAAACATTGTCATCCCTTTTTATCCATGGGTGATTGTTTCCAGGACTCATATAGAAACCAAAATCCACAGATGCTGAACTTCTTTCTATGAAAGTGTGAAATATTTACATTTGACCCAAGCACATCATCCTATATACTTTAAATCACCTCTAGATTACTTATAAATGCTATAGAAATAATTATACTGTAGTGTTTAGGGAATAATAATAAGAAAGAAGACTCTGTAAATGTTTAGTACAGATGCGAGTTTTTCCAGGTACTTTCAGTCTGATTAGTTTAATCTTCAAATGCAGAGTCTGCAGAAGAAAACTGACTGTATATAGTTCTTATTCTGCTACAATATTACACAGAAAACTTGCTTTCTTCAATTGTACTATAATTTTCATCACAGCGTTACTTGAAAAGTCCTCTAACTAGGCTTCTTTTGATTTCAATTATTGACTATCAGAAATAAATTAATATCTAAGTTACACTGTTATAATTAAAACTATAAATTCTGTAAGGAGAGTAGTAAAAACCAAGGACCAGACATGGCTGAGACTTCTGTTCTTCAATGTTAAATGCTTAAAGGCATGAAAGAAATCTGCACAGACTTTCAAAAGGAAATATAACAACCCCAAATTCATGGACTATATGTTATTCATGTGTGAAGATAATAGAAATAGTTTCCAAATATGCTAGTGTTCATAAAATATGCAACCCCCATACCTATTCTCCAATTCTTAAAAACTCAGACTCAGTAAAGCAAAACATGTAGAAATGAAATTTAAAGTTGTTTAAATATACATCTAAGTCTGAATAAACTTAAAATTCAGTACTATGAAAATTCCATAAAAAAAGAAAATCCCATAAATTATTTTAAAAGACAATATTAGGCTTTAAAATGAGAAAAATAATAAGCAGCTCTCAAAAGTGTAAGTGGAAAAAAGAGGAAAAATGTTCCCATTTTCTTTCCTGAATGGAAGGAAAGCTGTAGAGACCATTTCCTGCTTGAGACCCATAATTAAAGAGTGAAAGGATGTAGCTTTTTAAAATTAAAATTAAACTGTAATTGAATTGAAATCAAGATTTGTGTCTTACACAAATCCACAGAGAAAATTCCACTGAGAAAATAAATAAATATGCATACTCTCATACATAACAAATGATAAGAAAGGAAAAAAATTTACAGCACAGAAAAGAAAAAGAAAAAGAAAACAGTGTCACATGGAGAAGAAATGTAAACTGGAAACTAGTTAAACACTAAAGATAAAGACCATCAGCTTGTATTATAAAACAGAGGATTTTGTAGGTAAGAGTACAATGAAAACAGAGACACCTAGACAGGTTCACAAAGGGTATGAAAACATACCAAACAGATATAAAAGAAACTAGATATCACATTACTTCTTCCTCCTAGTATGATGTGGTACTCCAGGACCTGGTGAATGGCAATCACTTTCCTGTTGCTGGGACAAAATACCAGACACCCACAATTTAAAAGGAGAAGTTTAGTTTACCTCACTGTGCAGTTCACAGATGCATCCACTAATGACTATAGTGCCCACATAATACAATCACCTTCCAAACACGTGAGACTTTGGTGGGGGTCATTTGAGATCTAAACTGTAGCAACAGGTGTTCTTCCACTGCACTGCATGCCCAGCCCAAGTGATCAGAAGGAGGTTAGTTTTTTTTTTTTTTTTTTTTTTTTTTTTTTTGGTTTTTCTCCGGTACCGGGAACCTAACTCACGACCTTGCGCTTGCCAGGCAGGCGCTTTTGCCACTGAGCTAAATCCCCAGCCCCCGAGAAGGAGGTTAGTAAACATCTCATTTGTAAACATCCTCACCTTGTGCAAGAGGAGAGTACTGAGATGGTGGGAGCGCTGCACTCACCCTAGGGGGTGGTAACCCGCTTGTAAGGGAGGAAAAGAGGCTTGCTCTTCCTTCTTTTGCTTTTGTCACTTTGCTGTCTTCTGCCACCTTGAAGTGTTGTGCCGTTCCATGCCACCCTGCCTTAGAATCAGCTGGTTATGGACTGAAACCTCCACAAATTGTGCGCTAAACAAACCTTTCCTTCTTTAATTTTGGATGTCAGGTATTTTGTCTCAGCAGTGAGAGAAAAGTAACTAAGATTTTGGTACCAGAGAAGTGGGGTCATTGCTGTGACCATACCTGATCATGTACTTCAAGAGTTTTTGAAATGTTTGTGGGAAGGATTTGGAAATGTTCAGAGATGTCCCCCAAATGAGTAGAGCTGGAATTCCTTAGGCTATTCTATATGGGAGTTCTGGTCAGAACTCAGAAGCCCAAAAAACAAGTATAAACAAGGCTTGGGAGGTTTCTACTGGGAAGAAGGACTGCATTGGCTCCTGGATTCCAGAATATGTGTGCTGTTTGCATTTTCTTGTGTCCAGAGACTTTATCCGAGACTGAGATTAGGGGCAGAGGACTAATTAATCTGGTAGAAGAAATTTCAAGATAGCCTAATGTTGAGTCAGTGGCATGGCTACTGTAGGGGGCTTTTAGCCACATATATGTTGAGAATCAAGAGAAAAGAGCCCAACAGGATGATTTAAAATGCTATAAATTTGGCCAAAAGGGAAGCTCCAGTAAAGCTGTGGACTACAAAGATAGAGCTGAGGAGATCTCCATTGCTGAGAAGGAATAGGAGAATATAAAAGATGGCATGAGGGCATCACAAGAAGCAGCAAGTCTCCATTCTTTGCAGCCTCAAAACTGCAAAAATGAAAGACTCTGCTTTGAGCAAAGGGGTAGAGTACCATGTTCCAGAATGACAACAGCATAGAGAATTTTTTCCTCAGAATTGGATACAGAGTGTTCAGGAATCCAGGTACTCAACACCTACAGCCAAGAGAGAGGAAATCCTGGCTACTGCTGCAGCTGGCAGCAGGCCTTGGTAGCATTCATGTGGCATTTGTTTTAGGTGCACACAGAGTGCAAGACTTATGGAGTTAAAAAGGCTTCCACCTTGATTTCTGAAGGCGTGAGAGACCAGGCAGTGTGCCTTTGAGAGGGCAGTGTGTGAAACTGTGAGTGTGAAGTCGAAGGTGCAGTAGAGACCCCAGAAGTTTGGAAAAACCAAGAATATACCTTATCTAAAGAAGGCTGCAAGGAGGGAGCAAAACATGCCTAAGAGAGAATCCATGGGAGCTGTAACCACCAGAAATGACATAGGGGTGGAGTTACTCAAGCCCTTTGGAGCTCACAATTTGCCACAGATTGCTTCAGATGCTGGACATGGAACTACAGGATTTAATGTTTGCTCTGTTGGATTTTGGACTTGGTTTGGTCCTAACCCTTTGTATTCCCCTGTAACTTTTGGAATGAAAATGTTTATTTTGTGCTGTTGAATGTTGGAATTATCTAACTTTTCATTTATACAGGGACTTGCAACTTTTGCCTTATATCTTGGAGGAGACTTGGGACTTGGAATTTTCAGCAATGATAAAATTGTTAGGACTTGGTAACTTTTGCAGATGGACTAAATGCCTTTTGCCTAAAGGGATGTGCATAAGTCTTTAGGGGGCAAGGGGCAAAATGTTGTGGTTCTACTGTAATATAATGTTGGTAGACTTAACACTGCTTCGTAAGGATTGTTAAACCTGTGTTATAATATTCAAGTTGTAAAATAAAAAAAATAAGAATGTCTTTGTATCTGGAGACCAGTTTAAAGAAATTTGTCTGATTGTCAAATGTTATGCTACACCCATCTAGGTGGTGGTAGCTGACAGTGCAAGAGAGGAAAAGAGTCTTGCTCTTTTGCCTCTTGCTTCTGTTGCTTTTGTTGTCTTCTACCACCATAAAGTGCCATGCCACTCTGCCTTGGAGCCAGCCAAGTATGGACTGAAACCTCCACAAATTGTGAGCTAAATAAACATTCCTTTCCTTAATTTTGAGTGTTGGGTATTTTGTCTCAGCAATGAAAAAAACTAACTGAGACAGTGGGGGCCACTTGAGATCTAAATTATAAAAACAGGTGTTCTTCCACTGCACTGTATGGCCAGCCCAAGTATAGTATTATTAATATCAGAAAATATTATATTAAATGAGGAAAAACTGAAAATTTTTCCTCCAAAATGAGGAACAAGACAAAGATGTCCACTATGAAAACTCCAGGTCAACATAGTACTCAAACTATTAGTAAGAGCAATTAGGTACAGAAAAAAAAGGGATATGTATAGGAAGGAAAGAAGTCAAATTATCATTATTTATATATGACATGATCTATACTTAGAAGACCCAAAAATATCCACCAAAAGGCACTTAGAATGAGTAACTGAATTCAGTAATACAGCAGGATACAAAATGAACTAGAAAAATCAATAGCATTCTTATACAATAATAATGAACACACTGAGAAAGAAATTTAGAAAATGACACCATTTGCAACAGCACAAGAAAAACTAAATATTTAGGATTTAACCCAGTTAAGGAAGTATTAGATTTCTACAACAAAACTGCAGCATTTGGAAAAAGGAAATAAAAGAGGAAATCAGAAAATGGAGAGATATCTTCTTTCTGAATAGGCAGAACCAACATGTTAGTCAACATGATCATACTTCCAAGGCTGATATAAAGGTTTAATTCAATTCCAATCAAAATACCAATGGTATTCTTCACATTACTGGAATAAGAAATTTAAAATTCATGTGGAACTAGAATAGACTAAGAATAGCAAAAGCAATCATGAATAAAAAGAGCAAAGTGGGAGAAATCATAATCTTGGACATGAAGTTATATTACAAAGATACTGTAATAAAAACAGAATCATAGTAGTGTAAAAACAGACATATGGATCAATGGAACAGAACAGAGGGTGCAGAAACTCCAAGCACATTCAGCTATTTGATCTTAGAAAAAGGGGCCAAAAACATGCACTGGAGGAAACATAGCCTCTTTAATAAATAGTGGTGGGAAAATTTGCTACCCATATGCAATAGATTGAACCTAGACCCATATACCTTACCAGATAGTAAATCAAAATCAAAATGGATCAAACAATTAAATATTGAAACAGAAACAACCTGATAGGAGATAAAACAGGTAGAGTTCTTGAAGTCATAGTTATCAGTAAGGGCTTTCTGAGCAGAAGCCCATTTGCACAGAAAATAGTACCAAGAATCAAAAAATAGGATCATATCTAATTAAAAATCTTCTGCACACCAAAAGAAGCAACCAACAGAATGAAAAGACAAAATATGAAATGGGAAAAAGTTTTGCCAGCTATTTGTCAGGCAGAGAACTAATATCTAGAATATATAAAGAACTAAAAAAACAGAGACATCCCCAAATAAAAGAACCAATCAAAAATGGGCAAAAAAGTCAATAGACCCTTCACAGAACAAGTAAAAATGACCAATAAATACATGTAGAAATGCTCAACAATGCTGTCTATTAGAGAAATACAAATTAAAACAACATTGAGATTTAATCTTGCCTGAGAAATTATGGCCACCATCTAGATCAGCAATAAATGCTGGAGAAAGGGCAGGAAATTGATGTGCATTGTTGGTGGGACTGTAAATTAATACACTCACTATGAAAATCGATAAAAATAAAAATTCAATTTGACTTAGCTGTTCCTCTTATAGATATCTTCCTGAAAGAGTTAAAGACATCATATTACAATGATAAAAGGATACTCTTGTGTACAGAAGCACAATTCATAATAACTAAGTCTTGGAAGCAACCTATCTAGTTCCATCAACAAATAAATGTATAAAGATAATGTGGTATTTACACACCATGGAGTACTACTCCGCCAGGATGAGAGATAAACTTGAGTTATTTAGGAAAATGGATGCACCTTGAGACCAATATTACATGAAATAAATATTAAATGAAGTAAATCAGACAGACAAGCTTAACTATCATCACATGATTTTTCTTATATGAGAGATCTAAAGTACAAAACACCAGTCAAATAAAAGATAGATTATAGGAAGTAGGGAGATAGATTTTTCTCAAAAGGGAAGGGGATCAAGAGGTGGAGAAAAGGGGGATGGAGGGAAGGGAAAGGGAGGGAAAAAGGATTAAGATGTGTTATGCATGGGCACCAACTCCACACAAGGAATGGGAACAATATGTGCTGCAAATATGTACTAATGAACAATAAAAATAAACTTAACTTCTGAAACTTACTTGGAAAAGCAGAAAATCTGAACAACTTTAACTGTAATGAAGGTAATTAACTGATAATCAAACACTTTCTCCTAAAAAAGTAACTACAGTTTGTTTGTATCAAACAGTTATGGAGAAAGAAACACTAATCATATAAGAATAACTCATTAACTAAATAAATACATGGCATATATATTGGACAAAATAAGGACAGGCTGCTGTTACTCACAAATGAAATTAGCTATGTAGAAATTTCTAAGAAAATACACCTTGTCTTAGTTTTCTCATTGCCAAGTCCAAATACCTGACACTCACACGTTAAGGGAAGAAAGGGTCATTTTAGCTCGGTTTATGTAGGTTCCATTCCATAATCATCTGGTTCCAAGGCAGGAGGGCTTGGAAGAGGGGCATTGTAGAGTAGAACCAGTTTGTGCATGTAGAAGGCAGCAAACACAAGCAAGCAGGGACAACCACAGCTCCCTCTCTCCCTTATATCTTACCCAGGCTATTCAGGCTGGGTAGCACCCACACCCTTAATCCTAGTGTCCTTGACCCTAGCATTCATTGTATCAATCTCAGCCTCCCACCCCTAGACCCAGCCACCTCTGAAAAAGCCCCAGTGGGCTGAGGGTATAGCTCAGCGGTACAAGTGCTTGCCTGGCAAGCACAAAGTCCTGCATTCAATTCCCAGTACCAAAAAAAAAAAAAAAAACCCTCTATCGAAAAAGCCCCATCAATGACCACCTGAGGCTTTGTGGGGTCATCTAGACCCAAACCGTAACACAACTACTCCAGCTAATAATTTAGAACGTTAGGAAAACAATTCCAGTTTATTTCTCCCTGCCAGCCATGAATAATGTGAACAATTAATTATAAATATATCATTTGTACTTGTCCTAAAATAGAAAATATTTAAGGAAAAGTTTAAGAAAAAATATGCACTTAAAATGACAATCTTCAAATAAATGGAGAGGTAAGCCATGTTCATGATTTGGAAATATTAATATTATTAAAATGTTTATTTACCTACAAATTATCTATAGATTCATTTTGATCACAATCATATTCACAGCAGACTTCTTCTTTCAGAAATTGGTAGGTGATTTTAAAATTTAGTGAAAATACAAAAGATCTATCATAACAAAAATAAATATGAAACACAGTTGGAGAATTTATACTATGTGATTTTGGGATTTAGTATCAACCTGCAAATGTTATAGCAATGATACATTGGTGGAAAGTAAGATAACTAGGTCCACAAAACAGGATAGATACCAGAAACAGAACCATAGTCAATGGATTATGACAAGGTACAAAGTTCTTTTCAGTGAAGAAAGAAAAATCATTTAGATAGTGCTTTTAAAATTAAACAATTTATACACTTTCCTCCTATCATGCACCCACATTAATTTACAGTGGATCATATATATAAAGTAGCAAATCAAAAACTGCAAAGGTTCTAAGAGAAAATGTAATAAAAAAACTAATATGGCTTTGAGGTAAGCAGGATTTCTTTAAGGCTACATCAGGTGGATTGTGCCTATATTCCCAGCTGCTTAGGAGGCTGAGGCAGGAGGTAGCTGATTTGGATCAGTAATTTAAGGCCAACCTGGGCAACATAGGGAGAATCTGTTTTAAAAAAAAGAAAGGAAAAGATTTCATTAACAAGAGCCAGGATGCACTAACTATATATAGTGGAATTCAACAAAACTGAAATCTGCTCATCAAAGACACCCAGGGAGCTGTATATAAAGACACCATTTTCACAATAATTTTATATTACAAAGATTTGTATCTAGAATTATTAATGATAACAAAGAAAACAATCAAATTTAAAAGTGGGCAAAAAGCATGAAGATAGTGTTACAAAATAAGATATAAAACATTATTAATCTTTAGGAAAATATTACTTAAATCTGTGATGAAATACTATTTTATATCTACTGGAAAAGTGAATATTATTAAAATGCCAACCACAAATTTTGGTGAAGATGTGAAGCAAATGGAACTGTGACACTTTATTCATGGGAAGCAAAATGGTAAAATTAACTCAGAAAATATATTTAACATTTCTTTCAGCAGGACTCTGTCTCAAAAATTTAAAATAAATTTTAAAAAGACTGGGAATATAGCTCAATGTGAGACGCTGGGTTAAGTGTCGGTGCCACCTCATTCTAGAAGTTATACTCCACAATCAGAAGGAGTCAGCACACCAGATGCAAAGTAGTGAAGGCCAGCCCCGCCTCAAAGCTAATGAGAGTAACTTCTCTCTCACTGTGCTCCCAGCTCTATCACTGGTTTTTCTTGATAATATTTCTGCAATAAATTATTTCCAAAAGCTTTAAGTATCAAGCTCTGCTTCCAGGATATTTCACTTAGGATAAAGAATGCCTTGTAAAAGAATGATTACAGTGCTTTTATTTGCATAAAACAAAAATGAGGGGAAGAACTCATAAATGTTCATATACTGTATTAGCTACTTTTCTTTCATTGCTGAGACAAAATACCTGACATCCAAAATTAAGGAAGGAAAGTTTTAGTTTGCTAACAGTTTGTGGAGGTTTCAGTCCATACTTGGCTGGCTCCAAGGCAGAGTGACACATGGCAGAGGGCAACAGTTCACAGAGGTGGAAGACAGCAAAAGCAACAAGAGCAAAGAGGAGTGCCGGAAAGCAAGCCTCTTTCCTTCCCTTACATTGTATGCAAACTGCCTGCCCCAGGGCAGGTATAGCACTCACACCCATAATCCCAACATTGGACTTTGATTCAAGCATAAACTCTAGAAGCCCCCCCATGACTGCATGAGGCTTTGGGGGAAAATTCAGACACAAACCATAACATATACTGTGGAATGGAGGAACAAATTTGGAATATCTTAGAACTGAATCAAGTTCTAAGATATTGAATTGAATTGCAATTGAATTCCACTCTTGGATTGAATGCCATTTCACTATCAAAATTAATTGTATAATGCTACAGGGAACAACATGGGTGATTCTCAGCATTGAAATAAAGCAGGTTTACTTTTAAGATAGAAGATCATTCATGGTTGGGACATGGCTCATGTCAAACTTCAAGAAGAAAAACTGTGATCATCTGAGTAGTTTCCACATCCACTACTGATTAGAAATATACTGATAAAGTGAGAAGAAAGCTATTAAATTCTCATTCCTTACCATCTAATGTGTATGTGTGTTCATGTACTGTATATGTTATATAAATGCACTGAGATTGAGCCAAGTTTTCATTTTCTTGATACATTTTTATAAACTCTTAACGTCTATTTCACTGACTTTTTTATTTGTTTATGTTAGTATAAGTATTCTTTTTTTTTTTTTGGTTTTTCTCCGGTACCGGGAACCGAACT
>NW_004955467.1:4055921-4059601 GCF_000276665.1 Chinchilla lanigera | reverse complement strand
TAGATTTTAATATTTAAATTTTTCTTTATTTTTTCTGCTATTTATTTCTTCTTAGCAATTGTCTCATTTTCTGTTTTATAATTAAAATAAGAAAAATTTTCTTATTTTTTGAGAACTAGCTCTTTAATTTATTACTTCCTTTTCTTTTAATCATTGTTCTGATTCCCTATTTATAAATTTCTTTCTCTTGAATTCTATAATTAGTTTTGTTGTTCATTTTTATCATTTAATTAATTTCATTATTTTAACTTACCTTAAAATAGTTGTGAATAAATTCTGAGTTTTAATATTAAATATTCTTAATTTTTATTTAAGTATTCTGTAATTGGGATTTTTATTATTGTATTTTTTAATATTTATGGGATAATACTATTTTTATCCCATTTTTAAGTATTTGGGGTTTTGTTTCTATTTTAAATTTTGTTAATTTTTAGTTTTATTGCACTGTGACCATATAAGGTAGCCTGTACATTCCTTTTCTTTTAGAAATCACTGAAAGGTTTTTATAGTGTAGATTATGATCAATTTTCAAAATTCTCCTTGGAGCTTTGTAAAAAGTATGTATTCCTTACTGGTTAAAACGTTTGACATATCTAGTAAATCAACCTTATTTCTTTTATTATCCAATTATATGTGTTATGTCTACTTGACCAAATGTGGTGTGTTAAAATCATCAACATTCATATTTCTGTTAATGCTGTCTACACTTACAAAGACATTGCTTTAAATACTGAGAAGACATTTCATTTGGTGGAGAGTGTTTCAAGCCAGTTATATCTTTATTGTGGTTGATGGTTAGTATCAAACCAAAAAGATTTATTTCCTCTTTAATGGATGTTGCCCTGTATTTTGTGTTTTACGGTGTCACTTTGTTTTTCTTTTTGCTGTCATTCATCTAACATCTTAGAAACTGTTACATGCACTTTCAGTGATATCTTCCTTTATTGTGCTTGCTTTTCATATATTCATCACGTAGTTGAAATTCTTTAAGCATGCTTAGAATTCTAAAATGAAGTTTGGAGATAGCTTGATTAATAGAGCAATTAAAATAAATTGCAGAGACTTACTATACACTCTTCATCCAACTTCTCCTACTGTTAGCATCCTATATAATCATAACTGATACACAGATCTCAGCAGGTGTCCATCCAATGTCATTGCCCTGTTTCTGGGTCCAGTTCAGGACCCTGCACTGTATTTAATGTTATGTCTCCTTCATATTGTGTAATCTGTGACAGCTTCTGAATCTGCTTGTTTTTGATGACTTTCACAATTTTGAAGCGTGTTATTCACGTATTTTACGGCATATCCCTTAATTTAGTTTTGTCCCATGTTTTGTCATGCTTTTCTGTGGGATACAATCTGGGAGGATGTGCCTTCTCATCACATATCAGAAAGTACACAATATTAGCATGATTCATCGCTATTGAAATCCACCTTGATCACTGGTTTTTGGTAGTACCCAGCAAATTTCTCCACTCTTACATCATTGTTTCTATATGCTATTCATGAGAACCACTCATTATATCAAGTTTAAATTCAAGGAGAGAGAAATTAAATATTATCTTTTGGAGGAGGGAGCACTGAAAAATTTTTGGATAAATGCTAAAATGACCACAATAATTAATATATACATATATTTAAAATATTCTTAATTTTTCACTCAATAATTTTATCATTTATTATTGAATCTTAACTGCAGCAATTATTGTAGCATCTTAGTAGTAAAATTTTGATTCCCTCATTGTTTCTACATTTATTAATTGGAATTCTTTTGTAAGAAATACTTGTTCCTTCTACAATTAGAGATTGAGTATCCTTTATTTGAGTTACTTTGGACAAGAAGTGTTTAGAATTTTTGATATATTGTTATTTTGAAATAGTTAAACATACATAGTAAGATCTCCTGGGAAAGGAATCTAAGTTAGGCACAAATTTCATTTATGTTTCATGTATACCTTATAGTTGAAGATGATTCCACACAATATATTTTAGTATGACTGCTTTGACTGAGACACCTCATTACTTCAGGTACAGAAAGAGTTTTGGATGTCAGAGTGTTTTGAATTTGGGGTTTTCTTTTCAAGTACTATGAAACTTAATTTCATTTATTCAATTATCTATTAAGTATGAACTTAATTTTTATGCTTTTGAGGGGCATATAAACCAGTAGTAAATACTACCGTTATTTAATCTGTTGTTAAATGATTTTTAGTTTGGCCATTAGAATTCTTTTTGGATTAACTTTTCTATTCCTTTGAGAATCCTCCATCCATTTTATTTTAATTTAATTTATTCACTTACTTATTCTAGCTCTTCTGGGATTATAAGACCTATTCAAGATTCTCTTTTCCCTTCCCTCGACTTAGAATTTGCTGCTTATGTAGAGAGTGTGGGTTCCTTTTACTGAAAATTTGGAATTAGAAAGTAAAGTCTCCGTGGTAGGTGTATTCATTGCTGTGTGGGTGTCACCTTTGGGAAACACTCAATATAAAACACTATGGAAGCTTATGTAGGTTTACTAATTCATCTGCACACACGTTTCTAAATTTGTTGCAGCTCCATAAACAACCATGAACTCACACCAGCCATTCTGATTTTCCTTCTGTACCCAAAGGATAATTCAATAATAATTTCTCTCTCTTTGCTGATTTTTCTTTTCTTCTGCCATGAAAAACTTGATTTCTAATGTCTATAGTTTGCTTATTTATTTGTTCAATCATTGCATATATATATGTATACATATACTGTTAGAGTTTCTGTTACTCATGTGAGACAACTTTATCAATATCTGTATTTACTTTTATTCACAATAACCTATTAACCCCTTATTCTCCAGTTTACTTATAGCATTTCTTTTTCTTTCCTATGGCATTTAAGTTTTCATAGAGGGTTTAAACCATTTACAAAACATTGGTGCTCTTTCTCACTCTTTCCTGGAGTTTTAAAAACTTAAAAGAATTCTGACACAAGTCTGATTTTTGTTAGGGTTTTTTTTTTAACCACTAAATATATGTATGGAAAGTTCCTAGAAACTCTAGACTATCACCAAGAAAGTTTTGGATCTTAGCCTTGTTTATTGAAAATCTACCTGCTGCTTGCTAAATCAATTACATTAGTTGACTGAGCTCTTTCTTTGATTTGGTGAATACACAATTTAACTTTTTCATTTAATGATAAATTGAAAGTACTGTGTATGAAAAGCAACCTCCCTGGGTAGGCTCCAAGATAAGGATGATGATTATTGCTTGAAAGATGCTACAGTTTGGATCTTAATTCTCCCTCAGTGGCTGATGTGTTAATTTCCAGAAAGGTACTATTGGGAGGTGGCAGAAACTTTAAGAGGTGGGGACCTGTAGGAGAGATCTTTAGGTTATTAGGGGCATGCCATTTAAAGGGATAGTGGGACCCTGACCTCTTCTTTGCTCTCTTTTTTTCCTGGCCATGAGGTGAGTGGTTTTGCTCTGCCGTGCGCTCCTTTTATGATATACTACCTTGACACAGGCCAATCAATCATGGGCTGAAATCTCCAAAACTGTGAGCCAAAATAAACCTTTGTCTTTGTAAATTGATCATCTCAGGTATTTGCTTTAGTAATACAAAGCTGTCTAACATCGAAGGTTAAGTATAAAGACTAGGAGAGAAGGGGCTGGGGATTTAGCTCAGCAGCAAAAGCGCCT
>NW_004955467.1:4017449-4055821 GCF_000276665.1 Chinchilla lanigera | reverse complement strand
TTCCCGGTACCGGAAGAAAAAAAAAAAAAAAAAAAAAAAAGTCTAGGAGAGAGTATACTGCATTTTTAGTCTCAGTAGATTTTTCACAAAGGCGTTACCTTCTGCAATTCCTTCTGAAAACACTGATAAAGGGTAGGTTAACACTGCTGATATCATCCAGGCAGAATGTTCACAAACTGGAGCTCACAGCTGCAGCTAAAATTAGCATGGCTATGAATGAGATGTTACTTATGTCAGGTGGGGTCAGTCAAGTGGTCCTTGAGTTGAAGACTTCGTGGAAAGCTTACTGGTATTTTGGTTTTGTGACAACATGGATGCAACCTCAGTACAAAACCTTTTTAGAAATGGCTGGGAAGGCATGTCTTTCCACTCACAGACAGACACTGAGGCGACAGGGAGATTCTGGGAACTGGCCAGCATGACCGGGTAAGCCTGTGTAGATGCTTGCATCACTCTCACACACTCCTGCTGGATATTTCTTGCCGTTAGATCCTGATGCACTGATTCAGTCCCAAGAAATCAGGCAGCCCAAACTGTGTTTGCTGGAAATTTAATCCCCAATTTCATGTTAGTGGTATTTGGAGATGGGATATTTATGAGATAATTAGGATTAATTGAGGTTGTGAAGTTTGGACACCCATAATGGCATTAATAGCTTTGTAAAAAGAGGAAGAGAGATCAAAGCTAGCACAGTGGTTCTGAGGTGCCGAAGGATGTTCTCTCCATGTTATGATGTAGCAAGATAGCCCTCCCCAGATGCTGAGCAGATGTCAGTGCCATGCATTTGGGCTTCCCAACTTCCAAGCCCATGAACTAAATACACTTTTATTCTTAGAAATCATCTGGTCTGTAGTATTCAGCCATAACAATAGAAAATGGACTAGACAGTTTATATGCCATAAGGTTATTCTGGAGTGGAAGCAAGTAAATGAGAAAGATTTTTTTCTATGTGAACCAGGCAATATTTATTGTACAACCTCAGAACAAATGAAACCATTCTAAACTCTTCCAGGTTGAAGGACTCAAAGTATCAGAGCCTCAAGTTTCTCAAAGTATATCTGGAAATGTTACTGTGCAGATCTGTAATCCTGGTATATACCTTTGCTCCTGGATTTCCCTGTATGCAATCCAGGCAACTCCTTCACTTTCTTCAACTACAGAAAAGGGAGAGTAATCCTTGTACTACTCTCTATACTTGGATGTCCTGAGACTCAGATGATATCCAGATCCTGAAGGTGTGTGGAAGGCCAGCATTGCTAATTTGACATCCACGACTGTGTGACAGGATGATGCAGCAATTAACCAAATTACTCCAGATTTTTATTACCAGGGCAATCATCCTCCAAGTCTCTAGATTCTCATTACCAGGACAATCATCCTCACTTTGATCTTTAGCAGGTGTGAGCCCAGAAGTTTGCTTAATTACTGTCTTAGTTTCCTAAAAAAAATGACACTGTCAGTATCTAAAATTTTGTTGTGAACATAATATATATAGTTCATATTTCTCTAGTATACTATATTTTTCTAGTATATTTCTCTGTGCCTAGTATATGGAAAGTGCAATTAAATGAACCCTATGAACTTGGAACTATATTCCAGCCTCCCAGGGTCACTGCATCTCCTGAACAACCCAAACTTTCAGAAATTCCTGGTTCTCTCCAGGCTAATTGGAAGAAAGTCACAGAAATATTCCCTGGCCCCCTTTGATGTATGCATCTCCACTGATTCCCCTACTTTCTGTTCACATAGGCATACAGGGCCTGCTTAATGTTATGGTTAGTGGCATTTTAAAAGCAAAAGTGCTATTTTGGTTCCTTCAACCTAAATGCACGTCTGTGTAGACACTGAAGTTGAATTTCGAACTTCATACAACTTGACTGCAGATATTTAACTAAGCTGGTGGTAAAGGCAGGTCTTCTCGTCCTCAGGTGAGTGTACTTTCCACCGATGCTCATCATAGTCCACTAACTTTGCCAGGACTAAAACGGCCTCGTCATGGAGAAGAGATCTTCTTGAACCCTCTGTCTCACAACTCATGGAAAGACCTGGAAGTTTCCAAAGTTCTCTAAACTTAGATTGTTATTTCCTCAAAAACTGGCTTCTTTGTGCTGGGCTCAGCATCTTGCTTCGCCCTGACTTTGTTTCATGCTGTGATGACCTTCCCAGCCTCCTTTCAATGTCAAGGTCGGATTCCCTTCTGTACCTAATTCACTGGCAGCATCTGAAAGTGTGGTCTCAGTTTCTTCATTCCCTCATCTGATTTCTCTGTTGTGCTGCTTCCCTCCTTCTGCCCCATCCTCCTTCCAGGCTGCTGTGAATTTTGCAGGCCAGCACCTCAGTCTTTCATTCCCTCAGTCACAACCAGAGTAACTTGCATGGAAGTCTTTTACAGGAAGTTTGGTTTAACATGTATTAATTAAGAAAGTGAAAATCAAAATACGATCCTTCCCATTTTCTCGTGGAGAACAGTTCAACTCTGAAACTCAGCTCTGGACCACTTCCTTTTTCTTCTAATGCTTGGTAGTCTCCCTTTTTAATGAATTGGATTGAGTCTGTAGGCCTTCCCTGTGTTACGCAAAATATCTGTCCTGGATCCTTAATCACAATTTACCTGGTTAGTGATTCCAGCTGCAATAGGATTTCTTTGTTTGTTTTTTTTTGTTTTTTTTGTTTTTTCTCCGGTACCAGGAACCGAACTCATGACCTTGCACATGCCAGGCAGGCGCTTTTGCCGCTGAGCTAAACCCCCAGCCCCTGCAATAGGATTTCTTAATTGTTCTAGTAGAAAAGCACCAAACTAGACTCTGGTTGCCCTGACTTGGGACAAATAGTCATTTCTGGCCTAAAATATGTGAGTGAAGGTGGAGGTCATTCTCGGCAGATCTGCTCTGCCACAGTGTTGGGGGTAATCCCTCCTAGCTACGTGGCATCAGAAGGTTTGGCAATCTTGCATTCTTGCATCTGCTAATCTGAGCAATTTCACTGAAGATAACAATATGTAATATAACAACCATTGTTAATTTCCTATCATCTTATTTTGAAATTCTGTATTTTTATTCTTTTTGTGTTGTTTTGCTTCCGTCTTTGTTGTTATTTTGTTACTGTTTTTCTCTTTAAAATAAAAAATAAAAGTAAATTTTAATAAAAGGAGATGTGGGAAGGAGCCTTCGGCACATGAGAATGATATCCATGTCAGGCACTGATGTTAAGGCAGAGTCCCCGGCCGAGCCATTGTCCATATTGTCACTCTGTTGATCTTCCTGAATACTGCTGTTCTTGTTTCTCTGACACTCAAAAACATTCAAAGACTGATAGTTGTTCAGTAGATAACTCTGGCTGGTTGTATTCAGGGCAAGTACTCAGGTCATTAACATCCCTCCCCCAAGTTACCTTTAATTTTAGATCCTCTGTTCCCTGCTCTCTTCATAAAACATTTAGGGGGAGCAGATTGGTATAGCTGCTGTTCCATGAATACACTTGTATAGTTCCAAGCTGGGATCATTCTCTCCTTTATTCATACCATCTTCACTATCCTGCACGGCACTTTCAAACACCCCCTCCTTATGCAGCCTCTACAAACACCTGCTCTCCACTCTTCAGGAACGTAACATACAAGAAACTGGGGGAGGAGTGTGCACTTTCTCTCACTGCAAAACTTAATACCTAGGATAAGCAGCTAGTAAAGAAAGGTATATTTTGACTCATAGACTTAGAGTTTTCAGCCCATGATTGCTTGGCCCCATTGTTTTTAGACCTGTGAGAGCATATCATGGTGGCAGTGAGCAGTAGGACAAAACATTTCACCTCATGGCAGGAAACTAACACAGGAAAAGGAAGGAGCGAGTAAATGCCTACCTCTTGCAGATATTGCTGCTTCCTCAAAAAAAAAAAAATGAATGGAAGATGCAGTTTGAATACCAGTCTCTCTGCCTACTTACAGGGAAGAGAAATAGTCCCTCTTTAATTCATGTCTGGTTTCTGCAGCGGACTCACTCAGCCTTCAGGATTGTCTTATTCATCCATTTGCTTTGTGTGGGTGGGATGGTGGCAATTTCTGTCAAGAAAACAAGAGACTAAGTATAATGGATATCAGCACCAGTTTAGGAATTTGCATGCAAGGTGATTTTTAAATTATAGTTTATTAAGCATAACTTATGAATAAATTTCCAAGAAATGTGCTACATACAAAGGTGTAATGAATATAATCATCTTCATTTCCAGCATTTCATTTTGCAGCTCCATTTACTTGAAATGATCTGATGGAAAAAATATTGTAGAGCATCCTTCTTTTAATGAATGTACTTGCATGGTAAGTGAGAAGATGTGAGCATTTCATTTTGATGGTGGGAGAAAAAGCAAGGAAACATTTGTAGCTCAAGCAAATATTTGTAGCTCAAGTCTATGTACTGTGTTTTGTTCAGCAATCAAGTAAATTTCATATCACCTTGTCCTCGGGTATTACTCTCATCAAAGTGTCAGGTGATGTGACTGCACTGTTGTCTGAGCTGACAATCACGTGAGTAAACAGTGCTGGCTCCATAGGTCATGTATGGCTTAGACGTAAGATAAGTCTATGACATGTGCTGTGTCACTTTGTCAATTCTGCCTGTCAGTTCACACTTCCAAGTGCACAGAGGTTGATGGGGCTGAAATAATTCCCTGGTCATGGTGTGCAATGCCCCCAACCAAACTAAGTCAAAGAAACAGCATAAAATTCATAGCCAAAGATCTGCAGTCTGAATATAAAGATGAATTCAAAGATCTTCAGTCGGCTAACAAAGAGAAACACATATTTTTCTAACATATGATTTTTCTGAGAAAGGTTAAAAACATCAAATCTATCTATCTATCTATATATAATTTGTCTTTCATACTTTATGGAATATACATACACCAGGAATTAGGACTGCCAGCATATATTTATTACCTGTGTGGTCTTTAATTAACATTTTTTTAAAACTATCAACATCAATTTTTTTATGTGTAAAATGAGGATTCATTCATTCATGTACCATTCATTCATTCATTCATTCATTCAATGACATCTTACCTCTTTCAACTGGAAAGTGTTAGAGATTAGGAACTATCAGCTAAGAATTCTATATCCCTTACCTACCTGTTTCTCCTACCAACCTGAGCCTTTTCCATTGTGCCAAGTCTCAGGTTTTTGTGTGTTGAGGTTACCATACAAGTTATCAAGTTACCATATCCTATTTTATTATGGATGTCACCCTATCACCAGGTCTTTTGCATCCCTGCCATACAGGGTATAGTCAGAAGCATTATGTTGTCTATCATCTTAAGAACTTGCTCTTGTAAGTCATATGATTTGTGAGGTCATGAAGTGGGATTTCCTTTCACCTGTAGAGTGTCTTCTCCCTTACTCTTACCAGGTTTCACTCAAACCCACACTGCAAAACACATAGGCCCATAGAAGAAGACATCTCATTGGCTACAAGGGGAGAGAAGTACATCCATGGAGTTCAGCCTGGCCACTGGAAACATTGCCTAAAAAACTATAGAGCCAAATCTCAGACAAAGGCTTCAGTAAGAAATAGCAAGCCAGAGGGATAAGCAGAAAGAGAATACCAGGGCAACAGAGCCAAGACCCACAGCAAGAAAGCTGCTGCAGACTGGAAAATAAGCCCAAGTATCAGAGACAATGGAAATGATAATGACGCTGCATTCGTTGAAACCTTAACATGTGTTAGGCCCTGTGCTAAGAGCTTCTGATGCATCATCTCACTTAATCCTCAGAATCACTCCAAGGGATATTATTATTCGCATCTCAGAGATGAGGAAACCATGGCCCACACTAAAGTAACCTGACCACAGCTGCATCCGCAGCCAGTAAGCAGTAGAACGGAGATCCAGTCTCAAACTCCAATGCCAGACCTCAGGCCTTTTACACCACTCTTACAGTCTTTTTCCAATGAAACCAAGAAAAAGCAAAGCTTGGCTTGACTTAAAGAAAGGAATACAGTGGTGTTTCTACCTTACTTGTGTAGGAAACCTACACTCTGAATTTTTGCAGTTTTTCTTCAGCTATCTTAAGGAAATAGTTTTGGTTAACTCATTTTTTCTTCCTAAGGAGTAAGGTCAACTTGCTTTGGACTGTGACACTTAAACAAAAGTATCACAAGAAAAAAATGCTTTGTTCCTTCAAGTAATAGGAAATCTAGAGACAAGAATGTCTGAGGAGTTTTAGTTCAGATATACTCACAATGCTTCTGTCTGCGTTAGTCAAGGTTAACCCAAAGAACAAACACAATAAAATTTGTATGATTGTAAGAGGGGACTGAATGGGCTGGTTTAAACAACCAGAGGCTGAGTAGTCCATCTGTAGGCTGGAGAGTCAGGGAAACCAGTAGCTACTCAGTAATAGAAGCTGAAGCTCTTAGAATAAGGTGGTGCAGTAATGCAGCTCCAGTCTGAGGCTGAAGACCGGGAAAACTCTTGCAGCGGCACTAGTACGAGCCATGTCCAAAGGCTGAAGAATCTGGAGTCTGATACTGTTGGCAGGCAGGCGCAGCAGAGACGCACCTGTGTAGGAAATGCTGATGGGATGTTTGTGCACACTTCTTCCCTTCTGCTTTTTCATTCTGTGCAGATCCCCAGACTATTCACATGTACGGTGGGTCTTTCCCACTCAGCGTACTCATGCACACCCCAGTTTTTTCTGGAAACACCTGCCCAGAAACACTGAGAAGTGTGTTTTATCAATTTCTTAGGTGTTCCTCAGTCCAGTCAAGCTGACAACCAACATTAGGTAGCACATTCTTTCCACTCTGTCATCTCACCCCATTGTCTTTCACGACCACAAAACTGAGAAACACCTCCCAGGATCAGACGCAGACTAAACACATCCGGGAGAGAAGTAGAGTATTTCTCTCATGTAGCTATTTGGTAGAGAGGAAAGCCTTTACCAGAACTTCTTTCACAACTTTCTCTGGGTTTTACACACCTTCCAATATCTACACTAATCACTGGCAAAGGGGATGAAATTGCCGTGTGTAAGTTAGATCAGAAAATGACGTGGGTTTAGTTTTAGCCTTCAGCATGTGGAAAACCAATTTTTCCAGCACCATTTATAAAGAGGTTATCTTTCTTCCAATGAATATGTTTGGCCCCTTTGTCAAATAGGAGGTGGCTGAGTGTGGTTTCTTTTGCCATTAATTTCCAATTTTGTTGCACTAAGGTCAGATAATAGGCAGGGGATAATTTCAATTCCTTTGCGTTTACTTACACATGTTGTATGGGCTAGTGTGTGGTCTAATTTGGAGAATGTCCCATGCACTAGCTGCAATAGTTCATGGGAGTCCCTCATCAAGTAGGACTCACAGATTTACATAGAAGATGCTGGGAAAATTAATATTAAGATTCCTTTAAGGCATCTCAGATGTTCTCTGTGTACCAGAATGGCTCAAGGCTAATCTTTTAACTATGCAGACTGTATGAGAATATGAATCAATCAACTTGGTGACAGGCTTAATAACCAAAACTAAATGTGACTTGGAAATGTATTTCAGGACAAAGTCCTTACAGTGGTACTTCTATTCATGAGAGGAATTGCTTGGGTCAGTAGAATATGAAGTTGATGTTTAAAAATATAAATTCTTCTACTGTCTTTCTTTACAATTAATTCTAGGTATACCCTACCCGTTGAAGAAGTCCAGCCCTAATTACCAACTCTCTAATGTGAATCAATCAACTCTGCAACAACATCTTTCTCTTGAAACCTAGTTGTCGGCCCCTGATAGGAACCATAGAAGATTCTAGACGAGGCAGGAAGGACCTTGAGTTCAAGGTGTCCCATTTGTAATATTTCACATCTCTCCACAAGATGTGGAATGAGCACAGACATCCAATATGGCAGACATAGCAAAGAGGCACAGGGCAATCAGAAAATTCCCTGTAGCACATTACAAGTTATCTGATTTGGACACATTCTTCTGACTCTAAATTCTTTGCTCTTCCTACTCTACAGGTGCTTTTCATATTCCAACACAAAAGGTATTTCAGAGAAGAGACCAAGAGCGTAACTAAATCATATGTGCACCCCTCCTCCCCAGCTCTTTCAAACACCTGTAGTTATATAATAAGACCAATGGAGACCAACGTGTGTTATCAAGCAGTTTCCTCTAATAGACTAAAGAGATGACATTCATTGCCATTTTGAATCTTGTATCTCCGTAGAAGATGCAATAAGCAAATGTCACTTTATGCTGCAGAACCCTTGATTGCTAACTGAAAGCTACCTCATAAATATGAGGAATCTTCTGTGTTGACCTCCTTCCTTCTGGTGCCCCACACAGTAAGTGCTCTGTCTGAGAGTTACACACCATTCCTCTGTGCCCAGACACACAAACGGACCGCTCCATGGAGGCGACTGACACTGGTGAAGCCCTCTGTATTGATTCTCTTGCTTTCCACCAGGTGAGAAAAGACTGCTATGAATGAATAGACACTCACTTACTGATTACTTGTGATGCATCAGGCACTTTGTGGGGACACACTGGTCGTCTTTAAATTTCACAGTGACCAGTGTTCTGAAAAGGAGCCCAGGGAAGTTAAATGATTTGTTTAAGTCTGCTGAGAAAAGGATAAAGTACATGACTCAGAGCCAGGCTTTTTCCTTCAAATCAAATATTTTTTACACTGAAACATTTCAAAATCTGCACAGATACATCATAGAGTACAATTCAATGAAATAAAATATATGTATGTAATAGTACTATCTGCACACAGCATATGGTGCAGCAAAAACCATGTCTTTTGAGCTGGGAAGGACTCAGAGAAGAAGCCAAGTATGGTGGGACACACTTGTAGTCCCAGTACTCTGGGAGGCTGAGGCAGGAGGATCATAAATTTGAGGCCAGCCTGTGCAACTTAATGACTTAGTAACACTTTGTCTCAAAATTTAAAAAAAGGGTTGGGGATGAAGATCATTGTGAAGGCCCTATGTTCAATCCCCATAACCTCTTCCAAATAAAAAAGAGGTAGAGACCCATCAATAAAAATGTGCATGTCTCTAAAGTAGGTTAGAAACTGGTAGTTACATCTATATTGATAAAGCTTTCATCCAGACACTCTGCCTCTAGGACCTGAAAATTTTGGATTTCCCTTAAATCTCTCTTGCTTCTTTTTTTTCAGATCTTCAAAGAGCACAGCAGAAGGTTTACCCAATTTGTCTATTCACTTTGAAAACAGTAACTGAGCTACTTCTACTTCTGTGTGTCAGGCACATTATTAGGCACCTGGGATTCAGAAGAAAAGAAGGCAGACATGATTCTTGTCCTGTGGAAAGTACACTCCAGAAAGATAGACAGTGTGCAATGATTAAACAAAATAACTGAGTTTACTATGAATGTAATACAGGGCAACCAGACAGAGAGTACCTGGAAGAGTGAGGGTTGAGGAGACATTTATGTGAGTACTCTGAGGACTAAAGGAAGGCAGTTACACAAACAGAGAGGGCATCCCCAGCACTAGGGACAACCAGCCCACTGTGCCTGGAAGACTGAGGCACATCAAAGGGATGTAATGAAGCCTGGGGTCCAGCAAGCAGGCAGGACAGGGGAGCAGCAGCCAGAACTTGGAGGTCTCCTGAGGTCATGAGAAGGGGTCTGGATTTTATTCTAAGTATAATTGGAAGAAGGAAAAGTGGCATGATCCAATTTACATTTTTAGAAAAGCCTTATGACTACTGGAAAATGAGCTTGGAGGCAGGGTGTGATACAAAAATCCTACTCAGGGAGCAAATGGAACCACTTGCAGAAGAAAGAAGATGCTTTAGAAATCTGAGCAGTGTAGCGGTCACACTTCTGAGCCCAGGCATTTTTTTTCTTTTCTTTTCAAGCAAACCATTGGCTCATGAATATCTTTGCTGTTTTATAATAGTAATAGTGATTTTCTTGCAAAATATATTTTGCTTTGTAAACTGCTTTTGAAAAGATCTGAGTAACATATGGTGAGCATATTCTTATCTTAGTAAATACTTGTATTTACTTACAGTTTTGCCAACTCTTGACAACACAGAAAATTATCAAATTTTTAAAAATAAAAATTGACCACTTGAATAGTATAAATACTACATGTTGGTATAAATACTATAATATACACTAAGGTAGTATATGCTATAAAATAGTATATACTATAAACATACTGAAATAGTATATACTATAAAATAGTATGCTATTTTTTTGTAACCATAAAACTAAAAATAAGATCATTTAAAAATACAGTGTTACTATAGTTCTCTGGAGGAAAAACTTACAGATTCCTATCTGCTCAGCCATAGTTTGCATTAAAAGAAAAAGTGAGGTAGGTACAAAACTAAGTCAGATCAAATCAGAACTTCTTTTGAGTCCCAGAACTTAGTGAAACTGGAATTAAGCATTGAGCTGGACTCTAAGTTGAACACAATACCCAAAGCTGCATCGTATGAGTGGATCTGTTTATGCTGTAAAGCCTCCACAGCAATGTGTTTGTTTTCAGGGAATTTTAGAACAAGGGGCAGGAAGGAAGGGCAGTGGGAGGGGGGAGAAGAAAGAAAAACCAAACCTATCATTTCTCCAGATTTGCTTATCCTTCTTGATTCTTTTTCTATCAAACTTGTATTTCTATTTTCCTTACAGACAAAGGAAGCCAGGTCAACTCAGTACTCCTACCACTTTGGTATTTTAAAAACTATGTCCCCTTTCAAGGATTTCATAATTTCGTACAGTAGGCAAGCACGTTAATAAAATTGCAATAAGAGTGAGAAGGGTAAAGTTTGAAGACTTTACTAGGAATGGAAGAATCACACAAAGAAAGCAAGAATGACCGGGAGAAGCAGCCCTCACCAGCAGAGAACACAGCACAGACTCAGTGTGTGGCAAGGTGAGCACAGCGGCTTAGCTGCAGCTGGCAGGGCAGGCGTGGAGAAGCCGGCATCATCACAAATCCTGAGGGCGGTGGAGACAGCGAGAGAGGGCGCAGCTGGAGGAGACGGTGGAGTGTTCTCCAGGTCCAGGCTGGGCAGGGGTCTGCAAATGATGGCCCAGGGACAAACCTGCCGCTCTGCCTGCTTTACTACCACCTGCCCACTTAGAATGAGTTTTGCACTCTTAAATGTAAAATGCAAAAATAATAAATAAATAATAATAAATAAGAGCATTAGCCCTTTTGAAAAGACAGTCACTCAGTTTGTTTTTTGTTTTACAAAGCCTGAAATATGTGTTGTGGACTCCTCTCCAGAGAAAATCTGCCAAACGCTGTTGAGCAGTTTTTCATCCAATGCCTAGAGTTTATTAAACTCTATCATCCTGTGGGTGACCAGAGCCATTTTGCAGAGGATAAACATGTTCTGCTTTGCATCTTAAATAAATCTTGGGGAGGACAGAACAGAGATAAACTTAAAGGCTAGGAAATAGAACTCAAAACCTGTTTTTATGGTCCAGAAAGAATAAAAAAGGGGTTATTATTTTTGTTTCATGCTTTAAGAATACATGTACTATTTTTCCAATACACAACAAATAGAAAATGTTAGATCTGAAGAGTAACCTCCCATTGCCATAGTAGCCCTTCTGCAGGAAGGGATTCTTAATTCTGACTCCTTAGCCTAAATACCACAGCACACTGCAGTGACTAGACAGGATTCTAGCAAATGAAGACGTCCCCAGATCAAAGCTTTCAATCCTGTAAGTATCTACAGAGAGCTGACCAAAAAACTGTCAAAGGATATTGTCAGGCATGGGGGACAAATATGTGAATCAAGCAACAAATAGCTTCTACCTCCTCCTCAGTGGATTCCCTCCAGCCCCCCTCAAATTGCAGCATATAGAAAATAACTCACACTTCCTGTGTGCAGATTTGATCCTTTCCCCACTTGCCTGGTTAATTCAGATGAAAAAGGAAGAGGATGGTCTCTAACAAACCCAATGATAGGGCTGTGGAAATTGGGGTTAAACCGCAGTGAAAACAGCTGTTTTCTCTTTCTGGAAAGCAAGAGAAGAATGTGGTCTGCATCCTTTCGCAATGACACAGTCTAGACTCTTTCCTTGTGCTAACTGCATTATGATGAAACAGAACAACTTTAACCCAGTGGGCCCTAATTTATGGGTGCTTCCTTTGCCTGTCTTTGAGTCTTTCTGATCAACAAAACTGCTTATAGATTGAGTACCACTCATGCAAAATGCTTGGGTCCAGAAGTGCTTCAGATTTTAGATTTTTGGGTAGGGATAGTTGGGGATACTTGAATACACAAAAGTGATATCTTGGGAATAAGGTCATTGTCTAAACATGAAATTCATTTATATCTCATATATACCTTATACATATTATCTATAAATATGTATGTATGTATCTTATACATACATACTGAATTTTATACAGTATTCTATTTATTATGTATAGTGTGTGTTTTGACTCTGACCTGTCCCATGAGGTCAGGTGTGCACTTTTGTACTTGTGCTATGTTTGTGCTCAAAAGTTTTTGGATTTTGGAATATTTTTATTTTCAGATTTTTCAGATTAGGGATGCTCAACTTGTATTTAATCTCCAAAGCAGAGAAATACCAGTGCTGGTGCAGATGCCCCGGCTTTGCACCGACTCATGAGGAGTCTCAGTCTGGGTGAAGGTTCAGTGTCACTGCACCAGCTGGTTCAATCATGTTTTGCGGGGCTTGTAGAATTTCAGCCAATGTCTCCGTCCATCAGCAGGTGCAGAGAGCTGTCTTTCCCTTTAGGAAGGCTCACAGATGTGGAAGGCTGAAACCTCCCTGACACAACATCACATCCACTGCAGCTGTGTGTTGTTCTGGTCCTCATTCAGGTGTCAGTGGCTGCAGGTGGGAGGTAGCACCTGTCCTGTGACCATTATTCCTAACAGCCGTCTTTCTGCATCCCTCTGGTGTGCGTGTGCTCTCATCATCCTCTAGGCTTTTTCCTGACTGCGTTGAGGAATTTCCTGAGCCTTTAATGGCAACATCTCTTTGTGTTTCTCTTCACATGCCCTGCTGTAGGCTGGCAAAGACAGTATGAGGAAAACACATGGACGTCTATTGGCTGACTTCCTTGCGATGTATGTTGTGAGACCTTGTCCATTCTTGTGGCTTCTGAGGCGTCCTCATGACCCCCAAGTGTGCTTTTTACTCTAATGTAAGTTTTAGAGTAAGAAAAATCATCAAAAGTTTAAATTCCACATCACAGGAATTAAACAATCAAATTCATATTTTTTTCTTCAAAAATTTGAGTTATTAAGGATTTTAATAGAAAACTGCAATACTGGCCAATGATTTATCTAGATTTCTTAACCAAAGTGAGAATGGTACAATCAGGAAGAAAGGTGTGGCTAAGATGTATGAGTGAGTGTGTATTCAAAACACTCCAGAATTTAATGGTTGAAAATAACAACAAGCATTTGTTTGTTTATGGTTGTTCAATTTGGACCTGGCCCATGTCTTCCTGACAGTGGGTCAGCTGGGATGGTTGCAAGTCTTCACTGAACTAGGGGTTTGGCTGAGACTGGAATATTGAAGATGGCTCTGCTTCCGTGTCTGGTGCTTGAGCTGGGATAGCTGGTCTGGTTGGGGGCCAGGTGGACTCTCCTCCAGTAAGACAGTCACATTTAAATGGTGGTTCACTGTTCCAAGAAAGTGAAAGTGTTCTAAATGACAGAGATTTCTACTGATTTCATCAGTTAATTATATAATTAATCATAGTCTATTGATTAATTATATAATTAGTCATATTCCATTGATTAATTATATAATTCCATTGATTAAACCAAGGTAGGAGGTGAGATTCAAGGGAAAGACAGGAAATTCTTGCTCCTAGAGGAGTGGCCTTGTTACCCATATTTGGGAAAATATAACATGGATGTTTTGTGAATGATTATTGACAAAGATTATCTCCCGGATCACACTCTTATTATCTTCCTCTGCGCCTTCTCAGTCAGGCTTCAACATTGATAAGAAGTACAACTTTCAGCACACTATCGATTTTTTACCCACCCCAATAAAAGACTGAAACAAACACTAAGCTGACTGAGTCCCCAGAAGGATAGTCCCACCCCTCTTAAATGCCTGCCTGAAAAATTCAACATTACCTCAAGAATTGGTTGTTTGTTTTATCTAAAACCTGACACTAGCCTCTGATTTGCCTTTATTTTTTATTAGTACATGTATAGTATATAATGTTCACACTCCTTGTGGAAGTTGGTACATGTACATAACGCATCTTAATTCCTTTTCCATTGTCTTTCCCTCCCTTCTCTGCCCCCTCCCTCCATCTTTTGATTCCCCTCCTCTTTGAGAAGCATTTATCTCTCTGCTTCATCTTACCCATCTTTTATTTTGCTCTTTGTTTATAATTTTGTTTTCTCATATAAAAGAATCATTGTGATATTTAAGCTTGTGTGTCTGAATTATTTTACTTAACTATGTTCTCAAGGTGTATCCATTTTCCTTCAAATGACTCAAGTTCACCTTCCTTTATGGCAGAAGAATATTCCATCTCTATAAATACCACATTTTCTTTATCCGTTTATCTGTTGATGGGCATATAGGCTGCTTCCAAGATTTAGCCATTATGAATTGTACTGCTATAAACTTGGGTATTTATGTATCACTGTAATATAATGCCTTTTAAGTTTTTGAGGAAAATACTAAGGAAATAGCTGAGTCAAATGCAATTTCTATCTTTAGTTTTTTGAAGAATCTCCCCCATACTGATTTCCATAATGGTTGTACTAGTTTATGTTCCCAGCAACAACACAGAAGTTTCCTTTTTCTCTGCAGCTTCACTAGCATTTGCTATTATTTGATTTTTTGATGAGACCCATTCTTACCAGGATAAGGTAAAATTGCATGCTGTTTCAATCTGCATTTCTCTAAAGGCCAGCTGTGTTAAGCATAGCTTCATATATTTATTGGCCATTTATAATTCAAAGAACAGTTTTTTGATTGGGCCTTTTATTTTGGAAGGTCAATTTTTTAAATTGTTTATGTATTCCAAATATTAATCCTTGGCCTCCTTTTGTTTACAGAATTTACTTTTAAAAACTTGCAAGTATGAATCCTGTTTGTTCCTTGGAGATGTGTTTTCCACTATCCAGAAATATCTTTCTTAGAGATCTGGGAGGCATCCACTTGAAATGTGATCATTCAGAATGGCGCCCCTGTCTCCAGGTCTCTGTGGGTCACTGTGGTAACCACTAGTCAGCAAACATAGTTACTGTCTTCTCACGGACCAGTCCCTCTACTCACATTTTGTAGCTTTTCCACTTTTGTGGCAACCCTGGCTCCCATCCGCTCCCCACTCTCATTCTGCCTTTAACGTGCTCAGTCATTTCTGCACCGGTCAGAGTTAAAACTCATTCTTTCTCCCTTCCTGTAGCAGCCTGAATAAAATATGTCTCGTGGTTTTCAACATGTATCAAGTCAATAAATTTTCTTTGACTGTACTCTTGGTGAAAGACAACTTTTTGACCTGGATTAGAGTATTTACACTGAGGCTGTAAAGAGATGAATAGAGTTGAGATGTATTCGGAAAGTGGATCAAAAATTTCCCAAATGAAGGGAAATAGAAAAAAAAACAGAAGTCAAAGAAGAAGTTTAAAATCCAGGCCAGGGAAGCTTCAGAGATGGAGGTACCAGACATTGGATGTAGGAAAATAAGGGAAGAATAAGTTTGATTTGAAACTCTTGCATGGAGATGCCCTTATGGGTCATTGAAAATATGGAATTAAAACTCTGAAAAGAAATGAGATAGAGGGCTGTAACTTCAATCCCTAGACATTTTGGGGCTAACTAAGTCAATAGAAGTAGTTGAGGAAAATGAGAGGAAGAATTTGGAATGAAAATAAAAGAAGTCATCGGACGCGTGAGAATGAAAAAATAAAATATTGATCATAAACAAAACTGCGAGGGAGCAGCCAGAGAGAAGGCAGGATGGAATAGTTCTTGGGGATGGGTAGAAAGAGTGTTGCTGGCTAGTGTCACTGCCACTAAAGACTCTAACAGCAATGACGAAGGTTAGGTGGATGCAAGGTCGTCTTTCTCATGGCTTCCAACATCTCTTTGAAATAAGAAATTTAGACTAGTGAGATTGTGAACAGGGCTGATGGAATAGGAAGATGGTGAGGGATTGATGTATCTGTTATAAAAAATGAGAGCAAACATTGAACCAGTTTCAAGGTTATATTGTGAAGACTACATCATATGTTGTAGTAGGGATGGGTGTAGCATTGGCTGTGCAGTACCCAGCATGAACACTGTTTGAAAGAAAAAGGATTACTCACAGCACCAAAAAGTGAAGTCTCCCAGCACATCGTACCAATGTTATACTGCCATTTTGGATGTTTGTCCTTCAACATTCATGTTAGAAAGTTAAGTCCCAAATTAATGTCAGTGGTATTGGGCTGTGGTGTCTTTAGGACCTGTTTGGGTCTTGGGAAGTCTGCCATTATGAATGGACTAATCCTTGCAGAGATTAATGAATTATCAAGGTAGTGAGTTAGTTATCACAAGAATGAGCCTGAACTGGGCATGATGGCACATGGCTGAATTTCCAGCACTCTGGAAGGCTGAAGGAGGAGGATCGCAAGTTTGAGCCTTGCCTGAGCAAAGCATATAACTTAGTGCAGAGGCCTTGGGTTCAGTTCCAGTGTTAAAAAAGTAAATGTTTTATAAGAGCCAGTTGGACTGTTTCTCTTATGTGCATGCTTTTCTTAGCATGTGATGTCCAGAGTCTCATGGGGACTCTGCAAAGCATCCCATCAACAAGAAGGCCCTCACAAGACACCTCTATTCCTCCAGAGCTGAACAAACCTTTATTCTTTACAAATGTTATAGTCTCTGGTATTCAGCTGTAGTAACAGAACACATACTAAAAGATATATGAATGAAGTTTTTATTCTTTGAGGGAGACTATCGGTCTAGAATTTGGAACAAAATTTGGGAAATGACAAATTCCAAAATTTTTTTTCATTGCTCTACTAAAAATTTTCAAATCACATAATTTTCTCTATAGTAACAAGCCTTCAATGAAATAGTGAGTTGGAAAGTCTGTTTACTTTCTGACATTCACCTGTATGATGCTAATACATTCATTTCTATGTAGAAGCTGTCTCAGCTATTGGGGTATGAGCTGAAATTTCTTGAGTTCAGCTTCTACAAATTGTTCTTGTGGAGTGCAGTATAGATCCCTTAAGTCAAAAACAAAAAATGTTAAATGCCCACTACATGCCAACACTGTACCTCCTTACCTAGATGTCTAGGATTCTCAAACTTGAGAGTGTTAGAAGATAAACAGAAAGAATTGTTTAGATGGAATTTACTTTAGCTTACAGTTAATTCCAGACATAAGACAAGAATAGTTCTACTTTGAAGCTCACAGTTGAGCAACTTGAATTTATCTGTCTTTAATAAATAGATAGAAACTGAAACAGTGAGATATTTCCAAAAATGTGAAAACATCATGAAAGAAAAAAAAAATCATGAAAGAAAAAAAAAATCATGAAAGGCTGACTTAACCAAAAGATATGAGGAGGCTGTGAGGGGCACGTTCTGTGAAAAATTTTCCCCTTGTCCCCTTGTTATCCCCTCTTTCTTCAAATGTGATTGGCAACAAGTACGGCCCAAATGGGCATGGTTTTAGTTTTGGTGACTATAATCACAGTCAGACATCTCTTAACAATGAGGGTGTTCTGAAAAAAATGTGCCTTTAAGTGATTTTGCTGCTGTGTGAAGATCATAATATCTATTTACACAAACCAAGATGGTACAACCTATTGCACACTCAAACTATATAGATATATATGTTAGCTTGTTGCTCCTACAACCATGGTGAGAACAACAGGAGATTAAATAAGGCTCAAGAGAAAGTGATACAATCATGAGACTCAATAAGCATGAGATTATGTGAAGGTGCTGTAGACATCAATGGTGTACTTGTTTACAATAAACATTTTTTATATATATATAGAATAAATACATTCTAAAAGAACCACAGAAAGTAGGATATAGTAAATATATAAACCAGTAACATGGTCTTTATTGTTATCAAATATTATACACTGGACACAATTGTATGTGCTATACTTTTATATGACTGTCAGTGCAGTAGGTTTGTTCATAATATTACCACAAGCATATGAGTGAAATGTTGCTCTGTGACACTCAGTGTCACCAAGTGATAGAAAATTTTCAGCTTCATTAAGACGGCACAGGGCCACTGTTATTGATGTGGTCAGTCATTAAGTAAAATGTTATTATTTACATACTGCATGTACTCCCTTAAAGTTCAGTGAAAAGGTGGCTTTTGTTGTTCTTCAGTGTTTCTTACTGATCTTTTTCTATATTTTTCTATAGCTATACTTTATGAAAGAAATTATATTTTTAAAAATGTCATCCCTACTGAATTTTTACAGACTCTTTGGTCATTATGCTGTAAACAATGTAGTATAACTACATTTTATTTTTTGTTTTGTTTTGTTTTTTTGTTTTTTTCTGGTGCCGGGAATCGAACTCATGACCTTGCACTTGCCAGGCAGGCGCTGTGCCACTGAGCTAAATCCCCAGCCCCTATAACTACATTTTACATAGCAGTTACATTGTATTAGGTATTACAAGTAACCTAGAAATTGTTTAAAATATGCACAAGGAAGTGGGTAGATTATAAGTAGACATTATGCCATTTTATTTATTTATTTATTTTTTATACTGGGAATCAAACTCAGAACCTTGTGCTTGCCAGGTGGGCTCTTGGGCCATTGAGCTATATCCTCGGCCCAAGTGTAGCATTTTATATAAGAGTCTTGAACGTCTGCGGTTTTGGTATCCACAGTGGGTCCTGAGACCAATCCCTTCCAGATACTGGAGGATGACTACAAAGGAGTATGGCACAGTCACCCCTTTGAAGAAGACATTATGGTAGGTGAAGCAGATCTTTTTCCAAACGTTTACTGTAAAATCTGGACACACAATAGTAGAGATATATACCCAATGTCATGGGAACACAGAGAAGAAAATATCAAGCCAGGTGGGACAGAAAGCAGTCTAGAGAGCTTGGTGAACAGGATGGACCTTACAAGACTTTCCAGACAGTCATGCAACTCACAAAGGTAAGGAAGAGTATCCTTCACCGGGCACATGTGAACAAAAGCAGCATGATGGGAACATGCACAGCAGCACATCCTTGGGGCCATCATGCTTCATCAGATTTAAGATGCTTTGATTGTATGATTTCCTTCTCATTTAAAAATATTGGCAAAGAAAAATTGTATGTATTTATGGGGTATGGTGTGGTAATTTGATACATGTATACAATGTATAAATCAAATCAGATAATTAGCATTTCCATTTCCTTAAATATTTATCATTTGTGTTGGGAACCTTCAAATTCCTCTATTCTCAGTTTTTATAAAATATACAATAAATTTTTATAGATTACTGTCACCTTTTGTGTTATTGAACACTACAAGTTGTTCCCATATTTTCATATGT
This sequence comes from Chinchilla lanigera, assembly GCF_000276665.1. NCBI lineage: Eukaryota > Metazoa > Chordata > Mammalia > Rodentia > Chinchillidae > Chinchilla > Chinchilla lanigera. The sequence continues at coordinate 4,036,334 of NW_004955467.1, read as the reverse complement.
ACCATAAGGTTAAATTACAGTAGGATTTATCATCAATTAATATATGCATCCTGACTTCCAAGATAATTAATTGTGAAAAAGTGTGTACTGTTCAAATGAAATAAGGTACAAACAGTTTGGTGTAGTTGGTAAGTTAAGTGAAAGGGATAATACAGAAGGAAAATACTGCAAAATCTACCCTTTGACAGTGGGTGACGGAATGAAGTTTAAATTAGGTTTGAGAGCAAACCAAGATTCAGTGACCTCCTGCTGTTCTGACATCCAAATAACCACTATTTATAAGCAATATTGAGTTTTCTACTTATGCTAGTGATGTCAAACTTCTAAAAGAGATGCTCAGTAGATAGTCAATTTAAAAGGAAAATACTCAGTGACGTATGACGCATGTGGCATAGGCCATGATAAATTTTGTGACGATGGCTCTGATAATATAAGTGAAGCATGGCAGGGTTTGAGCCTAGAAGTGTGGCTGTTGGAGTCTTCATCATGGAGGTGGTAGATGCAGATAAAGGGGCTGGTGCTCTCATCAGAGAAGTGTACACAGCTCAGTTACCAAATGAATCTGACAGTAAGAATCTTCAAAATAAAGTGTGAAACATTTACATCTATCCCAAGGTGAGAAAAATGCCATCAGCACAGAGCCTAAGTAGAAGATATCTTGGATGAATGCATCTTTCGTTTCCTCTATTGACATTATGAGCTCATAGCACAAATTCTGCCAAATGGAGTGTGTCTGGCAGCAGAACACTCAGGCTCTTCATGAATGGTAGGCACCGCAGGAGGTGCTGAAAGTAGGCAGCCAGATGTTTAGCCATCCAGACAATAAAAGACCTCTCTTTAGAACGAATTACAAAATCTGAAATTCAGCTGATTGCCAAGGTCTTACACTGAGCACTTACTAGGTTTAAGATGTTCTTTGAGTTATCAAAGGAAGACCCTTGATGAGATTCCTGCACCACCAATTTCAGCTCTCATCCCATCCATTCCATCTGAAACAAGCAGCAGTGACATGACTGCTGGCTTCTTGTAGAAGTCCCTCGAAACGCTCACTCACGGGAGCTAACAGTTGTACACTTCACTGCTTGCCAAACACGCGGGTGGCAGGCCAGGCTCACTTACTCAGGTCACACTCAGAAAATTCACAAATCCAAGCTGTCGGTGACATTTGAGTAAAAAGTGTTTAGATTCCACCCTGGGCTTGTGTTCTCACTATGACTTCTCTTTCCATGTATGAGAGGTCCTCTGTTCAGGAAGCCAGCATGACACCATCTCCTGCAGAAAAGGCAAGCTAGTGCACACTCAAGCCCTGAGTGTTCCTGATGGAGGGGAACTATGCTGCCTTAAGCTAGAATACCTTAAGCACTAAGTAGTAGATGAATTGTCTTCCTTCTTTTAGTTTAATCTCTGAAGTGGAAAGAGCGCCACTGATGCTGCATAAAATTATACTTCTGTGCATGGCTGAGAAACAGCTGCTCTACTTCTTGTCCATTTCTCAGTTCCTCTTCTGTTAAGTGGGAGTAAGCAGTAGCCCTTAGTAATAGCACCATGCTTACTAATAATTAACGTTTAAATGGGTATTATCAGTGGGGCATGAATTTTACACATCATATTGTATTTGGTTCCTAGGGCAATAATATTTTACTAGTAGCCTTTTAAAACAACAACAACAACAACAAAAAAAAAAAAAACCAGAGAGGTTTTCTAAGTGGTCTGGAGTCTCACAGCCAGCTAGTAGAGGAGCTATGTCTGAATTCAGTCCTTTTTATGAAAGCCATATGTATTTCATGACTGTGCCTTAGATTCTGGACATGAAATCATTTGGGAAATTGCCAAGTGAAATACATAGCAAGCATACACTACTGAATTCATATAAAATGTGCAATTGTATAAAATGCCACTGGTAATCAACTAATAATCACATCTTCCCTGTGACTTGACTTAATTCCAAGAAATGCCAAATTCTGGCACACATTTCTGTATAACTAGTTGGGTTAGAGTCCCCGGAGGTGTTAGAACAAGTGTGAGGTCTGGACAGTAGCTTATCCAAAGGAGTGACAGACATTCTTATTTCCTGCCCTGCCACCTCTGGCATCATCAGGGCAGGACCCCACAAAAGCAAATCTTTCTTTGGAATAGAGAAATAGGCAGGGATGGGGTTAGCATTTCTGTATTTGGTATTCAAATGGCATGGTATAGCCCATGGTCATGGTGTGGAAGGTCACAACACACAGAAACAGCAATGACTAGAACGTAGAAAGGGATAGCTCACTGGAGATGACAGAGCTGTGGGAACCAGGAGAGTGGTGAGGAAAGAAAAGCTCACCTTCCATGCTCTCAGTCATACGCGTCCTCAGTTCCCCCATTTTTCATGGGTTGGAGAAGAGACAGATGGGACACACCTATATACTTGGTAGGTCAGCTGTCTGCACACCAGCCTGACCGCCAGGGAATTTAAATGTGCACAGACATGTACTAGAAACACAGCTCATTTATTGCTCCTCACCACATGTCTAGTACATGCGTAATGTTGCTATTCCCATTTGACTTTATTACAAATTATAGGCCTTTGCTATCACATATGAATAACAAATGCATAGCAGATTCTATACATGGGTGTGACATATAACATTACATAAATGTGTATAACATCCCATAAATATATAACATTACATAGATTTAACATTCATGTAGCACTCACAGTCACGCATTGCTTAACGACAGAACACATTCTGAGGAATGTGTTATTAGGTATGTTGTGTGGACACATTGCATATGCAGTCTGTTATTGGCTGCAACACAGGAACTACACGTGAACGTTTATACATATTTATGTACCGTTGCATAATGTGCCTGATTCTGCAAATGCATTCAAGTTAGACTTAGAAAGGATAGTGGAGCCAGGAGTGGTGGTGGACACCTATCATCTCAGGACTCTGAGAGGCTGAGGCAGGAAATTGCAAGATTAAGCCTATCCCAGAGCAACTTAAGGATTTACTGAGACCCTGTTTCAAAATAAAAAATGAACAAAGGGCTGGGGATGTAGCTCAGTTCAATGACCCTGGGTCCAATCACTAATACCGAAACAACAACCAAAAAAGACATTGGGAAACTGCTAGTCTATACAACTAAATCAGTGCACAAACAACCCCTTGAGAGACTTAGGTCCCTACTCCATTCTCCAGAACACATCTGCCCTCTGTCTACCTCTGTTCTAAGTTACCTATAGAAACAGAGGCTTCTAGGTTGGCCATTCCTCTGCTGTTTGACATGCCCACACTGTTCTCTTTCTCTGTCCTGTCTCACCTCTACTTTGCTCTTGCAGAGTTTTCCATTCCAGAGAACAGCTCCACACTCAGCCTCAAAACAGAAAGACTGCTCCTCTATGCTCAGTAGAACGTGCTCCTCCTCCACCTGCTCAGAGTGGCCCACAGTTCACTCACACCGGTACTCAGGGTCAAAGGTAGGACTTGCCTTTCTTGTTCCTCAGAGCTGTTTCTAGAGTTTAATAAATTCCCTTACTTCAAATAAAACCCTCTACTGCATTTGAACTCATCAAAAACTGTGTCTTCTTCTGCTTGTCCTCATTCCTATCATTCAATACTACAGTGTCATTTGATGTTGAACACAGAGCTCACAAATGTGTTAAAAACCTTTATCATTTATTGTCCTTGTGTAGTTTATTTGGCACAGAAGTTCTTTCTCATTCTCTAGAAGTAAATTTACATAGTCCTAATCCCATAAATGTTCTGCTCATTCCAAAGCAATTAAAGATATTCATCACATTAATCTATCAGGCATAGCCTCAATTCAGAAATCAGACTATTCTGTCTGGTACAAGTGCAGAGTTTCCATTTTCACCCAGAGTCACAATGATGCCCTCATGCTCGGTGCCTAACAATCCTTTTTGAAGTGGAGTTCTTCAGAGACCACTGCGGTACATTCCTGACGGTGGTCTGCTCCTTCTGCAGCCTCTAGGGGTCTGGCTTTCCCTCCAGCCCTGCTTGTCCAGACACAACGTCCCATCTGGTCATTCCAAGTAGACAGGATGCAGCATAACCAGGCAGCAGCTCTTTGGTGTGACCACATGTGGGCCGTGGGAAACTGCATCCCAGCTTTTACCCTGGCCCACTTCAGGAGCACATGGTAAACCTCGTACTGTACCGACATTCTGCCTTTGGCCACCTGGTCAGCAAATCGGTCTCCTGGATTCTCAGGAGGAAGTGAGGTCCTGGTACCTTCTCTCATGACATATTTTCATGTAGGCAGCTTCTCAATTCCTTTAGTAGAACCGTCTCTCTCCTTTATACACAGAGGTAAAGGGAAAATTTTGAACATCATTTTCTCTGGGGAAAAACTTATAACAAATATTTCTCCTTAACAACAACTGATACTTTGATTTTATTGTCTCCATGTGGTGATGGGGTATACTAGCCACAAATCAATTCTTATTTTGAAATTTTTGTTCTGTCTTATTTCTGATATTTCCTTTGCTAATTTGCCCTCCTTGGGTTCTTCACTTTGGAATCTAATATTGACTGTCTTAAGGTCAGTCTCGAGCGAGCAGTTTAAGGTTTGTGCCCTCATCCTCACATAAGTGTCCCATAATTTTAGGACAGAGGTACATTACGATTATTCCCCACTCACAGAGAAAGATAATACAGCTTAGAGAGGAATAAGATGAACTGTCCAAGGCCGTGCAGAAAGTGACAGACCTGGAAGTTAAACCATGTTTCTCAAACTTTGGTTGAAGGCTATCCCTGTGGTGCCTCCTACTGCTTCTTGAATGTATCAACTTCTCAGACCTCTCTTCTTTGATTTCTGAAATCTTTGGTACTAGATCACTGATGTCCTCCACCCCCAGATCTGCAGTAATCTCAAACAACTTCAGTTTCTCTGGTACAGACAGTCTACCCATGGCCATACGATCTCCCCAGGTCCAGTGCGCACCGCCTCTCCTCGTTGCCTCTTATGCCATGGCCACCGCCCCATTTCCCCCCTGTGACTTGTTCCTTCAGCCGTGGCAATGCTGTTTCTTAGATAATATCCACAGCACCCCTTACTCGAGGCCTGTAATTATTTTGTTCCCACCCGTGCTGGACCTCTCTCCCTCCCCAGCTCTGTTTCTTTCCAATCTTGCATGGTCAGGTTTCTTAAGAGAGTTAGCCAATGTATTTTCTCCACTTTCTTATCATGCCATGTACTGAAAAGTGCTTCCAATAGCTGTTATGGTGGGATAATGTTTATCATATTTTTCCACTTATCTAGGCTGACATATCGTCCTCTCATGGAAGCCGTTTCGAAGCCAATATACAAAACAGGCACACCTCCTCTGTTAAATGCACTCCTGGTACCTGCCATTCACTCGCTTCCTCGTAGCATTGGTTTCCTTCAGACAGTAACCTACTTTAGCAGAGAATTTGACACCCAATAAAGGCTCATCAAACGTTTATTTAGATAAAGAAATGAGCAGTGGGGGAATCCAACAAGACTGGGGGCAGAAAAGCCTATCAAGAGCCAGGTAGGTTAAAGTTTTTGTGCAGCTGTGTGGAATCTTCTGTAAGGAATGAAATATGTGCAACTTGGCCCTGAGTCCTAAGTGGGAGCCTTGCAGGAGGGAATTGGGGGTGAAGCACCAGTAAGCAGTTTTCAGGACATTTTTTACTTTCCAGAGGGAGAAGGAAAACCAAAAGAAATGCCTCATGTTATTATTCATGAACAGAGCCTAATGGCCAAGTGGGAACATTTGTTAGGGGAAAAATTGAAAGGAAGAGTTTAAAAGCTAAGACAGCCTGGTGACTATTTTAGAATAGCTCTCTAAAGTCCGGGATAAATGCATGCCAAGCAACTAAAAGACCTGGCACTTTAAGAAAAACAACAAAAGCACACGTACAACTCTTCATGGTCAACTGGCAAAATAAAATAGGTTTTTCTCCTGCCATTTTTCAGAAATGGAAAGACAGGCTAAGTGAGGAAAACAGGAAGGCATACACTAGAAATTAGACATGCCCAAGAAAAGAATTTAAGAGAGTATTGGTAAGGGATTCCAAGACTAAAAATAATAGACTCTTTATATCCACAGAAAGGGAGAGGTCAGCTAGAGGCTTGGGGAGCTGGTTAAATGGATATCATGCAATCGCAGGACTTGGATAAGCTGCAAACAACAGCAGCAATGCAACTGAATACTTTTAGTGAATATTGGGCCTCCACCAGGCAGTGTGTTGAGTAATATCTACGACCTCATTTACTCCTCACAACTTCCTGCTACAGATCTTATTTAGCAGATGAGGAAACTGAAGCCCAGAGACGTGAGGCACAAAACCATGACAGATTTGAAATATGAATGCAAATCGGAATCCAGAGCCTGCGTACTCCGTAGTTTAGACTTTGTTACCAATCACTAGACTGATCAGGGTTACTGGACCAACTGATGAAAACTATACAGCTGAAACTGTCCATGCAGATAGAGGTACAGCAGGTTAATACCAGATGGCATCCACTTGAGCCCTCATTGAAATTGACGCACAGCTCCTGTGCTAAACAGATGAACAGTGTGACCCACCTTGACCCTATTCCCCCTCCCCAAAATAAGCCCAGATGGAACTGCAGAGCACTGAGTTTTGATTTCATACCGGATAAGTTAGTGCCACCTGTAACCAAACTTAGAATTATTGAATAGTCAACAAAATGTCACCTAGGAAAAGCTGCATGGTGTGTAAACAACAATGCATGCTGTCTTGCCTATTAAAATAAGCACCCTGCTTTCATCCACCTTCTCAGAGTTTAAGGAAAACTAATGACCTTGATAGATTTCGACATTATTTATTTTGATATTATTTGAGACTCCGCCTTTTTCCAAAAGAAGGTTAAATAAAAGGTGAGGTAAATGAAAGTAGAAAGCTGGAAAAGAAAGTCAAAACTGGGGACAAAAATGATGGCAGAAAATTATACTAAGACCTTGTTTTACTGGCCCACAAATTTAGAATCTGTTTTCTAGCACATAACCTGCACATAGGCAAAAAGAAATATCGCTAGTGTTACAATTTACAGTTTTAAAGAGATGAAAGCACATCCATTGTTCAGGAAAATCTATTTCTTGTTGATAGTGACATCAGACAAAACTTTATTCCAGGAGTGATCATGGATAGCATTCTGTATGATGTAGCAAACATTTTTTTCTTAAATTGAAAGAGTGGATGTAGTTCAAAAAGCTATTTCTTATGTTCTCTCAATAAAGACAGAAAACATCAAAATAAAGCATTGCTCATAAAATAAAACAGGGTGTAGATTTTTATGCCTTTAGAACTTTTTTGTTCTTTCATAGACTTTCATGTTTTTGTGGGTTCCTACAGGATTTTTAAAAATAAAGCGATACAATTTCCTTATTGTGTTACAGGCAAGATTCGGGTAGATTGCTGATTCCTTGGATGAACAAGTATTGTTATCTTTATCAGCAAAAACACTGTTATAGATAACCTGAAGGGAAATTTTTGGGAGTGAAATCTTTGGGATTGGTGTTGGTGCTAAGTTATCTGAGACAAGGTACAGACGACAACATTCCATATGTGCTGGCTCTACATCTGTAGATTCAATCAACTACAGATTAAAAATATTTGAAAAAGTCATATCTGTACTAAACATGTAGAGATTTTTCCCTGTCACTATTTCTTAAACAATGTAGTATAACTATTTGTATATATACATATCTATTATATTAGGTATTATAAGTAATCTAGAGATGATTTAAAATATAGAAAAAAAATGAGTGTAGCTCGTAGGCAAATATCATGTCAATTTATGTAAGGGACATGAGCATCCCTGATTTGGTATCATGGAGGGTCCTGAAGCCCATCCCCTGTGGATATCGAGAAAAGAATAAATATATTCATCAAATATTTGCTGACACTTATGCTCCAGGTGAGAACAGCATTAAGTTCTAGGGTTAGGTGAGCCTTTATCCTCATGGAAATTCCATCTTAGTTGATAAACCACAGGACTCTTAAACAGCTGGTCAAGAAGGCAATATATTGTTAGATACATAATGAAAAATGCAGGGTGGCTGCCTTTTAGGTAAGACATTCTTTCCAGAAAATCTAATATAATTCAAAACTAACTAACCCTTGGGGTCAAATGGAAAAGTACAATGAAAGAGCATATCCAACTTCAGGAGCCCAGACTCTTACAACTGTTGTTACATATTTTTGCTTTAAGACTGCTTTTCACTTTCTCAGCAGTGTCTCTAATGTGTCCCTTAGTGTGGGGACACATTACCAGGAGAGCATGTTTTGGTAGTCTGACCTGATCCTGAGCATTTAATCACATCTCACAGGTTCCTAAAAGTCAGTCAATTCCAGGTACCATTATCAGCAATGGACATAGAAAAGCTTTGCATTACCTTGTGAAAGGAAATATATTTTCAGCATTATCTTAATAATAGCAATACTTCTTCATTAATGAGTAGCAAAAAGTGTATGTTATAACATCAACATAATGATTACTAAAATTGCTCACCAGTACTTATGAATATTAGTTGCAACATGCTTCTTGGGGTCTTGACAAAAACAATAGACATATGTGTGTGGTTTTTTTTTTTTTTACCAGCAAAAGTTATATTTTGCTGTGCTAATGGCATAAAAACTTACAAATGAGCCTGCCAGTCAGTTTTGAAGTTTTGCAATTCTTAGTATTTTATTTTTCAAAAATATGAGATCTGTACACTTTATTTTGGCATACAGTAAGATCCTAATATTTTGTACTGCACTCTTTCAAATTTGCCTGATTCAAGTTCACGAAAGTATGTAACTGCCTTGGATGAGAACAGTCTTACATTAACAGTGCAGAGAGAAGAGCTGGAATTTACATTGAGGCCGGCTTGGACGTAAGTCCTAGTTTTACCACATACAACTTTGGTCAAGGCGAGTACTTTAAGCTTTAGAGTCAAGAGCCAAGGATCAGGAAACTGGAAAAGTAAATGAGCTGCTGACGAGCTGTGGTTCGGTCCAATGGAAGTTTGTGTGTGTTTGTCCTTGGCTTTGAGTTCACTGCGGCAGTGCCATTGAATATCTTTATTGATATCTCCTTGCATCTTGCTAAATTTTCTTGCCCCTACAAATGAGGACACCATTTCTTACTTTTCTCTTGGTACTGGGAATTGAACTCAGGACCTTGTGCTTGCCAGGCAGGTGCTGTGCTGCTGAGCTGTGTTCCCAGCCCCATTTCTTACTTATTACTGAGTAATATTCACTACCAATATTCCTATCAGTTCTATCTATGCAGAGCAAAAAGCCACCTAACTAAGTAATATGTGCATATGTCTTGGAGTGGAGAGGTAGGAGAACTAATGTACGACTATCATTAGTGGCTTCAAGCTAGACTTTAAAGAGAAATTTCATTTGGAAAAGTGATTTGATATCTCTAGCCACAAATTTAAAAGATTTCTCCAGATTTAAGTACGTATTGATTCACATTCTTCTAACTGCTACTGTCCAGGGCTGCCTTCCAGGCAATGTCTGGATACCAAACTCACCCTGTGAGGTGACCAAGCCAGAAGGGAGTACTGCCCTGAGTGCTTGTCTTACGGGCACCCGGCCTGCCCTGTCACCGTGGTTCCAGCTGGCAGAGATTTGTGGCAGCTGTCCAGAAAGAAATGTCAGATTATAACCTCCAGCTTTTCACTTGGTCCAGTCTGTAACGCAGCCATTCAGTTTTTATACTTAAATCCAGAAGATCTGCATCCATTTGTTACTCCCTGTAAAAGAACTGAAATGTACATGGAGCCTCCTTGAACTCTGATCAAATCTGGATTACATGGAAACATAAATGTGTAAATAGTGCAATTTCTAATTTCCCAATATGATGTGTTAAACCATGGCTATGCAATTACTGTTACAGAGAGTTTTACAAATTCAAATTAATTATTATTTCTGTAAAATGATTGGGGCCAGAAGTTTTTTGAACTTTAGACTTTTTATAGATTTTGGAATATTTGCATACACATAATGGGATACCTTGGGGATGGAACTCAAGTATAGTATGAAATTTATTTAAATTTTATATATACTTTACACCAGTAGCCTCAAGTTTTATATAATATACTTAATGCACTTGCATTTTGACTGCAATTTGTCATCTGAGTCAGGGGTAGACTTTTCTCTTTGTGTTGTCATGTTGGAACTTAACAGGTTTCATATTTTGAGTATTTCAGATTTTCAGTTTAGGGATGCTTAACTTATAATTGTGATTAAATTTATTTTTTCCTTTAGACAAAAAGAACATAAGGATTGAAATCAGAGACTGTAATAACGTGTTATCAGTGATAGAAGTTAGAGAATTGTCTCTTGGTCCTTTCAAGGGTTGTGATGATGACATATCTAAATAACTTTAGGATAATCATGTAAGTGACCTTTCCTTTGGAGATAACTTACCTCAGTTTATGAGATTAGTATGAAGACAAATTAGACAAATATACTTTCAACATTAGTCAATTGAGGTGTGACTAGTAATAGTTTTAAGGTATAAACTGATTCAGATTTTCTATTTAGTCTAAAACTTAGTTTTATTTTCTAATACAAATAGAGATGGTCAATATTCTTATTAACAATGTATCACTGGCAGAAATACAGACTTCATAAAGAGTTTATATTATGTCTAACCACTTATAAAACCCATATTTACTGTTTTGTCATCACTACTTCTTCCTATGCAAATGGACAGGCATTCCTGGTTTCTTTCTTGTTGGTATTTAAAATTGAATTATAAATACAGATCCCCATAAATAAAATTGTTAGATATAGCAACAAAAAATTCAGTATATCCAATTACATTTTAATTGCAAATAATGAAAAAACTCTTTGGTAAGTATATCCCATACAATATCTGGCAAATACTTATAGAAAATTATTCATTGTTTTCCTGAAATTTAAATTTACTTGGGCGTCCTGTAATTTAGTTAGGAAACCCACTTGTCTGTGAAAGACTTAAAGTAGAAGAAATTCCCTAACGGTCCTGAACATAGTGAATTCAAATTAAGACAGGATCTGGCTCAATTAGACCTTCTTCCACGTGGAGTCACACGAAACAAGCCATGACCATAGGCTCCGTCTGCACTTCCTAAGATGTTATCACTCCATTCACCTTGTGTGAAAAATGGCTGAGAAGAGAGGTGACCATATCCAGCAAGGCATGATATGAGCTCAGTGCAAGAATTATTTTAACAGACTTACACAGCATATATAAAGCAGATGGGAAAAGGTTGTTTCCTGAGCATTAACTAAAATCCAAACTATTCCGAGCCTATGGGAGCACTTTATTTTCTTCACTTTCTTTCCCACTCCTATGCTACACACATGCATACAAAAGCATTTCCTTTGCATTTTCAATTAAGGTGAAACATTACTGTACACCACATATTTCTCTAGGATCTATGAGATTTTTGTCTTTTCTGTACCTCCCTTAACAAGATTCTCTTACTACTTCACCATGTTTTGCTTTATACTTTCCCAACACCAAGGGACTAATTAATAACACAAAACTACAATAAAATCAGTATAATGCAGCTAAAAGAGCATTCCAAATTTCCAGTTCAAAATGGCAAATGAACAGTCACTCCCGTTCCCCAAATTCTCATTTAAAGTCTCATGAAAATAGGAAAAAGAATAATTTCAAAAGCAGTTAGGACAACCAGAAACCTGAGCCCAGGAAGCAAATGTAATACTATCTGGGAAAAATAGTTGGTACATAAGAAGCAAAAGATTCAATTTTTTTAAAAAAACGTGTTCAGGGTTTCTGTCATTGCATATCCCCAAACATCAAAAGACAAGCAGTTTGTATTTCCCCTCGGTCAGCCACATTGGTCAGGTTGAGCCCGGGACCGCAGAATTAGGTGGCCCTTCTTTATTTTTCATGCTCTGCAGTGAAGAGTGAAGAACACTGAGTTTTTTTAATGTGTCAGAGTCGTTTAGGCATCTTTATATATCCGTACATAATCCCGTAAGACAACAAGGCACAGAGGTGTTAGGTGAGTGTGTACCACAAGTGCACTCTGGGATTTACTCTTGAATGGCCCTTGCTGAACATGTTCTCTAGAACACTGTAGGTAACCGATATCTGTAAGTGGGACTCAGAAAAAATTTTAAATAGCTTACAAAAATATATAATGTGTTAAAATCCATACAACTGTCAAAATATAAATTAATATTTAGATCAAAATCTAAGTTAATATTTAGATTTTGATAAAACTGACTCTGATAAAACTGACTCCAAAAGCCCTGCTCTTAGCTTAGTTATTTCCTCTTCTGTTTGCATCTGCAGCCCCTTCTAGAACCCTTCCTCAGTACAAACACGATGCTTCCAAACTTAGCGCTGGTGATTTCATTCTGGGTATTTGGCCCTTAAGTCACTTCAGTGGTATCAGACATTTTCTCCTCTTGATGAAACTTTCCATTGTCAAAGCTGAATCAAACTTTTGACCCCAGAATCAGAGCATGAGGGCAGATGGTAACCAGCTCAGTCCCCAGTAGCTTATGAAAACCAGCTTCTTGGGAGAATTTTTGGGAGGTAGGGCATCAAAGAGGAAGTTAACTGGACTCCCATACAAATGAGTGCAATATGAAGGGGACCTCAAGAGGCATTTGGTGTTCATTAGTGAGCATTCGGTAGCTGCTTTGTCATTTTTCTTGTTTGTCATAAAAAATAAATAGAGTTTAATAGATGATCTAACCTAGCAGGCTTTGGCAACAAAGCAGACTGTGTCCCATTATGATCTTGATGTGTATAATTTAAAGGAAGATGGAATATGAAACCGTTTCCAGCACACATAGGAGAGTGAGTGACATAGATGTAGTCCCTGATTGTGCAGAAATGAAAACCAGTGCTGTCTTGGATAGTGTATTAAATCATGTATTCTGTTTTATGGAGTTTGGGCTATAAACAGCATATTTCAGAATAATTAACCCTGTCATTTTTGACTTAAAAGTTTGTTTTTAAAAATAGGAGTGTTTTATGTAGAATGCAGAGGCTTAAGTGCCTTAATAGATTGCACGAAGGCCAAAAGAAATTCGAAGGGCAGTTCCTGTTAGCTCACAGGTCAAAATTACCATCAGTTAGCAAGAATTAAGACATGCCCAGCAAACCCAGGGGAAATTCTCCGCTTGATGGGAAAGATCTGGGATTCGGACCAGGGCCTCTTGCCTGACTGGCTAAGGCTATGAGGTGACCAGTGAGGCTTATACAAATTATGCCTTCAGCGTGACACACTGGATAATCATCTCCTTTTCCACAGAGCAGCATCAGGAATGGATTAACCTCTGCAGCAATTTGGGGACTCTTATCAGGGGACTGCTCAGATTTTCTGCCTGGTGGGTGAAGCATCTTGATCGCCATCACTCCCAAGAGATTTTCTTTAAGATAGATTTCTTGATTTGTTCTCAGATTTGTAGCTTACATTTGGTTTTCTTTGTTCTCCAAATATGGGAATTTTTTCTGTGCTATTTCAAGAAACCAGTTGCATCTCTAAAGTCCAGAAATTTTCAAAGAAATTCTCATCAGACTCAGGACCCCAGGAAACCTTTCTGCTCTATTTTCTTTTTTCTTATGCTCATGCTTGGAGATTATCTTCTTTCTCATTTGTCTTTTAAAACATCCAGAACAATAAGTACCTGATGAATATGACAACCTGATGATATTTCTAAATGTACTGCATTACCTTTTATGCAAATATCACCAGCGTCTTGCAAAAAGAGGTGTGTTTAGTTAGCTCCATTTCATCTGTTAGATCAAAAGACTAGGTGACATGCTGAAAGGTCACCAACTAGGTGGAAAACATGAAAATGGGCCACCAATATCTCTTTCTCAGAGTCTTCTTAGGAAACTTCCAATGGGAATTCCTTTTCAGATTTCATGATTCTATCTTGATTATTTTTCCATATTGTAGTTTCTGTTGTGTCTAGATGTCCCCTCAAGGTCTCATGCAGTTATAGGTGAGATTTTTCAGAGGTGGCTGGATCTCGGATGAGTAATGCTAATGTTAGGTGTGTGATGTTAAGATCAAGGGTGTATGGTTATCCGAGTGAAGACAAAGAAGGAGGCCATCATCAAATGTTCATAAAAGGAAGACACCTAACTGTCCTTCAACCATTGAGTAAATAAACATGTATCAATAAGTGTGCTGAATAAGGAAAGTAGACAATAAATTGCATTTGGAAAAAATGTGCATTCCCATACAGTAACAGAACAAAAATGTGATGGATATGTTCACTGTCTTGACTGTGGTGATATTTCAGTGGGTACATACATGCATCAAAACCTAGCAAATTGTACATGTCTGGTCTACCACATGCTAATTAATGCTATGCAATGCATGAGAATAAATCCAAACACAGAAGACTAAACCAGGAAAATTATAACAACATATGTGGTAAACTATACAGTGTATTATTTGGTTTTTAAAGGTCTTAAAAAGCAGTACTGGTAATATCTACAAGAAGCTTAAAGATTGTGAGAAGGAAATAGTTCTCAAACAAAATTTTAAGAGTCAGTGGAATGATAGTCATTCTTGCTTATATTTAGATATGAAATTAGACAACAGATAAAACACTATGCATATATTTACACAATAAGCTTGAACACAGGTTGGGTCAAACTTTTGGTAAAATATCCTTTTGTGCACCATTTTAGTCTATGATACAAGTAGCATGTGAACTATAATTAAGGTCATATTTATTAAAGTTAAGAGTACACTAATCATAAGTTCAACTATCTGTAAGAATTGACTTGTATGTGTGTAATGACAAATATATGTGGAGTATAGAAATATTTATTACAAGAAAAATAAAATCATCAAATAAAATGTCTGTATGTTAATCAGCAGGTGGAATGTTCTGCATATGAATTAGCACCACAGTTTGCAAAGAAATGTGTTGATGAATACATGTTATTGGAAAAAAGGTAAGAAAGGTGTGCCATTTACATCAAAATCAACATTTTATGTATAATTGATGCAATTTGTGAAAAGTTAGAAAGCTTTCACGTATTTTCACTCATTCATACTCACACATCCACCATACATATGGCTTTATGCATAAAGATCTCCAGGAAGGTAGTTAACTCTGCAGAAAGATTACCTCCAGAATCCCATGTATGTTTTCAATTTCTTAAAAGTTTCTTAAAAACTTGTTTCCATTACTACTATAGAAAAACTAATAAAGCTGAATACTTTAACATGAGGCAATTCATTACCAACTTTAGGTAGCTGAATTGAAAACTGCCATTCTTAATAGCTGAGCTTATGAAATTAAAATGTCTGGTAATATGTATAATGCTTCCTAACCTTGAATGCTGAGTGTCCTTATTTAGATGTTCCACCTTAGGATGACAGCCTTAGCCATGTTTGACTCTATAGCTTCTTCCCCCAGTGTATTGGGACAATGGCCAGGGCAGAAGTCCCATCCCTGCCCCTTAGAGTTTATGAGCCTTGGGCAAATTGTTACCTCTTAAATTACAGTTGCTTCACCTGTAACATGGAAACTACAATATTTATGTCACAGGAGTGTGGCAAGATGGTAAAAGGATGATGAAATCTACCTAGTATCTGAAATGCAGGGCCAATTCATGTTTTTGCCAAAGAAATTTCATTTGGTGTTTTGCAGGTGTTAGATATCTAAGCTGAAGTCTCCCTTCACTGAAGAATTCTCACTGCCAGATCAAGGAGGAGTATTGAGACTATCAACCAAATTAACCCAAAAAGTATGTCAGGGGAGAGATGCTCCTGGTAGTGTGGGTAGCTTGAGGTGATGGCCATGGATTAATTTTTCTTTTTTTTTTCTGAGCTGTCTTTTGTTAAAGAGCATGGAGCTATTTGATCAGTGTTAGTATGTTTGCCTTTTTTGAGTAAATATTTATCTTTCCTGCTGGATCACTGAACTCACGGGGGGGGGGGGGCGGAGCGCAGAAATCATCCAATTCATATGAGACCATTTGTAAGATGATAAATACTAGTCAGATTCATAAATACCAGATAAAATAAATTTTACAATTGCTGGGCCTGAGAGATGACATAACTAGTATGATTGTCTAGTTACTTTTCTCACTGATGGGACAAAATATCTGACACCTAAAGTTAAAGGAGGAAAGGTTTCTTGTAGCTCACAGTTTGTAGAGGTTTCAGTCCACAGTTGGCTGGGACCAAGCCAGGGTGGCGTGGCAGAGGAGAAACAGGTCACTGCAGACAGAATGCAGAAGGAAACAAGCAGGAAGTAGCAAAGTGACGAGCAATGACAGCACCTCCTCTTTCTCTCTCTTAAACTCTATCAAGGCTACGCACCCTGAGGTAAGTAGTACTCATACTCAGGATGGGTCTTCCCGTTATCCAAGCCCAGAATTATACCAAACCTATTAGTGGGCCAATTTAATAATCACACTGTATTCTCTCTTTTAGTTAATTGACCTATTTGTCTATCTTTATAACAGTACTATAGTATAATCATTACTTAATTTTATAATGTCTTAAAATCAAGTACTATTAGTTCTCCAATTTGTTCTTTTTTTGAAAAAAGTCTCAATTTTTACATTTCTTATTGTTGAGACAAAATATCCAGCACCTAAAGTTAAAAGAGAAAAGCCTTTTTGTTTTTTTTTTTTTTTTTTTTTTTTTTTTTAGGAGGGAAGCCTTATTTCAGCTCACAGTTTGTAGAGATTTCAGTACATAGGTGGCTGGGTCCAAGGCAGGAAGAGGGGCATCACCAAGGAGAAACAGGTCCTGGTAGACAGAAAGCAGGCAAAGCATCAACGACTAAAGAAGCAGCATAAGCCTTCTTTCTGTCCCTTTGTAGTCCATCCAGGCTGTAAACCTATGAATTGATGCTACCCACATCTAGGGTGCGATAGCTTTAATCCCAGCATCACACACTTAATTCAAGCATCACACAACCTAGATACAGCCAGCTCCTAAAAGCCCCACCTATGACTATAGGACACTTTGGGAGGAAATCTAGACACAGCCATAATCTCTCTTATAGGTCTTTTGTTTTCACATAAAAATTTTATAACAAGTTTGTTAACACCTAGACTCCCTGCACCCCTAGGGTGACTTTGGACACTGGGCTGAACCCTAGACATCTTCAGAAACCCCAGTGAGCCATCCGCAACATCCCCAGTGCTCCTCTGCAACAAGTGTATGAGGCAGATGGAGCCTTGGAAACCTTCTTGATCCTCAGTGGTCACTCCCAGCATGACCTGCACACCCATGGGAAACCAGCTGAAACCCAGACAGAGTTAGTGGCCTGGAGGACTCCACCCTCAACCCTCCCCTGCTGGCTTAGGAACTAGGCTGTTTCCTTTGCAACATCTGAAGCCTCAGTGACCTCGACCTTCATTCCCCCACCCTTGTGGAAGACGAACTGAACCCTAGACAGCTTCAGGAACACCAGTGAGCCTTACCTGCCCCTCTTGCAACAGCCGGGGAGCCAACTGAATGCAGGAAGGTTTCGGGAGCATCTGGGACTCGACCTTGCCCCCACACAATAGCACAGGAGCAACACTAAGCACTAGGGATTTTTGAACCCTCGCCCTCCAACTGTCATACAATCGAGGGAGTGAGGCTGAGCTCCAGGAAAACTCTGGATCTTCAAAAATGACAAAACAAAGGAGCAAAATGCAATCTCAGACCTCTACATCACCCAGAGCAAGTTCAGGAGACATCAACGCAGAACAACCTGAAAGTCATACACCTGAAATTTCTGAAATGACAGCAACTAAAGTAAAGAAAAATTCCATCAGGCCATAAAAGATATCAAATCAGAAATAATCTTTCAGGTAAAAAGAAATGACAACAATAATGAAAGAATTGCTCAGCATATCCAAAGAGGACATTGACAAGAAAATAGAGGATCATAAACAACTCATGGAAACCTTGAGTGAACAATATAGAAAAGAAATACAATGCATGAAACAGATTCAAACAGATATCCAGGAAATTAAAAATTCTGCCAAAAGCTGGCAAAACTGCCTGAATGAGCTGAAGATAGACATTCAGAACCTGAAGACAGCATTGCCACTAATGAATGTGAAAGGAAGGATCTCTTAAAAACAAGAAACCAGGAAATAACAATTTAACAACTGCAAGACAAAGCAAAGAAAAACAATGTCAGATTAATATGAATTAATGAAACAGCAGGTGTCAACACAAATGATACAAAAAGATTATCTGAAGAAATAAAAGCAGAAAATTTCCCAGGCATGGAAAAAGAATTGGATATACAGACAGATAAGTGAAGCATATAGAACTCCAGTTAACCATAACTAAAATAAATCTACACCCAGACATATAGTGATAAAGATCCCAGAAACTCAACAGAAGATCAGAATATTAAAAGCTGTTAGACAAAAGAAACAGATTACATATAAAAGTCCATCAGAATCACAGCAGATTTCCCAACACAAACCATCAAGTTAAGAAGAGCTGAGAGTGAAGTATTTCAGGTACTGAAAGAAAACAACTTCCAACCTAGATTGATGTACCATGCAAGACTCTCCTTCAAATTTAATGGAGAATTAAAATATTTCCATGATAAAAAAAAACTGAAGAAATTCATGAGAGTCAATCCAATCCTACAAAGAGTACTAAAAGATATTCTAGAGAGAGATAGAACAGATAACAACTTCAAGAACATCAACAGAAAGGAACCACCATGCAAAACAAGCAATTAAACAGAGAGAAAAAGGAGGATCCAACAGGAGGAAAATAACATGACAAAGATAAGCCCATACATATCAGTTACAACCATCACTGTAAATGGTCTCAATGCACCAACCAAAAGAAGCAGACTAGCAGAGTGGATCAAGAAACAAAATCTAACTATATGCTGTATACAAGAAACACATTTAACTCAAAAG
>NW_004955467.1:3955848-4013099 GCF_000276665.1 Chinchilla lanigera | reverse complement strand
TTTTTTTTTTCTTTTACTACTCTCTTTAAAATTAAAGAAAAAGTTTATTAACACCTGGGAAAAAGTTCTGTGGGGACTTTCCTTTGAATTTCATTGAATCTTTCTCCCAATAAATGCAAAAAAATTAACATATTAAAATAGTGTCTTTTGAAACCTAAATAAACTATACCTTTCCATTTATTTGGGCATATTTTATTTTTGTCAAATTTATTTTGTAGTTTTCCTTATACAAGTCTTTTACATCTTTTCTCAGATTTGTTAATAAGTATTTCAAATTTTTGTTACTGTAAGTGGAATAAAAAATATTAATATTAATGTTCATTGCTAGTTTGTAGAAATGCAACTGATTTTGTATACAATTTCATATTATCCTGAAATCAGGCTAACCTCCCAGATCTAGTAGATTTTTGTAAATTTCATTGAGTTTTCTTCATAGATGAAGATGTTGCCTACAAATATAGTTTTTATATACATGCATTTTTTTGTTTTGTTTTGTTTTACTTTGTTTTGCTTACTGCATTGGCTAGAACATTCACTATAACACTAAATAGAAATGATGAAAGTAGCAATCCTTGTCTTCTTCATGACTCTAGGGGAAAACATTCAGTTTTCACCACTAGCTAGGATATGAACTACAGGTTTTCTATAGATGCTATGCAATTCCTAGTTTCTTGACTGTTTTTGCTAAAAATCAATGTTGGCTTTTCTCAAATGGCTTTACCATGTCTGTTAAGATGATCGTATATTTTCTTTTATCCAGTACTGATACGATGAATTACACTGACTGATTTTTGAATAGTAAACCAAATATATTTTGAAGATAAATGCTACTCATGACATATCTATTGCTGGGTTCGATTTGCTAAAATAATGTTTGGGGTTTTTTCATGTATGCTTGTGTGTGGCATTGATCTGCAGTTTTCTAGCACTGTCTTCAAAATGATCTGGCTTTCGGCCGAGGAGATATGTGCATGTGTGTTGGTGGGGCAGGGGGAGAGTTCTTCCTTGGACAGTGAACCAGAGTTACAGCGTAGTGGTTTCTCCTTACAGTGGCTGTTCTTCTGTTTGTCACATTTCTCTTTATAGTCATGAGTGGCATAATAGGTGACACTTGGGTTAATACCAGGCAATGCATATATACATCAATGGCTCCCTAAGGTGACATTGCCTTGTGACATTTATGATCACCTGAGTTTATGCACGCTCTTGATACTGGCCTCATAATGAAATTACTGAATGATGTATTACTCACAAATGTGTCCCGGTCATTAAATGGCATATGACTATACTTATTGGCCAGTCCTTTGTCATTCCTTTTCCAAGTCATAACTAATAGTTCTTTAAGGTATTGATTTCCATTTATATTGCACAGTGATCAGAGAAGTCATTTGTATTATATCACCTTTTAAAATATGTTGACTTTTCTGAAAGTAGTCGAAATAACTTTGTGTTCCTTTAGAACTGGAAACTGTTAGAGCCTTTCTTTCCATTTCAGACTACAAGATAGATTATTATATTTGGAATGTGATCTATAAACGGTCAGAAAGTCAGCATTTTAGACTGTGGGCCTTCTAATCTATTACAACTATTCAACTCTGCTATTGTGGCATGAAAACCAGTGTAGACACCAGGAAACAAATGAATAGGTCCTTGTTCCCCCAAAACCCTGTTTACAAAATCAAGCCAGTGACTTCTGGTTTAAAAGATAATTATGAGTATTTTAGGACCTCAATGAGACAGAGCAAGAAAGTCAGGTGTCATCTTTTCTTTAATATTTCCTTTATTTACTACATTAAAATAGTTTTTTCACTCTCTTCAAAAGACAGAGAATCTGATAGAGAAAGAGCAAAGAAAACAGTTTTGGATAGTCAAGAGTCATCTCTTGCAGGCAGATGGGTCCAGACCCAAGGCAGGCTCCTCCCTGCTCCTGTGCTTCTCTCAGTCTGGGTTGTCAAGTGCTACTTGAGGGGTTGAAGCATAAGGCCTTTATAGAATATTCTTTGATGTTGAGTACATTGGTAAGAGCACAAAACTGGCTTTGAATCCTAGCTCTAGAACTTCACAGTAGCTGTGGAGTGTTGAATAAGCCATTTAAGTGGCAAATATGTCAGTTGAGCATAAAAATGCCTGCCTTGAATGGTTATTGAAGAATAAACCACATGTCATTTCTCCGTATCTTCAAGGATTGCTTCCAAGATTCCTCACAGACACCAAAATCAAATACTGCCTTTGTGTAAAATAATGTGTGGTGTTTGCATATAACACACACACGCACACACACACACACACCTTTCTGAATTATCTTGAGTTGCTTCTAATACATAATGCAATGTAAGATATTTTTACACTTTATTGTACAGAAATTAATTGCAACATGACCATAATTTCAGTATAGACGCAGTAGTGCTTGGTATTTTTGATCCAAGGTTGGTTGAACTTGTAGGTGCAGAGGGCAGACTACGCATATGTGGACAAAGCTTGGCCTACACTTTCCTGCGGGGCTTTCTTGGGAATGATCTGCTTCCCCTAGGACCAACTGCCTCTGATGAATTTCTCTCTCCCATCTCACAGCAGAGCAGAACTTCTCCCAAGACTGCTTCCTGAGCTCCTTTGCCTGCAGCAGTACCTAGAAACCCCATTACAGTTTTATTTTCAAGGTGTTTACTGCTGGCCCAGATTGAAGACAAAAGGAAGAAAATGGTACATCTCCATAAATCTCAAGTGAAAGAATGAAACTGTCTTTGTGTACATTGGAACATAAGTGAAATAAAACCTTTCATTCCTCTTTTGCTTGGTATAGGATTGTTTTTAGTCAATAAGCCTTCCTTCAATATTCTACGCACTTTTTAATCCTGTCAAGGAAGCTCTTGGATTCTCCCGCAGGAGTTCTCTCCATAGTGTGACTGTGCGACTGACTGCATACATTCACCTCTACAGTGGTGCAAGAGCCACATGCACTCAGAATTTGCATCTTAAATTCTGACCTTTTAGAAAGCTGGTAATATTTGGTATCCGGTGTGATATTCTCCCTCAGTGCTGGGTGGTAGCAGAGAGCGGCAGCTCTGGTCAGAAATTGATAATCCTGACACCTGCAAGCCCAGGGATTCATTTCTGCTTAGTGCTTCACATCCTAGGAACCAGTGTGGTGACAGCTGGGTGCGACGGTGGTGAGCACCGATCCACTCGTGCTACTTTTCACTTCCAGTACAGCATTCAGCAAATTTCGCGACAGAGTCAATGCTTTATTGTAAAATATGCCTTGCATTCGTTTCTTTTGCCTAGCTGTATGCTAATGTTTGAGGTAGGTTAAGCTCAGCTATGATGTCTGATGGCTCATACGTATTAAATGAATTTTCATTTACAATATTTTCTACCTCTAATAGGTTTATTGAGATGTAGCTCTAGTATAAACATGAGCTGCATCTACATAGGGTTTATTTTTGACCTTCTATGAGAGTAAATTATAAACACTTTTCCCCTAACTACTTCAGCATGTGTCTGTTAAAAACCATTTGTGTTCTCTAGGATTGAACTATACATACAGTGTTGAGGGAAGTCTCATATAATGAAAATTGCACTGTTAAGGGGAAAAATAAATAAATAATATAGAAACTATTCTTAACTTAAACATCTAATATTGTTTTAATCCATGAAGTTAACTATATGTCCACTCTTGTCCCCAAAATATACTGTACTGCTTTTTTTTTCAATTTGGAAAGGGATACTTTGCAGTACTGTATATAGTTGACATTCCCCTGGCCACAGAGATACGTTTTCCTTTTGCTCTGCTGCTGGCCTGAGCCAGGGTGGTTAGAATAATGTGATCCTAGTTCTTTATAGCAAAAGGTAACTCAATTTGATAGAGTATAGATCTGCTTTTGGCTTCCACTGACTTCTCTTGGCTAAATACAATTGAATTTTGTATTTTATTTACTTATTTTTATGGTAAGATTTACCTCTTTCCATCCAAATACTTCAGTGCTTCCCTGAGCTTGTATTTTATAATAAACCTCAAATTATTTTGGTAAAAACATTAAGGGGTGTTTTAAGGGGTAAAAGACAGAAGAGCACATCCTTAGAGAGCAGCCTAGGCTCACTTCATGGAAGTCTTGTTTCGTTGCTTTTTTTTAAACCCTACAAAAAGACACTGGGATCACACTCTTGAGTGCAGTGTTGACGAGAATTTCTTTGCATTTCTGTTTTGTGTGTGACTTGTGACAAGCAAACAGGACTAATCACTTAAATAGGTAAGGCTCAAAAAGGCAATTGAGTTGCCCCAGAGTCTGATTTCCTCAGGGAGACTTCTGGAGGGCAAAGGTCACAGGCAGAAACAATAACTGAAGGCTGCCCAGCTCCACAGCCCCTGGCCATTTTCCATCCTCTGTGGGTAATTTGCCAAAGTAAACTCTTCTGGATGAATGGGGGTCTCTCCCCAGTCACTTTCCCTCCAGCCTTTGTTGGAAAAATAATCGCAGTGTAGAAAATGGGGGTCTTGCAAGAAATACCTACAAATCTATTCCAAGAATTATGAGCTATTGTGAAATCTCACAAGTATTGCTCAGAACGTGGAGCTGTCTCCTCAGTGGTTTTCAACGTGGTCATGACAGTTCACACAGCTGCCATGATTCTTGGGAAGCAATTTTAATTTTACTTTAATTTTGCTGAAGTTGCAAGACCTTACTGTACGGGTTGCTCTGGTTTTGCTTGCTGTCTTCTCTGCATCTTTACCCTTGAATTTCTCACGATCTCTCTCCACAAAGAAGAAAAGTCTAGCATGCCATTATTCAAAATAACTCAGCTTCTGCATTTTAAATTTGTAGATAGTGACTGAGGAGAAATGAAAGACCAGTTTTATTTAGGAATGGAGAAATAGAGAAACAGATAAAAAGGGAGAAAGAGAGCACAGCAGCTCAATTTTAAATATGAGAACTAAAAAAAAGGGATTGAAACCTCAGGACAGGGGGGATTCTAGTTAAACAAGCTTGAGATTCTTGCTGAAAGCAATACAAGGTGATCAGATTAACACTAGGAGATTTTCTGGAAGAGATTTTGTAGGATTCTTGCTTAAACTGGGAGGTAGAGAAGGTTGAATACTGAAGCCCAAGGTCAAAACCTTGTTGACAAAAAGGCTCAGACGGCAGTGGTGGTGAAGCTGTGACACGCATGCCACAGTGTCTAAGACGTTTGCCATCACTGGCTTAGAGGAGCCGTGTTTGGTCAGAAAGAGTCTCTACTGAAGTTCACCAATGAAAGAGCCATCTAACATGATCCTTTGATTTGCTCTACTGGCAGGTGTACCATGTGAGGAAACAGGGGCAAGCCTGACTCTCCTTGAGAGCTATGTTCCCATAGGATATGATTTCTACCGTACAATTGGGAATATTGCAGAGAAGAGAGATGTATGTTCTACAGCTTCTACAGCTTTGCTTCTCTTGGCTGGCCCTGGAGGTAGAAGAGTTGTCAGTGAGTGGGGAGAAAGATAAAGTGGTTCTTCCAGAAGAAAATGGACATAAGCCATGACCAGAAACTTGGTGGTAAATCAGCAGAAATCTACTATAGTAAGTAATTTAAAACAGATCACAGAAAGAGAATCACCACCATTACCCCTTACCCAGTGTTGCTTTCTATGGTTTGATGGTCCTTTTTCTGAGCAATTGTCAGAAAGGCAGTTGTAACGTAAAGCTAAATCGCAGCCCCGCCCCACTCACCTCACTTCATCCCAACAAGTGAGCACTGCATCTTCTCACCTCAGCCCAAGAAGGGTGAGTACAGTACAGTCAGATACTCTGAGAGAGAGTACATTTGAATAAATTTCATTACAGTGACTTATTGTAATTGTTCCATTTTATTATGGTTGTTGTTAATTTCTTACTGTTCCTGATTTATAAATTAAGTATTATCATTGCTATGTATGTAAAGGAAAATATATAGTATACATAGGATTTGGTACCAGCAATGATTGCAGGCATCCCTGGGAATCTTGGAATGTATTCCCTGCTGTTAAAGGAAGATGATTATATATTTTGCTTAAGCAAAACTGAACTGATGCTAAGACCCCAAAAGCACTGTAAACCTTTGCCTGTATTCCTAGGCTTCTGACACTGGCCCATAGTCCAGACCCAGAGATCCCCTGAGGCAGCTGTTCTTTGTGATTTAAAGGTGGAAACCCTTTACATCCACCCACCTCCAGTCAGCCCAGTGCTTACTACCCTGACCATGCAGGACCCTCAAATTTGGGGTAGCGCTCACACAGACAGGAGATAAGGACACTTGTCGTCCTAAGGGGTTTAAAAAAGCCACCTCATTTCTCTAGTCTAGAATTTCATCCCACTAAACTGAGACACTATGTAGATGCAGGTATATAATTGACAGAAAAAACAAACAAACTTCTCCATCTACAACCATCTCCATCTACAATATTGGGTCCCTTGGTTTTTATTTTTAATTTAGCAGTAGGAGCCCTTATTTAAAAGCTAGTAATGATATGATTGCCACTGTTGTTTTTGTTGTTGGCAAATGACAGTCGATTAGAATTCAGAAGTAGGACACTGAGAAGGAGAGTTTAACAAAGAAGCACCAATATTTTCTAAAACATAGAATACCTCTGGTAAACCATACTATGGAAACACATTTGCAGTGGGTCTTTGAAAAGGACTGGCAAGGTGCATGTCTAACGTGAGTGTTCTGGTCAATTGAAAGTTTTTCTCCAATAAGTTGATATTATGCTTCATAGAGTTGTCTATTCTGCATCCATCTGGAGTGAATTATTTACCCAGATTCTGATGATACCTGGAAAACTGCATAACTTGAAACTTGTCATTTGATTTTGTTTCTGAAAATTGACTAAGTGTTGCATCCTCTGCCTGTGTTGGTATTCTGGTTTCCAAGGATTCTTTAGTATTTGATTGTGAGTTCCTTGTTTGTAGTGCCTCGCCGCTGCTACGTTTTGTGGATAAAACACTATGTTTTGAATCTAGAGACAGGAGGTCTTGCTAGGCTGGTATCTCTGTAAGCAATCAAATAAAGAGCTTTCCCTCTAACTCAGATTTCCCAGATGATGGGCTCCATTGTTTAAATTTTGTGTGGTTTTGGATGTATAAGGAAGGGATCCCTGAGAAATGTATAGTTATGATTATTCGATGAGCTTTGAAAATCCTTGTTCTGATGCTGGGTATTTTCCATCTATTTCCATAACTGCATTTAAAAGGCATTAAACATTGTGATTATGCAGTAATTTTTGCTTGGTTCTTATCACCAATTTGAAAGATAATATAATACATTTTAAAAATACATTTTATGGTGCTGCACTTGTGAATAAGAAAGTTATTGTTTTACATAGCCTCGTTGTAAAAATGATGCTGTATTGATCACAGACTCTGGAAACATTCCATATTCAAGAACATTCTCACCCAAAGCCACACTGTCTAAGTCACTGTCTCTACCTACACCGTCCCTCCAGGAAATGTGCATTACCTCTGCCACTGTGGTTTACGTGAGTTTTATTTCATCGAGGTTCTTATTCAGAAACCAACGCAGCCCGGAATGTGGAATAATATAATAGCTCTCCCTCCTTCTGTGAGCCAGCTTAAAGAGTTTCCACTTTCCACTACGTTCAAACTCCTGTTAGTTACCAGTTAGGCAGTGGAAATATCTGTCTAGGTCAGGCACTAAGACCTGGTGCGGGCAACAGAAACATAAAGCATAGTTTGCAGATTACATTTTTAATGTGGTGCAGCAAATTTTGAGGAAATTAAGAAAGGACCTAAGACATTTTTTTCACTTGGGAGAAACAAACACAGTTTAAGGCCTCCCCTGAACTCAAAAGACTAATGAAAATGGAAAGCTGACAAGAGAACCCGAGACACATAGGTTAGGACAGCCAGTACATTATTTATCCTGGCAAAAGGGAAGAAATTAAATAACCACAGAGATGCAGTCATTGATGCAAATAAGAGTGCTAGGCTCGGGGTGAAGTGTGGTTTCAAGGAGGGCTGGGAAGGACATCCTTGCCCAGCACAAGGGAGGTGGCTTCCATCTGCCACAGCCACGGTGGTTGTCAGCAGCCACTGTTGTCAGATACACTGGGTGTTAAAGAAAAACTCAGATTCCATTTTGCATAGAAATCTGTGGAATTTTATTGTCCTGTGTGTGTAAATACTAATCAGAACAACTGGAAGTCATCAGTTGTATTTCTTTAGAGATAACTCAGGCACAGGGAAATTAGCTGTCTGATATAAATTTTAAGAGAAATAGAGACGAGTAATTTTTTATTTCTGGTTATTTAAGAAAAACTGCCCTGGTCTGAGCATATGTGCTAAAAATTTTCATGCATTGAAATCCTACCTCTTAAAGCTATGGTATTAGCAGGTGAGGACTTTTGGGCAGTGAGGAGGTCACAAGGGGGAAGCCTTCACGAAGAGATTAATGCTACTTGTAGAAAAGGCCTGAGGGAGCACCACAACCCCTTCCCCCATGTGAAGACACAGTGAGAAAATGATCCTCTATGAACATGGCACACATGAACACTTGAAAGTTTCAGAATCTGCTGGTACCTTGATCTTAGAATTCAAGAACTGGAGCAATAAATTTCTGTTGTTTATAAGCCACCCATTTTATGGTATTTTGTTATAGCAGCCTGAACAGATTAAGACATTCACTATTCACATTTCAGTTGTTGTATTGGTTTGGGGTTACTGCAAGGAGAAACAATATAATACAGGACACATATTTTATGAGATTACTTATAATAGTCATGCAAAGAATCATATACAAGAGAGTGCAGGAAGTCTGTCCACACATTAAAGACCCAAGAATCTTGCTGAGGGCCTGGATTCCATGATAATGCCCTGCATGAGGCCAGCTGAAGACCTAGAGCTCATAACAACACCTCCCGTGTGTCCAACTGGAGGCCTAGATCTCATGACAATGTCTGATGCAGGCCTGTTTCATGGATCTGCACTGGGAAAGCCCAAAGGTAAGTGGTAGAATCTGGAAAGTCTGTGTCAGTGGGATGAAGGATCTGTGCTAGCAGGCTGAGGGAATCTACACTGGAGCCAGGAAGTGATGTTCAAAATAAGAACCAGAGCTCCCTTGGAAGGTACCACAGCCATCCTCAGCAACAGTGAGGTCCCAAGCTCCTCCAATGATCAGGACAGCCAAGTTCCCATCAGGAAAGCCAATGTGACAAGCTTCTCCAGGAGAATGAGCAGTGTAACATCTTCCTCTCTGAAGCCAGGAAGCAATGCTCAAAGTGAGGACCAGAGCTCCCCCAAAGTGAACCGAAGCCATTCTCAGTGCCAACAAGGTCCCGAGCTACTCTGAGGGTGAAAACAGCCTAGTTCATCAGGAAGGCCAGCATGACAAGCTCCTCCAAGAGAACCATTAGCTCTTTACAGCTTTTCTCCACTTCCAACAGACTCCCAGCAGCTTCTACTAGCTCCCAACAGCCTAACTTCTTCTTCTCCAGTTCTGCTCTTATGGTGCTGGCAACAATCCTCAGGTGGGGCTCCCACACCCAGCACCATGCTGGTTCAGTTCAGCTGGGGGTTACAACTTGACCACCAGTTGTTAAGCCACCACAATTGTATATACATTCAAGTTTTTATAATTGATATTTTGAAGATGACACTTGCTAAACCATTTTACAAAAGTATGACTGACATAGAGAAAGCCATAATGCATATAATTTAACAAATTTGGAGACAGTTCTCAAACTGTGAGGTCATTACTGCAACCTACACCACAGACACATCCATCACCTGGTTTTTATCTTTTCTTCTCCTTATTTCCAGCTCCCATTTGAGGTTGACTTGAACATTTCTCTTATAAGCAACATATACTACCTTTTCTTTCTGCCTTGCTTTTATCCACTATGGTGAACTCTGTATTTTATTAGAAATAAAAAGATTTGTTCTGTTTTAGCTCTATTGAAGTATAACCAATATTCAAAAATTTCATATGTCTTAAGTATTGTTATGGTTTGTGTCTGGATGTCCCCCTGAAGCCACAGGCAATCATGGGGTGGGCTTTTAGAGTTTATGATTGATTCATGGTCCAATGTTGAAATTATGGATGTGAATGCCACACCTGCCCTGGGGTGGGTAGTTTGCATTCAATGTAAGGGAGGGAAGGAGGCTTGCTGGTGCTCCTCCCTTTTGCTCTTAGTGCTTTTGCTGTGTTCTGCCACCAAACTGCCACCCTCTGCCATGTGGCACCCTGCCTTGGAACCAGCCAAGCTTAGGCTGAAACCTCCACAAACTGTGAGCTAAATAAACCGTTCCTTCCTTAATTTTGGGTTTCAGGTGTTTTGTCCCAGCAACAAGAGAAAAGTAACCAAGATAAGTATAAACTTAATGAATTTTCAAAAATTGAACTCCAATGTGAAATCATTACCAAAATCAAAACTCAAAACAATATTATATCTCAAAAGTTCTGTCCTAACCCCTTCCCATGGCCTTTTCATGTATTATTTCTAGTACACTGACACAGTCTGCATGTCTGAAATTTATATCTGAGGTGTGATTAACAAATTTGGTGAGTGTTCAAATTTTAAAAATTATAGTGAAAGACACATTGAGATACATCCTCCTCAAAATAGCCTCTCTTGCTACAAATGCAGTTATCCCCATCTTTTTTACCAGTTTCTTTTTTATTTTTTGAAAAAATAAAACAAAATTTCATAAGAAATTAATCAGAAATTAATAATAACAGCATAATTTATAATAGTGATATTAAAAACAACATATATGTCTATCATCAGGTAAGTGGATAAGGAAAGTGTGTATTTATACACAGTGAGTACTACTGTGCCATAAAGAGAGAGAAACTTGAGGCATTTGTAGGCAAATGGATACAACTTGAGAACATAATGTTACATGAAATAAGCCAGATGCACAAGCTTAAATATTCTGTCACTTTATGATGCAGTTCTCAAAGTCTTCTTCATTGGTGTCTTGTTGTATCATTGTGGTTGTCTTGACCTCCTAAATTTACTCAAATGCTTTTCTGGGTAGTTTTGACTTTGGGGAAGAGCCCATAGATGCCTGGTGCCAAATCCGGTGAATAAGGTAGATGCCAGTGGCTTATCAGCAGGCCTTTCCATTGGGTACTTGGCAGCACCTTGTAAAGACATTCACAAAATAGGACTTCTGAAATTGCTTCAGAAAGTGGCAAGAACAACAGAAAAAAATGTATTCAAAGCATGAGGGAATATTTTGAGGCAAATTAACAGCAATGCATCTTTTACTGTAAGTATTTTAAAAAATTAAACATTCACCCTTTATTTTATCACTCCTTGCAGTGTTAAATTGCATATGCTGTTCTTTTTATCTGACTTGCTCAGTACTATGTTGTAAACTTAGGATGCATGAAGTGGTATATTACTCATAACTATTGCTGCATAGTGAGTGGTTCACTGTAAGAATATATGTCTATGTTCATACACCATTTACTTACAAAACATTTTAAATGTACACATGAAAACTATCCACATTAGTGGGGTATCATGTTATGTTTTAATACTTGTATTCATTGTGTAATGATTAAATCATTGGAGTAAACATACTCGCCTGAAACACTTATCATTTCTTTATGAAGAAAATGCTTTCAAATTGGGAAACTTTTTTTGATATACACTGATACCTTGGTTTATAAACTTAATTTGTCTTACAGTTTGGGGAAAGATGGCTGTGCTTGTGTTTGTGTGGGGAAGATGGCCATGGTTGTGTTTGTCACCCAGTGTGAGGTGTGAGAACAGAAGCAAAATATTGCCAAATGCTTTTGTTTGTGAACTGAATTATTTGCAAACAGAAGCATTTGTGAACTGAGGTATTACTGTATACAATAAATTAACATTATTTATAGTCAACCTCATGTACAATAGAACAAGGGAAGTTATTTCTCCTACCTAGTTGTAACTTAGTAACTGGGGACCAGCTTCTCCACCTTCCTCCTTAGCTTCTGGAAACCACAGCTCTCCTATCGATTACTATGAAATACGATCAACTTTTTATGTTGCACATATAAGGGAAACCATACGGTGCTCGTCTTTCTGTGCCTGGCTTATTTCACTTAACATAGTGATTTCCAGTTCCATCCATGTCATCACAAAAAAAGAGGATTTGATTCCCCTGTGGGTGAATAGTGGTCCATGGTGTATGTGTATCACATTTCCTTTGTTCATTGGCTGATAGACACTTAGATTGTTTTTATTTCTTGGCTACTGCAAATAGAGATGCAATAAACATGAGAATGCAGATGTCTCTGCAACATGGTGATTTCATCTTCTTTGAACATACACTCAGAAGTAAGATTGCTAGGTTGAACAGTAACTATATTTTTAATAATTTGAGGAATCTTCATATTGTTTTCCCTACTGATTGTACTGATTTATATTCAAATTAACAGTGCTCAAGGGCTCGTTTTCTCCATGACTTTGCCAACACTTGTTACCTTTAGTCTTTTTAATAACAGTCATTTGTCCTGCACCAAAATAATATCTTATTATTTGTGGTCTTAACTTATATTTTCCTATGATTAGTAAGCAGTTTGTTCCAGGCTTTTTGGATCTGATTGTTTTTTTCAGAAATGCACATCTAAGTTTATTTCCTTTTTTTGCCCTTGATATAAATTTTATACCTTCTGAATATGTAACCCCCTGTTAGAGGCATAATTTGCAAATTCTTTCTCCTATCTGGATGTTGTTTCTATATTCCATTGCTGTTTTCTTTGCTTTGCCACAACATTTTTGGTTGATGTAGTATCCATTATCTATTTTACATTTTATTTCCTGTGGTTTTAAGATCTAATGTTTTCTTCTAGCATTATCATAGTTTCAGATATGGCATTGAAATTTTTTATCCATTTTTAGTTTATTTTTTAAAAAGTTTGATGGTACTGGGAATGAAATGCAGGGCTTTTGCACTGAGCTATATATTCAGCTCACTTTCTTTCTTTCTTTCTTTCTTTCTTTCTTTCTTTCTTTCTTTCTTTCTTTCTTTCTTTCTTTCTTCCTACTTTGAGACATGGTCACACTAAGTTGCCCAAGTTGGGCTCAAACTTGCAGTCCACCTGTCTCAGCCTCCCAGAGTAGTGTGATTATGGGCATAGACCTCCACACTCTATGCTTTTTGAGTTTGTTTGTTTGTTGACAATGTGGGCTTCTTAGAATGATTTCAGAAGAATTTTCTTCTCTTCAATATTTTAGAAGAATTTAATAAGAATTTATAATAACCATTCCTTAATTATTTGGTAGAATACAACAGCAAAGCCATGTTTCTGGTTCTGGAGTTTTCTCTGAGGGGAGAATTTTATTACTGACTCAGTATTATTTTTCATTATTAGTCTTCTCAGAGTTTTTACTTTTTGTGACTAAATCTTGATAAGGAATATATTTCCAGGAATTTGTCCATTTCTTTCAGGTTATCATTTTTGTTGCCAACAAGTTGTCTGTATTAATCTCTAATGATCTTTTGTACACCTGTGATGTCAGTTGTAATGCCTCCTTTTCATTTCTGATTCTACTTATATGAGTCTTCTCTTTTATTTAGTCTAGATCATTGTTTGACTACTTTATTTTTTTCAGACTTGCACTGTTTCATTGCTTTTTTGTATTTTTGGTTAATCTACCACTTATTCCTACTCTGATTTTTTATATCTTTCCTTTCACTAATTTGGGGTTTTGTTTTTTCTTGTTTTTCTAACTTTAAGATGGATTGATAAAAGATCATTCTGCTTTTAGACATAGATATTGTTGGCTGTAAAATTCCTTCTTAGTAATACTTTTTGCTGTATCCTGTACATTTTAATATGTTTTGTTTCCACTTTCATCTGTAGCACAAATTTTAAAAGTTGTCTTAATTTGTCTCTTCACCCATTGGTTGTCCAAATGTAAATTATTTAATTCTATGTAATTATATAGTTTCCAAATGTTTTGCTTTTGATGAATTCTGGTTTTACCACATTGTGGTCAAATAAGACACTTCATATGATTTCAATTTTTAAAAAATTTTTGAGACTTCTTTTGTCATTTATTGTACAGTTTATCTTGGAGAATGTTCCATGTGATATTGAAAATATTGTGTACTGTACAGCTGTTAGGAAAAATGTTCTGTGTATGTGTTATATTCATTTGGTAAACCATCAATTTAACTTTGCCATTTCCTTCTCAATTTTCTATCTGAATTACCTCTCTTGGCTGTAAGTGGTATAGTAATGTCTTCTTCTATTATTTTATTGGACAGTATGTCTTCTTTTAGTTCTACTGGTATTTGTTTTATATATTTGGTTGCTCCAATATTAGGTGCATGTATATTTAGAACTGGTATTTCCTCTTACTGAGTTAACTTCTTTATCACTATATACAAACCTTTCTTGTGACACTTTACGTGTTGTGACTTGAATTTTATTTTATAAATTTTTCTAGTCCTGCTTTTTATTTAAATTTCACTTGCATGAAGTCAGTGAACCTGAAAATTCATTTTTAAATGGTGGGGAAATGCCTTATTTCAGCCTCAGGGAACTAGTAGACCAGACCAGTGACATCTTGGCTATCAATGTGGATAAAAAGCTGGGTCATGCCTGAGTCTCACAGCCTCAAGGACCTGCAAAGTCTCAGGCCTATGCCACAACTGGCAGTGATGCAAGTCAAACATAGGTCCATCACACTGGGGACACTGATCTCTCAGTGGTGCTAGGGAAGGTATAGAGCTCTGCCTGTGAGCACTGAGTTGTGGATACATGTGCTGCCCCAAGGTTGGGACAGGAGTGAGGGAGGCAGTCCCTTGGTTACCAGTGCTGATACTCACCTGGCTGGTACCTAATCGCACAGCTGTTAAGTCCTGCTCAGCTTTAGGGGGGTGGTGCCAAGGGGTTACTCTAGATGCACAACCAAGGCTGAAAAGGATATGCAACAGGACTTGAGGCTGTGCAGTGGTACACAAGTCTCTGATGCTGAGCTAGGTCTGGAGGCTCCATCTCTGAGCTTTGGCATTGGCACCGAGCTTCTCTTTTTTGTCAGTTCTGGTTTTTATAACAGCAGGCCTTACACTGAATTCAATGCAAAGCTCCACGCTAGGTTTCATGCCCTGTTCCTAAGCAGGTGAATTCCACCCCACATCCCCATCACAACCCCACTAGAGGTTAAGGGAGTAGTAATGGCAATAAATCTTCCTCTACCTTGCAGATGAAGTTCTAGGACCTCAGTCTGTAGATACAGAGTTGGGAACTGGGATTGTGGGGCTCTGCTGCTCCTGAATTTCACATGGCAGTGCTGGTGCTGGGTGCCAAGTCTAACACCTGGACTTAATTCTTCTTTTCTCCTCCAAGCAGGAGGCCTCTCTCTTCATGCTACTTGGAGCTTGAGGGGCGGGGATGAAGCAAGCAACTCCTTTCTTCCTGTCTTTTTCAAAGGATCTTTTTATATTGTACTAATATCAGGTTTTGTGGTATCTCTTCTGGCTTCATTAGCTCACTGAAGGTTGTTTGATGAGTTTGTGGGAAGGATTTTACTCCTCTACAATCTTGCCCTACTTCCTACTCTTTGAGGGTTGCCTTGAGCTATTGCTGTTGTGATAATGTTAAAGAAAGCCTCAGCTGAGCTGAATTCAAATTGCTTCTGTTGGCGCATGCAGATGTACAGAAGAGCTTTCACTGTTGCAAAAGGAGGGAGGCTAGTTACTATGGGAGCTATGTGGGGACGGAGGGGCCCAATCCTATGCTCAGTAGATGAGAGGTGAAAGACAGTGACATTGGTTCACACCTCCTAAGTATGAATCACCCTTGGCACTTTGAAAACCTCTTTTGCTTAGTCCTCATAGGATTATATCATAACCTTCACAAAACCAGTGATACTCAGAGGGCTTGATTCTTCTCACCAACTCATCCTGGAACTGGGATCCTTGTCAGATGACTCTTTTCATCAACCTACTTTGTTGCCTCCAGAGCAAAGGCATTCAGAGTATCATTTTACCTCAGGTAGGTGAGACCTGAGATTCAGATGTCAAGAAATTTTAAACACCATATTTTGGAAGGAAGAGTAAAAGACTGTAGGATCTTGAGGAGAGAAAATTTAAGAGACTCAAATATCCTTCTGTAGATTGGATGAGGTGGATGGAAATTTAGCCTAAGAGCAGAAAATCTCAAGCAGGACAAAGTGATATCTTTCTTTAAGTACTTACAAAGGGATTCAGGGCCAACATGACTATAGTATGCATGAACGGTATGAGAAATGATTCTCATATCCTAAAATGTACTCTAAAGTATAAATGTATCTAACTAAGGACTATTCAGGATATTTAAGGATAATTTCTCAGAAAGTGGTCCCTGGAACAGCAGCAGTATCATTATTTGATATATTTGAAGGAACGCAGATTCTCAGGCCCTTCTCCAGGCCCCACTGAGTCAGAAAATCAGGATAGAACCCAGAAATCTGTGTTTTCACAGGCTCTCCTGGTGAATCTGATTCATGCTGCCTTCCGGCTTCCTAGATGTTAACCTCACCTCACCATATAATCGTGCTTGGACCATGACAGCTGCACTCTTACTAACTGATGAGCAAATGAGTGATTCATGAGGAAGCACCACATTTAGAGATATATTTCCCAAGTATTGTTCTTAAAGCACGTGCATCACACTAACACAGTATATTTTCTAAAACTCACATTTCTGGTCTTACCACCACTACCACACATACTCCTGTAGGACTCAAAAGTCAAGAGAATGGTCCAGAAATGTTTCTTTTAAACAATTGCATGTATCATACTCTTCTGTTCAAAAAATACATATTTAGAGAACAAATGATAAATTCATTCACTAAGTACAACATTGAAAACATACGGGTGGAGATTCAAGGGAAAATATGTCTTTCCACGGCCATGTATCATCCATTCCTCTACTATGGTGTGATTGCAATAAACTTTGTGGTTTGTTTACTTGTTGCGAGGGCTGGGGATTTAGCTCAGCGGCAAAGCGCCTACCTGGCAAGCGCAAGGTCGTGAGTTCGGTTCCCGGTACCGGAGAAAAACCAAAAAAAAAAAAAAAAAAAAAATCTTTGTGGTTTGTTTACTTGTTGCATATCCTTTCAGAAATGTTATGCTTGGATAAGCAGAGATTAACCTACACCCACCCTCCCATACACATAATAAAAAGAACACACTATATTCTCCTTCTATTCAGTGATCTTTTCTCCCTACCACATGTTTGGAGCGAGGGTTCTTTTGCAAAGATATGCTTGAGAATTACTTTTCTTAGCATTGTATGGCGGTATTTTGAAAATGCACTCCTGTAAGCCATGTGCTATTCAGATAGTTCTAAGTCAAATTTGAGCTCCTTCCACAGCCAGGACCTTAGAAGCTGTGAATCAATGAGATCTCATTTAATAAGATAATATTTAAAATTACCCTTATTGTTAGATATTATTTGGAGTATGTCATCTGTGTCCTATATGGGTAGTAAAACCACTAATGAGAAAATTCCAGGTATTTTCTTTCTGTTCATACCCAATACTTAATGGGACATGGTTGACACTCAAGAAATAACTTTTGAGTGAAAGAAGGAGCATGTAATGAATCTAGTAAGTGGCTGACTACCAGAGAGATCAACTGAATTATACGAGCCAAACAGTCATAAGTATGAAAGCTGGCAGACCTTCAAGGGTGACAGGGAAGTTTTAAGCCTCTCTGCCACAGCATTCTCTATGTAGCCTAGTCAACAACAGCGGCCAGGAAGTAAGCGCATATGGTTATGCAGACTGAAAGGGATTGTGGCAGGCTACTTGCAATAAAATAGGTGCTATAGCCCAAAGAGACAAAATCAATAAAATCAACAAAACCACCCTCCATCCAGTTACTGCCTCTGGACATGCCAAATTCAACTCTTGCAGTACTTGATGGATTCAGTGTCTTTTGTCTCAGACTAAAGCTTAAAAATAAAGGAAGCACTTAATATTTCTTTATGGATATAAGTTATTTTTCCTATGAGTTCCACAAAGCAAAGTAAACAGAATTCATGAAAGATAATATTCCCACAATCTGAGAGTTTACTCTATCTAAAATGCAAAGATTGAGCTTAAAAGACCCTTTGGTGAGCTTGACACTTACAGTGATTCCCTTCCCTGGCCTCTTAAAGATATAAAACAAACTAGGTTGATTAAAGGATAAAATGTTAAGTTGAAGACTAAAGAAAAGTTAGTGCTATGAATAGAACTAAATGGCCATGGAACTATCAGAGCATAGAAGACAAAGAGGTATGAAGAGCTGAATCAAAGGGCACATATTCCAAATGTGTCCTCTTTGCAAGAAATTCCAGGGAGATCTGTGCCTGGGGCAGCCAACTAGGCTCAGGGGAGAGAACCAAGACAGGACCAAGCAGATGTCACAGTTTTTCAAAATAATTTGGTTTGCTGGCCTGCAAGCAAAGCCCCATCCATGTCAGGGCCTCTAGGGACTTTCTAGAGGTTAAATGCAGAAAGAAAAAAACAATCCCCATGGTGGAAGGATTAGGAGATTTAATGACAGTGTAGTCATAAAAGGACTCAAAAGAGTAAGACCAACCAAAACATAGTAGGCATCAAATTTGTCAGACTAAGGTTTGAAATGGTATTGTGTTAAAATTTTTTTTTAAAAAAATCAATAAATCTCTAAAAACACTGCAGGGGTGGTTTTTAGGCCCCCACATTGCCTCTGTCAGGGGAAAGCTTTACATTTCATCAGTGCTGAGTTCCCAGAATTTACTCTCTGGGCCTGGAATTACTCCCTGATATTAAATTGAATTCAGTTGAATTCAATTCATTTCCACTCAGTTCAGTTCAAATTCAGTTTACTTCAACAGATAATCATCACCTGATATAGCCAAAGAAACTATGGTAACCACCTTGAATTTGTACGAAGGAACTAGCTGAAAGAAATAAAATATCAAAGAGGAACATGGGGCTTTGGAAATCAGTCATTAATTTTTTCAAATGAACATTGAATCACAACAATGTGCCAAGCCTTACATTCCTCTAGAAAAGAAGAGGGGGTATGTGTCTGGATTTACTGCAATCTCTCTAATTTGAAAGACTGAAGATTTAGTGCAGTAAATCAGAGGCAATCTAACTGGATTACATGGACCTTTTCAACCAAGCTGTCATGAGAGCAAGAGGCAGTAGTATTGGCCCCTGGAGCTATTGAACCAGATAGGTCACTCTCTTTCTGCCCACAAAATGTATGTATGTATATATGTATGTTTTATTTATTTATTTATTTATTTATTTTTGTCTTTTTGAGACAGGGTTTCACTAAGCAGTTCAGGCTGGCCTGGACCTCACTTTGTAGCACATGCTGGCCTCAAACTTGTAGCCATCCTCCTGCCTCAGCCTCCAAAATGCTGGGATTATAGGCATGCACTACCACACCTGGCCCTGCCCACAAAGTTTAGATGGGAGATTTTTATCTCTTAATCTGTTTCTCATTCTCACTATAAGTTTCTCAACCAGATGGCGGGAAGATCCATGATCTTCTCCCTGGCCCCCAAAAGGAAACTTTGTACATAATTCTGAACATACACATTATCTGCTTCATCAACCAGAATGTGAAGGGTGGAGAAGCACTGGAAGGCAGAGGCTGCATACTACCTGTTTCCTGTTGTGAGGATGGTGTCAGGCACAGACTGGTGGCTCTATAGCTGGCAATTGATTGAAATGAAAAATGAGTGACTAGTACAGAAATGGGTGTGGCATGCTCTGAGATAAAAATGTGGTTGATAATTTGAGTTTAAGAGCTAAGCCAATGCAGGGTTTCCGTCTCTAAAATGTTTGACTCTTTTCCCCACAACAAAGTAAAATGTAAAGATGAAAGCTGAGTTGGTCTGGCAAACAAAATTAACTAATGTAAAAGCTTGAAAACTAGGTAGTAAAAATGACCTAGGCCATTTCAGTGCAACAACTATTCCAAGGTTTGTACTGCAGTTGTAGCAAATTCAATACTAAAGTAGTGAGAACTAAATACATTACACTTGTTCTGAGGCGGGGGATGACTTGAACAACATTCGGTCGTGGTCATCTCTGTAAAAGCTTTAACTATATGTAGTTATGTAAACTGCTCTGGGAAATTAACTCACACACCAGGTAGGTCCAGCCAAGAAGGAAAGAGCCCACACCAGGTATTAGACGTGTTGAAAGAAACAATGAGAAAGGCTGCAAAGGCAGCCTGAGATTAGCCATTGCCGGAAGCTGGCCCTCACAACCACAGAAAGGAAGCAGTGCTGCCAGATGTCAGAAGTCGGGGCTGCCCAGTGGGAGACAATCATGGTTGTGAGAGGCTGTAGGAACCAGAAAAGCCAAGGAGTCGGGGCGCTGTGGAGGGGGGGTGCCTGACAGCCGCTGGAACCACATAAGAAATGTAGCACCTGCCAAAGATGCCTCAGGAAGTGGGGAAGACCTGGATTCTCTCCTTTTCCTGCACACCAGTTTTCCACTAGTACTCCCCATGGGCACTGGGAAACATGTGTTGTAAAACTCAGATCTGGGGAAGGATGGGAAATGAATACGAGAAAGATAGATCAAATGACCCGCAAAACTTGTTGTGTTACTACCAAATGTAAGCCTTGAATGTGTTAGCATGTGAAGTTGTAAATTTTATTCCAAAATGAATACAAAAGATATGCATGGAGGTGCAAAGATATCCCAACAGATTAGTATATTAATATCAAATGATGGAACAAGGGTCATACACACATACACATAAATTTTGCCTATCTATGTTTTCAAGATATTCTGTAACTAGTGTATAATAAGAAAACATGCCAGTAATTTCAGCAGAGTAGAATTAATTCAGCCAAAGGAATAGAATCACTTTGTTCAGCACAGGAATCCTTCCCTGAAACACTGAAATAGTCAGAAAATATATTTATGCATATTTTGAAAGAACTCTAGTTTTCTGGAAAGCAAATGGAGGCTTTTAGAATGATCTCAGCTTCCAAATAGAGATTTTCTAAGTAACCTTTATGCATGTTTGTTATGAAACTATGTTGTAAATATGATTAAGGCATCTAATTTTTAAAATTCAGGTGAAATTTGTACAACATAATGTAAGTGATTTCACAGCAAGAGATTCAGTGGTATCAGTGTGTTTACAATGTTACGTAACCACCACTTCTCTCTAGCTCCAGATCATTTTCATCACTCCCAAAAGAGATGAACACATTCTTTAAGCAGTCATGCCCCATGCCTTATGTTTCACGCCCCTGGAGTCCACTAATATGCTTTCTGTTTCTTCCAATTTTCTTATGCTGAATATTTCACATCAATGAAATCACGGTGTGTGAGCCTTTGCATCTTGCTTCTTTCATGTAGCACAATGTTTCGAAGGGACACCCTCATCCTGGCACTTTTCAAAGCTTTTACCAGCTAGATAACATTCCACTGCTTAAGTTCACTGCATTCTTAAAGCCAGGCATCTCTTTACGGATATTTGGGTTGTTTCTGTTCTTTGTCTAATGTTGTTACGAGCATTCATGTACAAGGATTTATTTGAATACTTTTCAGCTCTTTACAGTACATAACGACGAGTGGAATTGCTAGGTCACTTTGTAATTCAATTTTTTTTTAGGAGCTTCTAAGTTTTTCACAGCTGCAGCAACACTGTACATCCCTGACAAAAATGTAAGTAGATTGTACATTTTTCCACTTCTAAAGCATTAAATATTTATTATACTCATTTTTAAAAGTTAAGCCATGCTAGCGGGTGTGGGAAGGTATTTTACTCTGATTTTGTCTTCCATCTCCCTAACAAGTAAGAAGCTGAGTTTCTTTTCATATTTGCACAGCTTCTTTGAAGAAACACCTTTTCAAGTCCTTTACTTGTTTTTGATTTCTTTATGTATTTTGCTAAGTTTTAGGAGCTCTTTATATATTCTAGACATTGGAATATGATCTAGTCCAAACTTAACATATTTTCTCTCACACTGTTGGTTATCTTCTCACTTCTTCCAGTGTCCTGTGATGTAAAACCTTTTTAATTTTGGTGAAGAACAAACAATTTAGTTATTTTTTTCTTTTGTTGTCTGAGTTTTGAGTGTCATCTCTAAGAATCTATTACCAAATCCAGAGTAGTGAAGATTGTTTCTTCACTACAATGTTTCTCCTGAAAGTTGTACAGCTTTAGCTCTTACATTTAGAACTTTGGTCCATTTTCACTTAATTTTTGTATATGGTATGAGGTAGAGGAGCAGCCTCATTGTTTTAGTATATCTGGATGTATGTAGCTCTCCAAGTATACTAAAATCATTTGTTAAAGAAATCTTCTTTTCATTGAATGATTTTGTTCCCTTCTTGAATATTGCCTGTAGAGATCTTTGGCTTTATTTTTTACTTTCA
This sequence comes from Chinchilla lanigera, assembly GCF_000276665.1. Lineage (NCBI taxonomy): Eukaryota > Metazoa > Chordata > Mammalia > Rodentia > Chinchillidae > Chinchilla > Chinchilla lanigera. The sequence goes on along the minus strand of NW_004955467.1, from coordinate 3,990,748 downwards.
GTTGTATTCCCCATTGACCTATGGGTCTGCAGTAACACTCTTTTCTTTGCTATAGGATTTTGTATATACTTTTTTCCTTCTTTTGAGACACATTTTCACTTTGCAGTCCAGCTTGGCCTAGAATACAATATATAGCTCAAGTGGCCTCAAACTCACTATCCTCCTGCCTGAATGACTCCAGGGGTAGAATTACAGGTATGCACCATCATGCCTGGTTCATAATAATTTTTTAAGTATGTAAATATGAGTCCTTCATCTTTATTGTTTTAAAATATCATTTTGGATATTCAAGGCCCTTAAACCTCCATAACAATTTAGTTTTTTTTTCTCATTTCTACAAAATAATGGCAATGAAATTTTTCAGAAATTTCATTAAATCTGAAAACTGATTTAAAGTGTGTTGGCATCCTAACAATAGTAAGCTTTGCAATCAGTGAAAAGGGAAATTTTTCCAACTAGTTACATCTTTAATTCCTATCAGTAATATTTTGTCATTTTCATTCTATAATTTTTACTTCTTTGGTTAAACTTACTCATAAGTATTTTATTATTTGGTTCTTTCATAAATGAGGTCATTGTCTTGTCTCTTTTGATTGTTCATTGATGGGTTATAGAACTCCATTTGGCTCTGTGTATTAATATTCTGTCCCAAATTTTGTGAATTCATTTGGCTGTAATAGACTTTTAAAATAGATTTTCTAGGATTTTCTTCATATAAGAGCCTATCATCTGTGAAAAGTTAGTTTTGTTTCGTCCTTCTATTTGGATGCCTTTAATTTCATTTTCATGCCTAATTTCCCTGGCTAGAGTTTTGGTGGAATATTGAATAATAATAGTGACACTGGACATCCATCTGTTGTTCTTCATCTGAGAAAGCTTTGAGTCTTTCACCATTGATTATAATGCTAAATGTGGATTTTTCATATACATGTCCTTTAGTAGAGGAAAAAGTTTTCTCTAATCCTTATTTTAGTTTTTTTTTTTTTTTTAATCAGAAAAAGTAATGAATTTTGTAAAATGCTTTTTCTGTATTTTTTGGTTTTTCATTTTTGTGTGTGTGTGTGTGGTGCTGGGGATTGAACCCAAGGCCTTGTGTATGCAGGGCAGGAACTGAGCCATGTCCCCAGCCTCTAACTACTTTTTTCTGCCTTAACTGAGATGTTCAATTTTTCCTGTACACTAGTAATATGGCATATTACATTGATCAATTTTCCTATGTTGAAGCAATGTCAAATTTCTAGTATGAATTTCAGTCATTCTGTACAATTATTTTAAAATATGCTACTGGATTCAAATAAATTTATTCATAAGTAACTAAGTTAATTTAGTATGTAAAATAGCTACAAGTTAGACTCTTGGTGGAAGAAGCATACAATATAAGGAGAAAGTGGTAATTTATGGTTCTCTTACAGAAAGAAGAAATGTGAAAGGAAATGCAGATTTTCTTCTTAAGGAATCTCAACACTTTGTGAAGTCTTAAATTTCTAGAAAAGAAAAGATGCTGTTGAAAGTTCTGGCACATGTGGAAGTTTGAAAAGTGCAATGGTGCCTCATAATTCACACCCACATGGCCTGAATATCCAGAACCAGGTCTGGGAAGCAGATTATAATGAAGTTAAAATAAATTGATGAGCAATGTTTATGACCATAATTATCCACACTATTATGATTAATTTGTGTGTCTATTATCTACCATTGTCTAACAAAAGCTCCCACTGCACAACTGTAGGGCTTAAAATAAGGACAATCATGTCACTGTCTCTGACAGTTTCTGAAGGTCAGGAATCTTAGCAGGTTCAGCTAGAGCATCCGAGCTCAGGATCTCTTACATACCTTCATTCAGTCAGTGGCTGGAAGTGAGGCCTTGATTAGCAGCTGACTGGTCAATTTTCTTTTTCTTCTGTCTCAGAGATTCTCTATGTACCTTTCCCACTTTGGCTACCTTGAACTTCTTTGCAGTATGACATTCTCATGGTGGTAGGAGTTTGTGCATGGTGGCATAGTCACCCTGATATTCCAAGGGCTCTGGGCTGAAGCTGTTCTTAATTAATGCCTAGTCTGGAAAGTCAACCCTATCATTCTACCCTGCTAAATGCTTACACTAGCCAGCTTCAAGAGGAGGACAAAATTTGCTGAAATGTTTTCCAACAGCCACTGTCTCCTCTCCTAATTATTTTAGTGACATTATATTTAATTGACTAGAAAATTTAATCCTCTGATACTGAAGCATGAGCTTTATCATTTGGTCCAGAGAACTCGTGGCCAAACAGTTCAGTCAGTGGAAAGCAAATTGCCTTAGAGGAAATGACTAACTTCTCGAGTCCCGAATTTGCACTAAGTAAATAATGAAAATTTTTATAAAACATCATTACTCCCAACAAAGATCTGTAAAGAGCATCTTCTAGGAAACTGTATTCTATTTTTCTTTATGTGAATTTTTAAAAAATGTCATAAAATATAAAATCAAAGTCCTCACCATACCTGTGACTGGCATTTATTTGCTATTTGCATTTGCACGAACCATTCCTCCTGTTCCACAAAGCACAGAAAAAACAGCTGGTTAACCCTCAACTGAATACGATGGTACAGGATGATGTTCTCTGGGTGTACTAAAGGAGCTCTCGCTGGATAAATAAAAGCTTGCTCATTTATTTATGATGCAAAAATCCATTGTGCATTCGGCTGAAAGAATCATAAATTATTTATTTAGAACTCTGTCTCCAAGAGAAGCTTTTTGTGTGCATGAGGGCATGTCTGCTTTTATTACTTCAAAACATGTAATTTTCTTTTTGATTGTGGTGGATGTTCTGTCTCCAAGTGTGTGACATCCCAGTAACCTATACATTCAATAAACCTTTTTTTTTTGTTTATTATACCATTTTCATCTGGAACCTCTGTTGTCCTGTAGTGAAATGCCTGGGCACCATGATAGATAGATATCATGAGTTCATTCATTCACTAGCACACTCATTCCCTTTCGCTCCCCCTGAATAGGATTATGAAACCATTGATAATATTCTGGGAACAAATACCTTCTTAGACATCACTGACTTATCCTAACCCTAGTGAGGCTGCAGCCAGAGTGCTATCCTTTCTCAAATGCAATTCATAGCCCTGAAACTCTCTGACTTTCACTCATATTAACCCTGGCTCTATCATATCACATTGCCAGGTCAGACATCTGGCTTCCCTGGTCTATGTGGAAAATGTAAATAGTTAAAATTGAGATGTCCACAGATTAATTTGTACATTCTTGAGGGGCTCTTTTATTGCCTAATGTAGATACAGCAACCCCACTGCACTCCAATTGCTACTAGGGAAGGTACATACCCCTTCCAGCCAGGTGCTAAAGGGTTTCTTGACACAAAGTCAAATCTTCCCTCATCTAAGATTTGGGTGATTGGCTCACAAAGTCTAACCTACACAGCTTTCAGACACTGGAGCAGTGCAACTAGAAAAGGCCAAGCCCTTAGACCCCTTTCCCAGTCCTTCCAGGTGGTGATGGCCACCCCTGGGCCCAGCTCCTGGTTTGCAGCAATGCAGATGTGGTACCTGTACAGGTGTGTGGCTCAGATTTCCCTTTGAGTGAATCTCCAGAACAGCGTGGTTGACCAGCAGTCTCCAGATGCCTTATGTAAAGAACATGTGCTATTCATGCTGAAATCACTCTCTTCCCAGGCAGCTCCCAGCTCAGGACTCAGACAGTAGGAGGGATGAGACGCAAGCATTCTTGCTCCAGATGAGCCTTCTGTTATGAGAAGTCTCCTCTCTGGGGTTTCCCCCCAGAGACTTCCTCCAGGGTGCCCTGTAGTTTGAAGCTCTTCCCACCAAATCTACTTTTGCTGTTGCCTTTCATAGCTACTGTGTTCTGAAGTCTTCTCACCTTCTCTTGCCCCATTTTCTCCTGTGAAAGATACAGTCATTTGCCCCCAGGAACCTCTACCATCTCTGATTCCTTCTTTCTGGAGAACATGGATCTATATCTTTGTTTGTGCTTTCTTCTTCCCTCACTCTTTCAGTTCTCCTCTAGGTTCCTACCCATGTATAACATGTTTGCCAACACAATAGTCCTATTTTCTTCTTCTTCTTTTTGGTGAGAGATCAGAAAGAAGTAAAGAACACATCCAATATGAGCCTAATTGATTTTCAGCCTCAAAACTAGTTTGTGTGTCTGGTCTCCCCTCCTGCTGAGTAGGTGTGGCTAACTCACATAAGACTGGCTCATTCCTGCCTCCACCCCCTGCCATAGACAGATAGGTCCATATAACGAGAGCAACAAAACTTAAGGTGCAGTTCACACACACAAAAAATGAACGAAGCTTTCAAATGCTGCTGTATTTCAGTTTTATATGATCATCTTTTTATCCTTATATTGTCATTAACAGTGCCTAGGATAGAGCCGAGACCTTGTCATAATTGTTGAATAACAACCACAGAATGTCTGTCCATTATTTTCTCACTCACATTCCTCTTTGTGTATTCACTGGGACATCTCCTGGTCTCCAGTGGTTTTAAGTTGACCTTACCCATCATGTGCAACTTGGAACTCTTATCGTCCAAACTTGTTTTTTCTCCTCACCTAAAATTGTTAAATTTCCATTAGTGACTATTATTCTTGTTACCAGAAATATTATTAAACATAAAACTTTCATGTAAGTCAGGATGCTGCCACTGCCTTTAACTAGCTATAGGTTTTGGATGGGTAACTCTATTTCCTTTGGCTTTAGTTTTGTCCATCATGTTAATTAGTTTGTAGTGTCTGAGAGTATTTCTGGAGAAATGAATTCATGTAACAAGGTGAATGGTGTACATCATTTTCCCGTTCTCTCAGTTGTTTCGTTTTTTAAAAAGATACTTCTAAATGAAATCATTGTACTCAAACTTTCTGCTGATGAAAGTAAAGAATGTTAAGCAGTGTGGAAGATGTTCTGGAAGAGTCAGAAAAGATGATTTTCCTGACATCAAAATATGTGCCTCCGTGCCCACTATGAACTCTCATTCATGCATGCGCACACATATACATATGTGTGTACTCACACACAGTTCTCAAGAATCCCCATCCCTGCTTCTTCAGGAATAAAAGAGCACTAGTCTTAAAGACTGCTTGGGCATCTTTGCTGATTCCCTGGTTAGACTGTAAGTCATTCAGTTGTTTATCTAGGCAAACAATATCCTGACAAGGAAAGAGCAACCCTGAGAAATGAGAGGTAAGGGGTTTGAAATAAAAGGCAAAACCTTGGTTTTTATGTTAACCATTCCCAAGTTTTCAGAGTCAAGGTATCTGGCATAAACTTCCACATGTGCTTTGTCTGTGGGAAGAGGCTCTGAAGTCCACAAAATGGGGGTCAATGAAAGATATCTGTTGGGTCTGTGTTCCCTTCCTATCAGCTCTAACTACTATCGTATACTGAGAAGACAGGCATCTTGAAGACTCTTTGTGAATATTCTTGAGTGAAATGTTCTGTGGTGGGATGTTTCACTGACCTAAGAGATGGGAGAAGAAATGAAATCCTAGTTTGCTCTTGTCCAAAATTTGTGGCAGGATCTTAAATTTTCAAGTTCTCCTTCTTTCAGACTATATCTGCTCCATGGTGAACCCTTTACCCGAATATTCCTCAGATGCTCCTGGAGTCACAGTCCAGGACAGAGAGCAGTATGGAAAGAGTGTGCTATCCATCTAACCTAAAGCAGCACAGGAGCAGGTTAATATTTTGAAGTGTTAGGTAAAGTTTTTCACTTACTTTTCCTTTATGTTATGACAATTTTTCCTAATTGAGGCCACTAGAACATTCTATTCACATGTTAGGAAAGGAAAACATTTTAGCATGTATGGCAAAAAGAAAAAGAATTGAGTAAATTGGGGTCATAACTGATTTTCACAACTCCTGGCAGAAGAAATGGTTTGCAAGAATATGATTTTGAAGTCACAGGGTCCTCAGCCTTATAGCTTTATGTGCTCACATGACTCTGCAAATGCTTCCATAAGTATCAAAAGGAGAAAGCAGATGAAATTATCCTGCCCATGCGCTACATTTCATAGGCTGGGAGAAGAGGAGGTTCAGAGGAAGGAAGACTTGGAAGACAAAGAAGAAGTCAGAGACAGACATTGCCCATTTGCTCCCCTCTGGGCTCAGACAGCATACCTGACCCCTGCGGTTGGACACCTGAGGCAGTGACAACTGCGTGGAGCTTGGGGAGGTGGGGTTCCCTTTCCCAAGTGTCTAGCACAGCCACGGATCTGCAAAATAGAAATGGCCATAATGCTTATCCCCAGGATTCAGAGTCCTCGTGGCTTAAGAATGGCACATGAGAGCAGCTGAGTGTTTACCTCCCCGGAAAACGACAGGAAATGCTGAAGGCACACTAGACTTGGAGAGGTCTTTTGGCCGGAACAGTAAGGATGAAGCATTTGCCTGGACAGTCAAATAACTGAAGAAACGATAGCAACAAGAATTGCTCAGTTGGGGTCTCTAGGTGCATCCCTTTACCTATAAAAGCCTCCAGTTTATCCTTCTTTATAGCTGAGTAACACTGAGACCACTCTCCCGAAGCACACATTCATGTCCACACTTACACCCACGGGACCGCGCACACATCTGCCATGGCACGTGTTCTGAAACTTAAGCATAAGGCTTCAGGAAGTACGAGAAGTCTGTGATTCACACACTCAATGACTTGTGTATTGAGTTCTATACATCATTATTTTAGGCTTCTGCTAACGTAGGAGTGGCCAGAATGTTAGTTTCTGCTACTCAATGACATAGGATATTAACAGAGATAGTAAGGTAGACCACAGAAAATCAAGTCACTTTCTTGCAAAAGTGAGTTTGTGGCTTGAAATTAGTATCTGTTTGTGGGGATCTAAGAGGTGTGGCAAGAATGTGAAGGAGCAAAGCGAATCTTTCACGTTGTCCTCCGTGCTCCCAGGCTTGTGGTCTTCCTCTGTCCAGCCTGATGTGCGATAGGTTCCCCCTTTGTCGGTTGTCTTCAGTCAAATTTCTGGTACTTTAACCTCAGAGCAAACCATGGAGATCTTTAGAGATGACTCAAAGTAGGGTCAGAAGTAGAATTTTCTTAGTCTTAGATTCATCTCTTGCCGCTTTCCCAATTTTTACCCTGGAGTAGTTTGTGTTGGCTGCTCCAGAGGGCTTTATCCTGAATCACATGCTTTTGTTCCAAGGGACCATCCTCTAGCTACTGAGCTACTGGCTACCCGAGTCACTGTGCCCTAACTCCCCAAGGCTAGGAGAACACCACCAACTCTGTTTTGATGGAAACCACATGTTTTTTTACTTCATTTCAGTGTCAGATGGCAAGAAATGGAGTAGAAGCTATGACTTCTTGTTCCACAGTGGAGTATTTTTTTTTTTTTTGACCTTGAGCTCATAATAATCAGTCCTGTTGGCTGCCTGGATTACCTCTTCCTGAATTTTGTACAAATGTACCTTTTCTTAAAACCAGCAGCTGCTCTGGCTTCTTCCAAAGAGTCAGCATAGTGATCTCCAAACTGAAGCAGCTCATGTATCATGTTGCCCACCCCAGCATTGTGCCCCAAAGGGAGATGGTTCACCCAGAAGGCATGAGGACAAATCTGAGCTTTGTTCATTATAGTTCTGGAAAATACCAGTTATGAAACCTCAAAGTCACCCCAGTGGCTGACTATAAACAAAAAGGAGGACCTGAGATGGACAGAGTCTAGGCCAGGACCACCACCCTGGGCCTGAGCAGAGGAAGGGCATAAAGACCCCCATTGTTTACAGTGAGTCTCTTTGATGCCCAGTCAGGAAGCCCCCTTTACAAACACAGTTGCCTCTGCCAGCCCTTAGGGACGTGGGGAATACATCCACCCGGCCTTTGGTCTGTGTGTTTAGACTCATGCCACACCGAATTTCATCTGAGGGGAAAAGCTGTTTCAGATGACCATGAATAGCAGCTTTCATCAGCTGTCACTTTCCATTACAGCCAGCATGATATGGAAATGTACTAGAGGCTGCTCGAGTCCTGCAATGGAATCAGCTCTTTCTCTTCTCAACATTTATTGACTTCATTTGTCCTTTTTAAGAAGTTAATCAGGCCATTGCCCACCCCCCATGATCTTGCCTAGGTTCGTCTGACTTTTGGAGTCAGAGAAATGTTAGACCATCGTCAGCACTGGGTGGAAAGAAAAAGGCTTATCTAGGTCATTTCTGGACCTTTACTTCAGTAGTCTTTTCCTTGTAGCAAGCAAATACCTTAGCTTCTTCCTATGGACTTGGCCTCAAACAAGTAGGATACAATTTTGTGTAGTTGAAAAAAACATTACATCTCTGTAGATGGGTATTCTGTCTTACGTTTGTCAGTAGAAGTAGCAATGGGCTCCTTTTGGTGGCCTTTGCTAAACATACTCTCTAAAAGAATACAAAGAAAATCTCCCAAACGAGGCCATATTTATAATGTTGGCCAATTTCTAAGGTGTGACTACTCTAACTGAGGGATATTTCAGGTTATCTCAGAGTTTGAGGGTCTTTTAGGGGTTTGTTTAATGACTGGTGCTGGAGTAAGATGCAGCTGTCCAGCGGCTGGGGAAAGGTGGAGACAAATGGACTTTGAAGAGATCTGGCATAAACATTTGGGTACTATACCCAGTAGGGGTACTCATAGTGTATGGTAATGAAATGACGCAGTTGGGGTCATCTTAAGAAAAACAAAAGTGCAAGGTCAACAAGAAAGAGTGGAGTAATTGCCTGCAGTCAGCTCTCAGGCAAGTGTGAGAATGTGAGTGAGACACGTTTAACGCTGTCACAGCTGGGACCGCTCTTGTGCTCTGATGTCCTTCATTACAGTGTCCATGGAGGACAACATTTCCAACCCAGATGGAAACCAGCCCTGCATCCTAGGAAAGTAAAATGTGTTTGTAAATAATAACAGAGAATTTGAAGGGTCACAAAAGTCTCAGATGAAAGGCTGCAGTAACCAGGAGGAAGAGCTTGAAGTTATAAAGTAATCAGAGAGGGGACAATGACAGAAACAGCGTCATAAGTGGACTCGGAAACACTCACAGTACGAAGATGTGTGAAGAAGGTGAAGGTGGAGAGAACGGCAGAACACCCCAAATGCAGACACCAGTGCCCTGGAGTCAGGGAAACACAGACCCACATTAGAGAGCAGAAGAGGGAGCAGAAGGAAGCAAGCAAAGTAACGTAGAAAGAGTTCACATCAGAGCATGGTAGACTTCAGATGACAGATGGAGTGACTGAACTTCAGGATACCAATAATGAGCTAAGGAAAATTTTTGACCAAGAAGGAGACTTTTAAGAATTTCTAGATTTTTGTGGTGATAATTTGAAGCCAGGAACACAAAAGTGTTAAAATCGTACTTCACTGGTCCGTCAGATAAGCAGTCCAACACTGGAATATTTTCTGATCAGGATGCCATTTGTATTTTTTTCCTTTGGGGGTTTTTCTCTACAAAAGTAGTCTCTATAGAAATATTACCACTTCTATTACTAATCTACTCTCCCAAAAATGAAGTTTGAACACAGAATTATTGCAAAATATGAGTATTAAGCCATGGAGCACCATGGTTAGTATGGAGTAACTGCTCAGAAATGCTTTGGTAATGTGACTCCCTTGACTTTGGAACTCTCAAGTGCAAAGTGCCCCGTGATTATGTGTCCTGTGTGTACCACAGGTGGTGGAGCAGTGCTTCAGCATGAAGACTCTGGAGCCAGACTATCTAGTTTCTAGTCATGCTCCATCCATTGCTTTCTTTGTAAACTTATTCAAGCACAGGGCTTCCCTGTTCCTCGGTTTCCTCTTTCATAACTGTTGTTCATAAGGAACTGACTGAAGGCAGGACCACAAAAATCTGAGGATCACTAATTGCATCAACACATAAGAAACAATGAATATTAGGGGGTTGTATCAGTCAGGGTTTATACTAGAGGAACAGATATAATACAAGATAAACAAATGTACAAGGAATTACAAGTTTGGCTTACAATGGTCAGCTCCAGAGTTGGATGAGGAAGCATGCAGAGGGTGTCTGCACGCTGGAGACTGAAGAGCCCAGCCCCGGGCCTGGAGCTCGCTGCAGTGTCCGTGCAAGTCCGTATCAAAAGACTGATGGGTCTGCGACGGAATGCTGAAGAATCTACGATGAAGGCCGGAGAACTAACGCCAGAAGGCTGAAGAGTTCAGACGGAAGCCCAACAGCCTGCACCAGAAGCCAGGAGACGACCAAGCTGAAGGCGAAGACCGGAGCTCCTCTGAAGAACCCGAAGCCGGTCCTTCCTCATTCCTTCTGTTATGCAGTCTACCCTGTCTGGGGAGGTGGGGGTGTTCCTCCATACCCACACCCTCTGCATGCCTGCCTCTTGCACAGGCTCAGGATGAATACAAATTAAGCACCCTGGACCCCTTCTGAGTTGCATAGTTAACCTTCTAAACTTCTCAAATTAACACAATAAACAACATCCCAGAAGGGTAAGAGCATGTCCTTTTCACCCCAAGATGCACAACTGCTGAGTCACTTAGCCAAACCTCTAGACTCCCCAAGTTGGCACAATGTATCAGCTATAACAGGGGGATATCTAGTAATTTATCTTTACTGTATCCGATGAAAGGCTAATGTCTTTAGTCATTCAGAATGGAGCTGGGACATTTTCTGGTCTCTGAGATCTACCTGTTGTAGTGTATGTCTGAGGCTGCTTTTTACTGATACAATCTTCATTAAGCTCCTTTTAGACTGTGAACTCTTATTAGAATCATCCTTGTGTGGTGTTTGGAGTTTGAAAGCTCTTCTTAATTGCTTGAGATCTCCCCTATGCTATGCCTTTTCCTTTCATTTCCGACCAAGCTAAACTGTCTCGCCAGGGGACATGACCATGGCATTGGAAATTACTTAATGAGTGGCAGTGCATTACTTAATGAGAGCATAATGGATTCCTTCCTCCTGGAACACATTTTCTTCATTGTCTTGCTTCATTTTTTGCTGCTGTAACAGAACACTAGACTTAGTTCCTCTCACTTGTATCCTCTGCTCACGCAGTGTCCAAAAACAGCCATCAGCCCACATAAGAGGGTGAGCCTAAGGCACTGAGGAGCAGGCAGGGAAGCTGCTCAAGGTGATCTTTAGTGGGCAAAGGCATTGGAGTGAACCACTGTGCCTGAGTCAGGAAGTTTGTGAATACCACCCTTGATTTCACCGATGGTATAAAGGAATAGGGCTCATTTGCTTTCTTCACATCTACTATGTATGATTTATTTAATTTGGTAAGAGTGTATAGTCCAAAATTGGGTAGGAAGGGAAAGGGAAGAGAAATGAGGTTAATGGATCAAAAATGATCAAGAAATTATATGTATACCAGTTCCCCAAAGAGAATGTAACCAGTACATTTTGCACACATGCACTAATAAAAAAGAATGTAAGCTCTTGTACAAAAAATTCATAGTAAAAATAAAATCAACAGTGTGGATAATTCCTCACCCTAAGAATGATATGGGTTCAGATCAAATTGTCCCATGGAGTGCAAATATAGTATGTGGAAAAGCAAATGTAGCAATTTTAATACTGTGTGGTTTCCTAAAAGACTTGCAGGTGATTGGTTCTAAGCTTTTCCTACATAATAGCTTGGTACTAAATGTTTATAGGAAGCCTGGTGTCTTGGTTACTTTTCTCTCGTTGCTGAGACAAAATACCCAATGCCCAAAGTTAAGGAAGGAAAGGTTTATTTAGCTTACAGTTTGTGGAGGTTTCAGTCCATACTTGGCTGGCTCCGAGGCAGAAGATAGCAAAGCAACAAGAGCAAAGGGGGGAATGGCAGCCGAACAGCAAACAGCCAGAGCAAAAGGGAGGAATGGCGGCAAGCAGCTTTTTTTCCCTGCCTTACTTCGTAAACAGGCTACCCCCACCTAAGGGGCGTGTAGCTCTCACATAATCTCCATGCCCTCCTCTTCCACAGGCTCAGGATGTATACAAAGTAAGTATCTTGGCTTCCTGCTGAGTCACTTAGCCAAACCTCTAGACTCCCCAAGTTGACATAATGTTTCAACCATAACACCTGGATATGCAAAATATATTTTCTGGTAGTGGAGAACAGCTTCCTGAAAGTTTCCTGTGCCTGAAATTATAACTGCTGTTGCCAAAGAGTGATATCCTTCAGGATAAGCACCCTATAGGGTGATGTTGTCACTGGACATGGTCTGTGGAGAATCTGGAAGCTGAGATGAGGAACTTCATCCACCCAAAACACAGAATATTTTCAGGTGTACTGAATCCCATCAGTGAGAAACACAGGAAGAACTTACTAGGCAGAAATTTTGGTACATACTCAAGAATCGAGTACAGGCTCTCAAGAGAAAGAAGTGTACTATGAGCTGCAGGGGAATACGTTCATGAGATCTTGGGGATGCCTCCAGGATGGGTCTTCTAGTCTGCATTCCTACTGTCTGTCAGGTTACCCATCTCGTAGGCTATGTTGGAATACAACTCATTTATACATGTTTGGAGTTGAGGTACGTGGCCCACTAATATTGCAATTTCCTTGAAGATGGAGGGAGCACAATTCACAGGTGAAAAGGACAGATCTGGAGCCCAATTTATAGACTTACTTTGCCTTTAAGACTTGATAATTTTTTGGTGAGTTTCTTGGAAAGGAAAAAGTTTTGAGTAACTTGTATGCTAAAGCAGCAAAGCTTTTTTTTTTTTAAGGACAATTCTAAATTCCCAATTTCATCATCTCTTTTTTGTCTATCATTATTATTATTATTATTCTGTATTCCACCTCAGAGTGAGCACAAAGGATATACTGGAGCCAGAAATTAACTATGAATGCTCAAGAGAAAATCATCACACATCTGCCAGGAGCAGAACTTGGGATATTAATGACAGTTTAGTAAAAATACTTTTCTTTTTTGTTAAAGTCCACCATAGATTACTAATATTCTCTGCATTTCTATGCATAAAAAAATGAAAAATGGAATTCTGTTGTTTACTTAGTCATACCCATGGGTGTAATCTTTGAAACGTGACATAAGACACAGCATACACTCGAAACTCCCAGAATTGAGTAATATCCTTCAGATCATGACGATGTCTTTCTGAAAGAAACCAGAAGTTAAGCAGTAGTTTCTGTACTGAATTCTTGAATTACGTCTCACTGATCAAGTCAGCTCACATGCTATCTTTTTCCAATCTCCTTTGGGGTACATTCTTTCCAAAATTTCTAATCACAAATTGTTTGCTTTCTCTCACCTGATCCATGCCACCCCTTTATTAGAATGGATTTGGTACACACTAAATTCCTCTTGATTTTACCCTTCTGTTATGACCAGCATTTACTTGTAGTAGACTTCGGCTCTGTGGACTGGATCAGGCATCTCTCTCTTCACATCACTTTGTGGTTTGAAATACTGTAAGTCTCCTTTATCCTTGTTTTCCAGATCTGAAGCCAGTCTCAGTCACAAAATATTAATGGAAAATTACAAAAATAAAATCAATTCTTAAATTTTAAATTGCCATTCTGAGTAGCGTGGTCTGGTGGTTTCCTGCCTCATGCCACTCAGGGTGTGACTCATTCCTTTGTAGCACATCCATGCTGCACATGCTACTCATCCACGGGAGCTGAGAGGAGAGGACATATCCACATTTGTGTAATTTTTCTTATTTTTGTTGTTATAATTGTTCTGTCTTATTGGTTGTTAATATTACTATGTCTAATTTATAAATTAAATTTTATCATAGGTAATATGTATAGGAAAATAACATAATATATATAGGGTTTAGAACTATCTATGGCTTCAGGCACCCACTGGGGGCCTTTGAATATTTTCCCCAACGGATATGGTAGGACTGCTGCAATACTGGAAAGAATGTTTTATATCAACTCTCGAGCTGAGCCCAATATGCTCTCCAGCACAACTGTATTTATTTCATATTCTCAGACCTGAAGCCTCAGTTATTGTGTCTGATTTCTTGATACATTTATACTGGATCCGCACATAAGTCAGAAAGAATCAAACAGAACTGAGGAGAAAGCTTGACCATCATCAGGTTGAAGCTTGGAATTTACTGGGACATGGAGGTGAAGGCAAGATTAGTCAGAAAATCAGATCAAGAGACACTAGATGGGCACAGGTAAGTCTGTATTGATCACTTCCAAATGTCAAAACCAGGGCTACATGGAACATGGAATTATTAGTGATACTCAGCAACATCTGGTGGAACATCTGGATTCTCTTTTCTCCCCTTTCTGAAGGAAATACTGTCAATTTGCCATAGAGTTTGCCACTACAGAATAAAGCTTGAAGTGTCTGGTTGCTTTAGATAGCCTACCTAGGCTCTCTCTTTATATCCAAACAGTCAATAGAGTAACAAGTGCTCACTGGCCCTCTTCTCCCATGCCCTGAGAAGGTCAAGGAAACCACTGGAATAAAGGACTATGGTTACTGCTTGGGGCTTCTGGGTTTTAAGGAAACTGGAACAATCAAATCCAAAAATCATTCTGAATTCCCAGATTAATTTAAACTGAAATGTTAAAAAAAATTAACAAGGATTTTTCTGCATGGAATTGGACATTCCACTGACAGTTGTGAGCCTTTGTTTATGCCCCTGGCTACTTTTATTGAATTCTTGAATGTTGGCTCAGGGGATAGGGAGGGATTGAATTGCTTGGCTGTCTTTAAAACTCCAAGTTGTTTTAAAACTTTAAAAATTAATGCATCTCTTTTTTTGTGAAAAATGTCGTATAGGCTATACACATAATCAAGATTGAGGCAAGACATAGTGACAATAAATGGAATCGCTGATTTCACTGAGGTATTTTTTTCCATTATTTTCAAATATTTTCTTTCTGGAGCATAGGCTAAAAAAACCCAGTTATTTGCCAAATCCTTTAATATCATCCCATTTCCTTCATATAGTCCTTTGGAGTGTAGCAATGCATGCCTGAAGGCAAGAAAAGAAGGAAATGGTGCATCTGCCAGGTCTAAATGGAAGCTGAAATCTCAGAGCACTGCATGAGTCTGGGAGGGTGCCTCAGGCCTGTTGGAAACCCCTGGGCTCTGATCCACAGGTCCGATTGAATACCACCTTTCCTCTGAGGGTCTTAGACAGAAATCATGTTGTGCTGTGCAACAAGAAGGTTCCGACAGGCCCTCTGACTCCAACTTTCACTGGTCTGTTGAAGGGCGGCCATATGCCCATCCACTCCTTCTATTTTTAGGTTGTAAAACTAAGATGCAAATAAAAAGGTTCTGATGATGGCCATCGTTAGCTTTAGCTTGAAAATGTAATGGAAAGCTATGACCCTTTCTTGCTTCGAGGCTATAGCTCAGGTGACTGAAACTGCACTTATTACTAAGAACATGATAAAAAAACCACTTCTCTTAATTGCTTTTAAATGTAATGAAGCAGAAAAAGAAAGCAGGTTCTTCCAATTCTATCCTCATCAGGAGTGAATGAAGCAAGCATCTCATCCCTCGATACCACTGCTTTTAACTAGAAATAGGTGCAGGATTTATTGGGGCAGATGGCCGTGACATAGAACACTGGTGAACAAAGGTTTCTCCGGGGGTGGAGAGCTCTGTACCCACTGGGGCAGCCCAGTGCTGTGTAACAGATGTATTTCCTGCCCTGCTTACTTCAGTTGGGTTCTGTAACCAAAGAGGTCCCTGCTGACGCATTCCTCCAACACTTTTAAAACCACATTTCCCATGAAGGTCTTTCTGAGGTGAAGTAAAAGTGAACATGAAGTATAGCGAGAGGCCTGGGTCTGGTTGCCCTGGGAAGGTTGTTACGATTCAGACAAGTCTGCAGACCCTGCAGACAGATCCACTCTGCCCCGACATGGCAAGTATCGAGCTAAGCAAGTTTGCCAGTTCCTTCACAAGGCTTGTCCCTGGAGCAGAGGTGGAATGAAGCCCAGGCCCCACAAGAAAGGCTGCGTTGGTGGTCAAAGATGTCTCTCAAACCTCATAGAAGTTAGCTGCTGCGAAGGCCTGGCTGATATTATCAAGGATGGCGAAGACTTACCAAGGACCCTTGTTACGTCGTGTACTACTTTAACAAATTGAAGCACAAACTTTTACTGAATTTTTGCAATTCGGTGAATCTGATGCCTTTATTACCTCATTTTACAAATGAAAACAAAAGAATTAAAAGTATCATAATTCAGTTTTTAATCTTTGAACTCAGTCTATTTCTGGATATCTGTATGTCTATTATGGTATTGGGAAGCTGAAATGTGATAAAGTTAGCCATATGGTTAAAAGGGAAAGCTGTTGCTTGAGATCCCAGTCATCTGGCCCAATTTCCTTCCTGGCTTCTTACCTAGTTTTATCCTTTTTCGACACTCTGAACTCTACTATAAGGATGGTCGCCTATTTCACATCTGGTACCAGCCTCCATCCATTGGTGGTAGCTTCTTGCAGGAGGAACCTCAGGAGAAAGTGAGGCCCAATATTTTGGTCTCCTGGTTAAGAAATGATGTCTTCTGTGGGTGTGGAACAAGGCATAAAAGGTAGGTGAGCCGGATGATGTCCATCCCTGCCGTGCTGCAGATGTAGCTCAGTTGGTACATGTTCTATGATTTACGTGGCTTCTCCCCACCTAAAACTCACGTTGAAGCTTGATCCCAGCGTGGGAGTATTGGAAAGTAGTTACTTTAACAGATCATTGAGGAAGCTCAATGCTTTTATTGAGGGAGTGAATTCTTGCTGTCATAATACTGCGCTGGTTGCTACAAGGACAGTTTGTTATAAAGCAAGTTTACCTTCCTCAGGTCTCCCTCTTGCTACTCTTGTCATGAGACCTATTCCATGCATGGCACTTGGCACTCTGCTAAGTGATGCCATTGTCATGGTGTGATGTAACCAGAACATCCTCACCAATGTCAGGCAACCAGAGCTGCAGGTCTTGGACCTTCAGGCTCTAAAACTGTGAGGTAAAGAGACTTTTTTTTTTTTTTTTTAAAGTAGAAACTTTTCAGTCTCAAGTATTTGACTAAGGCAGTGCTTCAAAATGACTCAAAACAATAATTCATTAATATGCATTGTAAAAACTTTCTCTTTAGTAGGCCGGTGCCATCTGCCTTCCCCACATCACTGAACACCAATAATCCCAGCCACTTGTATTATGAAGCTAGTGTCCAATAATATTGCATTGGGATCCTTAGGGCTAGAGATTCAAAGAATTTCAACAGAGATGAGCTCCAATCAGAATTCTTTTGCTTGCTCTAGCTCTGTATTATTCTATCCTAGGTTTGAGAATGGCCTTATCTCACCCAAGAGCCAAAAGTGGTGCAGAAGTGAGGAACGGGAAGGCTAAGCAGGGCAGAGGAAGACGTCCACTGCCTACTGGCCAGGCGTTAGGCACTGCTCTGGCAGTTTAGCCCAGGAGTTAGAGAAACGAATGCCATGGGAAGGTGGAAGGATAGGGAATGGGAGGCCGCACATATACAAGGGTGACAGAGGGGCAGTCCAGCAGGAAACTGGTGGTGTTATCCAAGTTCAGGGCTTTTCTGTCCTGGCATACATCAGGTTTTACTCACAAGTGAAATTTATAGGAAATAGTGAATTTATGTTTAGAAGCATTAGTACTGGGACAGGATATAAAAGGCTGTGCCAGGAGGGATATGAGAAAAAACAAAGAGTAGATTCTTCAAGGTGTGTGTGTGTGTGTGTGTGTGTGTGTGTGTGTGTGTGTGTGTGATGGCTGCTGTTTTTATCTAAATAGCTCGCATGTCAGGGCTGTGTTTGATTGTAGCCTGAGCAGGCTGGAGAAAAGAGAAGGAAGGGTGAACAAACAAGGGGGGTGTGGTAAGCAAAGAAGGTGCATAATGCATGAGAAAAGGGTGATGCAATACATTTTTCTAGGGCAGAGTAAGGTCAAGATTGGCTCTGATTAGAGGGGCCCACACAAAAGCAAAATGATGGTGGTGTTCCTTAGAAATTAGCAAGTTAAATAAAATAGTCATAGTTCTACCCAATTCCTCTTTTCAGAAGCTAAGACTTTGGTGGCAATTTCAGGTCAGCAAAGAAATTATCTTTACTTTTTAAGAGAACACACAAAAGAGGGGATGAGAGAAACCAGAGAGAAAGCATTAGAAACTCAAGCCACTCTACTCAGTGAGAAAAAAGTGAAGGGTTTGTTCTTCACTTTCACAAGTCGCTTTGGACTGGATAAAGAACCCTGTCTCTAGTTACCAACCTCAGCAAAGGCGGCTGACAATCTGTTGTTATTGTTGTTGTTGTTTTTTAATAATCTATGTTTTTATGGCAAAAAGACAATATTACTGACTGGCTTTGTGCTTGCATTTGATGGGTGTGGTGGGATGAGATTGCCAGAAACTTTTGGGAGTGGATTCCCTTAGACACATCCGTACTGGAGCTGAGGGAACCACCTAAATTCTAATGCACCTGAGCGAAAGGAGTCCTTACTTTCATCCCTTCTTCCCCAAGGAAGAAAACCTGAGGCAGACAGACATTAAGCTGCCCTTACCGACCCCCACCTCTGGGTAGGCTTGTCTCTGTGCTCTTGAGTGTGGACAAGACCTTCTTGTAGCCAATAGACTGTGGCAAAGTCATACTACAAAATGACCAAGAATGTTCTACTAATATAAGATTTCACCTTGCTAACTCAATAAAGCAAGCAGGTACTTTGAGGAAACCCACATGGTGAGGACCTGTAGGTGGCTTCTAGGAATGCTAAGAGCAGCTTCTGAAAGCTGATGTAGGCTCCAGCTGACAGGCAGAAAGAACCGGCTTCTCAATCCTAAAATCTCAAAGTGATTAATTCTGTCCTGAGCTTGAATGAGCTTGAAAGTAGTAATAGTAGAATCGTCCCCTGACAAACCACCTGATAAGAATTTGGCCCAACTAGTTATAGCTTTGTGAGACCTCAGTCAGAAGACCCAGCTAAACTGTGTCTGGATTCCTGACCCATAGAAATTGTGAAATAATAAATATGTAGAAATTTGTTATGTAGTAATAGCACAAATATAAAACTCAGGTAAGAAAAATAACCTATGGTCAGTTCAGTGTAACTCAATAAATACTTATTTCACAGCCTCTATACTGCTATCAATTGAATCGTGTCCCTTATGAAGACATGTTCAAATCCTATAACCAGGTACATGTGTGTGTAAATTTATTTGAAAATATGATCTTTGCAGATGAAATCAAGTTAAAATGAGCTCATGTTAGATTAGCATAGGCCCTAACCAATGATGGTTTTCTCTAGCCTACTTGGACCCTAAACCAATGAAACTTAGAGATAAGAGGACAGCCATACAAGGACAGAGACAGACATTGGAGTGAGGCTGCTGTCAGCCACGCAATGCCAAGGATTCTGGTGACCACCAGAAACTACCACAGAGATACTGGACAGATACTCTCTCAGAGCTTCCAGGGAAAGCTGTTCTTACCACACCTTGCTTTTTGATTTCTGGCCTTCACAACTACCAGAGAGTAAATTTCTGTAATGAGTGACCCCGTTGGTAGCAATTCGTTAGGATAGCCCTAAGCTGTAGATTCCCAAATTCTCCAGACTCCTGAATCTGGTTTCTGTCAAGATAATGGGAAATAGGGAGATAGAGCTCTTGCAAGTGGGAAGCAGACCAGGAGATGGAGGGAGGGAGGACAGGGAGTGGGAAGGGGATGAAAAGGCAGTGTGTTCTGTGCATGTACCAACTCCTCTTGAGGAATGTAGTCATTATGTACTGCAACTATTACTAATAAAAAGTAAAAATTGAAAAAATAAAATTACTCCAAGGTGTTAAAAAAGACTCTTAAATCTATGTTTTTCAAAGTGATTGAGGAACTGGCACAGAGTCAGAGTTGTGCAGGAAAAAATAAGAGAAATGGAAAAATAAAAGGACAACAAACTGTTTGCGACCAATTTGGATCAAACACAATACACAGCTGGTAGGTAGGGTCTACTGCTAATTTTTAAGTGACATACTTATTTTTGTTATGGAACTAGGACCCAGGCACTGTCACAGTCTTATTTTTCTCAGAATATCTCCCACTACTACAGAAAAAAAATTTTAAATCCTTAAAATGTCTTCTTTCACACACTACCAAAGAAGATAACATTAAATTATAAAACGTAGCCAATTTAAAGAGAAAATAAAAAAGAAGGGAAAAAAGAAAAGATGCATTAAATAAGTAACAAAGATCAAGAACAAAGATCAAGATAAAAAATATACTCCTGACTGTATCAATAATCATAGTAAATGTAAATAGCCTGCATACCTCAATTAAAATGCAAAGACTGCAATAACAGAGACAAAGCTAGGCACAATAATATGTCTATAAAAAGTATGTGAAATATGATATAAATGGATTAAAAGCAAAATGATAAAATAACAGTGCTAATGTCAAGAAAGACTTGTTAATCAAAATAAACCTAGTACCTATATTAACACCTAAATAGTTTTTTGAGCAAATATTACTAGGGATAAAGATTATAATAACAAAAAGATTAATTCATCAAAGAAACATAGCAATCATAAATGTATCTAATGTGCCTAACAGAATTTCAAAATACATGAAAGAAAACAACTAGAACTAGAAGAAAAGTTAGGAAAATTTTGCAGTATTAGACACAAATTCATTATCTTAATTATGATGATGGTTTCATGCATTCTTACACCTATTAAAGCTTGTCAAACCATGTGCTTTAAGTGTGTAACATATATAATATGTTCAGTTATGCATCCAGAAAAGTGCTACAAAAGGATAGTGGGATTCTGAAAGAATGAAGTGAGCAAACTATTTAGTAAAAACACTAATGTCTACTTTAGCTTCATCAGAAAAAAAAATTGCTTTCTTCATCTTACTTTTGGACCAAAAGAAAGGTATTTCTTCAGGAAATAAAAGAGTATGTATAAGTCTAAAGTTGCATATTTTCATTTTAAAGAATAAAAGATTAATCTTAAAACTAATGTTCACTCCATCAGTAATACTGTGATCCTTAAGCATTATATTGTATAAATAAGTTTCAGAGAATAGCTGTCTATGCACTGTATGAAATTAGTGCAAATTATTAAAGAGAACACAGAGCCAAGTAAAGTTTATTTCTTAAACAGAAATAATAGTGTCCAGAAAATGTCCAACATAAAATGTTGTGAGAAGGTAGAAGTTTTAAACTCTGTATTTTTAATATTGAAAACATACATATTGATGTCATATAAAAAGAGATGGAAAGTCTGGTGTAGTGATGCAATTTGATAAATACATTTTAAATGGGAGTTTCCCTCCTCAAGCTTAAAAATGTAATATATTTTATTGTGTATAATTTTTCTGGTTTTATTAGAGAAAATCTGCATTTAATACATTAAACAATTTCCAATTTAAGTTGTCAGAATAGAAAAATGCTGCAGAATTGAGAAAATGCTCAGAGAAATGTTTCAAATGAAAAATCTTAGCAGCTTCTGTAAGAAATAATCAAGAACTTGGGGTATAAAACAGAAGACAGGATAATTCCACTGAGGAACAAACTAATAAATGCTTTCAGGTGAGGAAAACTTAGGATGCTAGAAATATTTCAGAGACTTTGAAGCACATATAAGTTTTTTTTTTTTTGATGACTCAGGCATAGAAGAATATTTAGGAGGAGATTGAAAAGACTATTTTAAATATTAATGATCATCAAATAGGGCTCCACAGCTTGGATCTTCAAAAGGAGTGTCTCTTTAAGATAGCACATATAAATATAATTCCTACTTCAACAAATATGAGGAAACAGACACAAATTAACAACCATGACCACAGTGGTCTTCTTTCAGTGTCCTTTCTATTAGCGTGGGAAGGAAATGAATACAAATGCACAACTGAATTAACTAAACTAAACCATCAAAGGAAACTATTAATTTACTTATCTATTATGAATCTTAATATTTTGCAAAAGCCATAGGAAACCCAGATTTGAAAAATTAAAAATTAAACTCTGAAAAAGTAAATCTTTTCATTTAAGAAAAAAAACAAAAAAACAAAAAAACAGACAAGCTAAAGCTGTTTAACCCAATTTGATCGCTATGTAAAATGCTAATAGTCTTAGTCTATAGAGCCAGGGGCTTTGTCAGGTTTTATTTCATGGCATATAATTCCTATTTCATGGTAAATATCTTTATTTTGTGGTATTTCTGCTAAAGACTAACTTCTTCATGTTAAGATTTTGCAACTGTAAGCATGAACTAAATCCATGGCCTCAAAACATTCCGACAAACAGAGCAGCTCAGCTTGTTTAACCTTGTTTTCATAGTTGTTAAGGTTCAACAACATTCTTACTAATGTATGAAACAGCTCTCCTTAGGCTTTTCCCCTAAAAAAGAGAGGTATCCATTCAAACAGTATGTTCTGTTACCATTTCACATTCTTCTTCCTCCTTAAATAGAAACATAAAATGTTAGGTAAATTGTTTCCACACTAGGAGATTACAGAAGTGGGATGCATTGTGCTCATAAAAGTAATTTTTTTAATGAAGTGCTTAGGCATGTTACAAAGGTATTATGGAAGAGGTTTTGTTGAACTTAGGTGTTAGAGCATTCATTGACGAAAACTGAAACATTCACTTTAAGAGGGCTAGTCTGTGCCTGCAAAAGACCTGTCCCAACCCTAATATGTTCTAGGATTGAAATGTGTCTAATTCATTAGGATTCCCTAGGCCATCAGTTTGATGGACTTTGCATTTGTATGTCTTTATGACTAGTAGAAAAATCACATAATCCACTCCCTGATGACCCACCATAGAAACTACAAACTCCCAAGGATTTATGTAATGTCACAAGACAGTATAGGTCATAAGCAAAACCCTATGTTCTGAGAGTGTGAGGGCCAGTTCCATATATAGTCTCACAGCTCTGCAAAGGGGAGACCAGTGAAACACTCCACCAAGCAGCCCTGAGCATGAACGTTCTGTTGGACATGCAACAGGGAAACTAAGTGATCCCCATCCTACCCATGACTTCTTCCAGCAAAAAGAAGGGCAGAACCTATGCAACAATGAAATCAGAGCTTTAGGATTTGAAAACTTTGTATATTGAATAATCATCAAATTCCCAGGTAAAATAATTATAAAACATAATGCAATTATTCTGAATTGCACAATCTGTATGCTAAGAGGCCTAGAAGGACAAAGGAAAATAAAAAATGTACATGTACATAAACATATTTATTTTCTAGCATCAAGATGATGAGCTAATATAAATATCTTAAATAGCTATTATGAAAACTGAACTATATCCTACTTTCCATGGGTCAGGCATTGATATAAGCCCTTCACATTAATTTAATCCTTATTACAACTCTGAATTGTGAGTGTAATTGTCATCCTCTCTTTACACTTTGGAAATTGAAGACAGGGTCATGCAGCTAGAAATGGATAAATGCAGGATTTCAAACAAAAGCCCACATGCTTTAGAAACAGTCTACACTGATTCTCAGTAATAAAGATGTACATTAAGTATAGGTTTGGAATGGCCTAAGAGACACACCAGGTGATTTGTGAGTTTTATTAACATGTCTGGCTTCCGTAGTCACTGGGGGTTTAGTCTTGTGCTGATCTGTTTTATCTGGCAATACAAGCTAAAATTAAAGCGCGTCACTGCCATTCCATTCCAAACCACAGTGGCTCTCGCACAGATCCATACATCTCTCTTGTCCACTTACAGTGATTGGTCAGGGGCAAATGATAAAATGAGAGAGAGGAAGTGGGGACTATAACTGAGGAGCTGCAAGGGGATGAAATTCGGGCTGAAGAGAGAAGAAAGCGAATCCTGCTTCTGTGACAAATACAACTTTTCCAAGACACATGGAGCTTGAAGCTTAGGAATTTCTTTCATAAAAGAATGCAAAATACAAATGTATTATAGCAAAGAACCCCTAAAGGGACCTGTACCAAAGGAGAAATGGAAGACTGAGCCCTGTGTGCTTGGCAGTGAGTAGTGAACCCATCCTACAGTACGAAGGAAGAAGATGAGAGGACTTCCTGCACATTCATATAATGACTACCGTAACATACTGCTATAGTTGTTCTGCTGCATTGCTGCACCCCGTATGGACTGAAGACTTCTTCAAGAGAATCCTAACAGGGAACAACAGCCACCCTGGACTGTTAATTACACTGGGAGAAGCTAAAGACACAAAAGTTACTCTTTGAATTCTTACAACCAATATGTTTAAATTAGAAGAAAAAATGGATTTTATCAAAAAATATATAAAAGAAAAAAATGGGCCACAGACATTGGAACAATTTCTTTATACTAAGCTTTGCTTGCCACAAGACCACAAAGACAAGAAGATCAACAGACAGGGACACTTCAGTGTGAGGGTGGATTGAAACAGATGACTACTGTCCCTTCTTCTGCCCTGCCTTGATAGATCAGAGCAAGCGAGGGGCTTGGTTGTAGGTATCACAGGCCTGGTGGAAGAGATGGGCTTGGGCACGCCTCTTGATACCGAAGTAAAACAGTACATAGGCTGGAAAGGCAAAAATCCGGTCTTACAGGGAGCAGACACCATTCAGTTATAGGCACAACTGGGATACTTGGAGCTTGGTTACAGAAAAGCAAAATGAGCTGAATGACAGTACTCTTGCCTCCTTCTCTGTGGTTTTGCTTTCTGAGATTTTGATTACCTGTGGCCAGCTATAGACTGATAATATTAAATGGGAAGTTTCATAAATAAATCATTTATAAGTTTTAAATTGCCTGCCATTTTTGAAAAGTGTCACAAAATCCCCCACTGTCTCACTCTATCCTGGCCAGAATGCAAATCATCCACTCACTCTTCCAGTGTATCCATGCTGTATGTGCTATCCAACCATTAGCCACTTAGCCACCTACGTTATCAGATCAATTATCATGGTGTCAAGGTACATATGTTCATGTCCCTCTTATTTCATTTAATATTGACTCTAAAGAACAAGAGTAGTGATACTGTCAATTTAAATATGCCACAGAAAAACTACAAATTGCTCCCTTTAAGTGCAAATGTGAGAGTACTGTTACAATTGTTGTTAATGCCTTATAGTGCCTTATTTAAAAATTAAATGTTACCATCAATATGTATATAGGAAAAAATCTAATATATGTAGAGTTTGTTACAATTCATGGTTTCAGGTATCTGCTAGGGGTCTTGGAACATATCTGCCATGGATAATGTAGGATTACTGTATCAGAATTTGTGTAGAATATCAAGACTCATGAATCCTCAGTGTGTGAGGCTTCCTGCTGAGGGTTTAAGACTTCATCTCCCCATTAAAAAGCAGGATTGGTATCTAATCACTAAAGTGGTCCTGATTCTGCTACTGGTAGAATTTGTCTAATCTTCATGGCAGCAAGAATTCAGGAAGATCCTGTTTTTCAGAATAAGACTTGTATGAACTGAAAACAATGAATGATGGCTGGATTTTATTCACAGTAATCTTCTTAAGTAGACTGAAGTCCAGTATTACTTATCTCTTCAGGATAACGGAGAAAGCATACTGAGTAAGAAGATATTGGACTGAAGTTCATGTTGATAGCTATATTTGTAAAATAGATGTAGCATGAAGGGTGCAGTGGTTTTTTTAAAATTTTGTGTGGTTCTGATAGGTAGTCGATGACCTAGACCATTCACTCAGTGTCTGGAGTAGGTTGGAGGGACAATTGAATAGTCCGTACTCTTAGAAAGTACCCCAAACATCCCAAACAAGAATTTGGCTATACTTCCAATCAAGGCAAGATTGAACATAGTCTTTCTGAATGCTGGGAAAAAGTGTCCAGGGACTAGTGAGTGTGGGCACTTTGGATACACCCTTTCTGTGATGAGAGGGAAAATGATGCACGTTGTTTAGCATCAGTAGTCCAGATGTATGCTGAGAAAAATCAAGATCCCTCTAGGGGAAGCTACCTTCAGTTTTCAGGGTAAATGAACTGGAGGATTTCCCAAACATGGAAAGTTTGAAAGAAGAAAGCAAAAAGGGTAGACAGACAGCTGGCTCCTGCTATAGAAACAACAAGGGGAAGCTGAGTTAATCCAAAAGACAGAAAGGAAAAGCGGGGACAGCAAGGACAAGGAGAGCAAGACTCAAGTTATCCAAGGGGAATTAAAGAAGAAAAAGGGAAGGCAGGAACAAAATCTTCAAGTTAAGAACTATGAAATGTGCCAGAGGATTCTTTTCCTCCACAATCTGCTAGGATAGATATTACAGAATCAAAAACAACAGAAAATAAGAAATGTTAATAATAATGCAAGAAAACCTTGCAATTTTTATTGCTGGAGGGGGGCAAAATGTGGCAAACAATTTGACAGTTCCCCAAAAAGTTGACTGTGGAGTTACCATATGATTTGGCAAATCCCACCCCTAGGTATGGACCCAGAAGAACCTGAGGCAGAGATTCAGCAGTTAACTGTGCACCCATATTCTTAGCATTATTCACCATTATTCCACCAAAAAGTGAAAATGACTCAAGTGTTCACTGATGTGATGAATGGTGAAATGTAGATAGATAGATAGTTATATCTAAATTTAGATCTACATAGATATAGATAGATACCTAAATCTATCACGAGAGTGAGAGAGCGACATACTGCAATGTAGATAAATCTTAGGAAAAAAAATCATGCTAAATAAAATAAGACAGCTACAAGGGGACAACTATTACATGAATCTGCTGATGTGAGGCACCTAGGTAATCAAACCCATAGAAACATGAAGTAGGACAGTCGTGTCCAGGGGCTGGGATAGGAGAGAATGAGGAGTTAGATACCACTTTTTGGTAGCTCAATGATAACTTCCAGGCAAGCCCTTGACTCAGAAGGCGTTTTAATGGTTGACCAAGAAGCAAGAAGCACTATTCCCATTTCCTAATGGCTTTAAATGGTGAGGTCTCATTAGAGAGGACACAAAAGGTAGGGTTCCTTCCTCTTTCTTGTATAAAAGCAGGGAATAGTGCAGGAGGCAGATAAACCAGACCATAAAAATTCACAGAAAATAGCATATGTCAAAGGAAAAATACAGTCTGCCTGAACCAGATCAAAGCGACACAGGAACTAATGGTTAACACAAGAATGAGTGAGATTCTTTATAGCTGTATGGTACTATTCAAGGTGGGGGGTAGTCTGTAAATTAAAGGCCAAAAATGAATAGAGTAAGATAGTCCTAATTTAGCAGCTGTTATTAAGGGCATAATTTTTAAAAACAGAACTACCTCAGAAGCCAGAAAGATAGAGTCTTAAAGTTCAGGAATGGGGATAATGTCAGGACTTCAGGGAAAGCAGCAAAAAGAAAACACTGTAAGGGCAGTAGCCACTCCTCCAACACTGCCAAATCTGATCACCTCATAGGGAAAGGAAAGATTTGAAGGCCAGCTAGCAATCATGGTTATTAAAAAAAGGAAACTTTGGTCACAGTCTCCTGTAGGCTGTGAGAAATACAGTGATTGACTTAATGAATCATTTTAAGGAGACAGAAGAAAAATAATGATTTGTGAAAGTCCCACTCATAAATGTTTCCAGACTTGTCATAGTTGAAAAGAGCTGGCAGTACAGATGATCTTCCCTGTTAGTTCTTAATAAATGAAAAAATTGAGAGTCAATGGTATTGAGCTTTTGAGGCAAGACTTTATCATTTGTGGCCAGATCAAAACTACTCGCCAGGCTCATGCACACATCATGGGGTTTCACCATCAGGGCACAGGAAGAGCTAGTTAATCTACAGAACATCATAAAAAAGGAGGCAGAGAAAAATGATATATTAGATAAGCCAAGGTGTCTTCTTTCAAAGTAGATGCAAGTGTGCAGTGCCAAGTAAGCCTAACTGTATAATCCTGTGACTCACAAGTGTATCTATAGCCCTAGACTAAAAAGGTGGTGATGAACAATGAAGGCAGTTTACTCATGTGGAAGATGGGCAGGCAGACTTAGTACAACTATAAGTACTTTAAAAAATCATAGTTTATATCAATAGTAAAAGTGATGAAGATCAGCCTGAAGACAATGGGATAAGTGTCAGTTAAATAATTAACAAAACATAGGAATAAATGGAAATAGGGAATCAGAGACTGGATTGGTGCAACATCTAGGGACAAACATAGAAAGGATGATGAGGGAAACAAACTATGCACTGCAACCACCTGGGAGATTTGTAACCTGAGTTAGAGTAAAGCCGGTCAAAACAGATCTGATTTGGATTTCTGTATATATTCACTATATATGGCTTTGGCTAATAAAATTTACCATCCATTGATACTAAACATTTTTATCAATGGCCTCCTCAAATAACAGAGGCCTACGAATCTGGAAAAGAGTCAATTTTTTATGTCTAGATGCAAGAAGAGCCTGATGGGCTGACTACATAATCTGTCAGTTGGAAACCAGCGCTCTTCAGTATTTCTTCATTTCAGCGTAGCAGAGGGGGTAAGAAAGCTACACCCACAAGAAAGTTTCAAATTCCATGCAAATTGAGGTTACTGGGAAAGGGATTTTCTCTAAAGAGAACTTTTCCTAAAATGGAAAGGTACAGTCTGAGTAAAGATACAGAAGATGAAAATGGCAGGAGAAAGACCAAGTAGTTCAGAATGAAAGATAAGGTATAATGTTGGACCCAGACAGTTACAAGAAGGGAAAAATAACAGAGATCTTGCTGAAAGAAAGGAAGAATGTAAAAATCATGTAAAATAGTTTTGGTAAGAGGTTTTTGATACAGGAAAATAATGAAAGAGAAAAAGAAGGTTCATTCACAAAAGAAATGGAATGCAAGCAAGAAAGGTAGAAAGCAAGATGCTGGAAAGGCTTTTGTAAGTAATTCAGCCAGAGGATATGTGTGGGGTTTGTTGGAAAAAGAGAAGAGCTAAAATAGATCATTTAGAAAGAAAGGAAAATGAGACAAAATTCAACTCTGAAGTCGGACATAAATATGTTTTGAATCATTCTATATAGAAATCAAGTATTACTACTATAAAATATTTAGTTGGGCTTCTTATAGCAGAACAACTGATTTAAGAATACTATTTAAGAGTCCGATCAAACAGTCTGAAACAAGAATTAGATTTGACTATAAAGGTATAAGTTGATGGTACTTAATCAAGATCCTTGTTCCTTCTGAGAAAGTACAGTGAAATGACTATAAAGTTTCCTTGCTTCCTACTGTTCTCTGGTTGACCAGCTGTTGTGAGCTTGAAATAAAGAAATCTGAGCTTCGATAGGGCTTTCTGGGAAAACAGGTGGGAGAACAATGCCCATGGCTAGACCAGAGGCAGACAACCTTTTAGAAGCAGAATGCGAAGTTTTTTGCCCTTGGCTCCTGGGGTCAGTGACACAAGGAGAGGCACTGGAGACCAGGTAAGCGCCTTTCTGGTAGCATCTCCATTTCCTGTCCAAAATGTGCCCCCTGCTTTCATATTCTGATTTATCCGTCTTGCATTGGGCCCTTTTTCTCTAATGAAAACACCCTTGAGGAGGAGCACACATTTCCTCAGCATTTGTCTCCCTAGGTATTGACATCAGATATCCAGACTGCTTTTCCTAGAACTGAAGTTGAGAGCAGTTGCCCAAAGGGGACTGCAGGGGTGTTTTCCCAGGAATCTGTACAGGAAGTAAACATCACTGAGCATGGTGCGTTTGAAGAGAAGGAAGAACTGGGGTATGGAGTATCAGTGGATATGAGCAGAACGGGATGAGAGAGGACAACAGAAAGTAAGGGGGCATAGAGATAGGAGATAGGAGACAAAACACAACATCACTGCATCGGCAGTGAAGGTAAGACTCCAGGGATGGTAAACAATCTAGGTTTACTGTAAAGTAAATTTGAGAGAGACTGGAGTATGTGGACCATAGTTTCCTGATGTGAAGACCTTAGGAATAACTGAAGTTAGCACCGCCAGAAATCTAGACTCATCATACACCGCCCAGCAGAGCTAAGGAGCATATCTTAACATAACTGACCCTTCACACGCACTTGTAATATCACACCCAGACATGCTGGGATGAAAAGGACTTGCAACAGAATGTGTGCTTCCCATTTATTGTGGTCTTTTATTTTGACAGTGAAAGAAGAGAATAATTTGTTGAGAATATAACTGTTAAAAGAACACCATAGACAGTTGGAAACAGAACAGAAAAAAAATTCAAGTTATAGCCTGAAACATACTAACATTTCCTAATATCCCACAATGGGTCCATATAATAGAAGCAATTTCTATTTTCAGTTTTATTTCCTCCTGGCGTAACTAAACTCCATTATTTTATTACTTTGTGGATAATGTTGCGCTACCTCCTAATTTCCCAAGTTCATTCTTTATCAAGCCTTAAAGGGAAGACCTGCCATTCCAACATTCCATTATGTAACAAACAGGTTTATAATTCTATATTCAAACTTTTCTTCCATATAATTGGGACTTTGAATGGAATCTATTTGAATCTGATAATATTTCATGGGCCACAAACTACAAATAACACTAATGCTTTCCTAATGGGTCTTGGGGTTTGGGATTTTAAAGCCCCATTCTTCGTCAACAATTATATGATTCACTTTTATTTTTATACTGAGGTTTACATTGGACAGAATTTCAGAAACAATTTCCCTGTATTAGGGAGCAATAATCTCTTATCTTCCCTGATTCTACAGAAATCATGCACAAAATTGTGGGTTTCTAGGATATGCGGCAAGAGGAATTTGCTTTCCTTTGTTATTACTTCAGAATCTAAAGATATTTGTAACCACAACCCGTTCATCTGAATTTAGTCAATTAACACAATGAAAATATTTACTTCTCTCTCAGCACTTTGGTTTTGTCAAGTGACAAAAACTATTCTCACAGTGTTGTCTTAGAGGGAAATAGAAACTATAAGACTTGAACTTTAGAAATGTTTTCTTAGTATGTTTTTTTTCCACCTGAGGAAGTCTCAGTCAACTTCCCAGAAATGCAGTTACCCCCTTGTCACAAGCTGCCTCTGTATGTCCATTGTAAAAATCCAGTTAGATTTCTTCTAGTGTGCCATATGGCAAAATGGAACTTCAAATGTTGATCTCTTTAATATGATTTCCCATAGAAAAATTAGAATGGTGGCTGAAAAAAATTTACT
The DNA here is from genome assembly GCF_000276665.1 of Chinchilla lanigera. Classification (NCBI taxonomy): domain Eukaryota; kingdom Metazoa; phylum Chordata; class Mammalia; order Rodentia; family Chinchillidae; genus Chinchilla; species Chinchilla lanigera. Next base: position 3,959,701 of record NW_004955467.1, on the reverse strand, counting down.
GGTCAAGTGTTAATTAGAATCTGGCTTTTAGGTCACACGTACTCTTAGCTGTGTGACTGACACACTGATACACTGATATACTTCATGCTAAGCCAGGAATCTGAGTAAGACTGACATATTGGTGGAGATAATTCTTATTCATAGGTATTTGTGCACATATCATAGACTGTCCCCAGCATCCTTAGACCTTACCCATGAGATACCAGCAGCATCTCACTCTCAGTCCTTGAGACAATGAAAAGAATATTCCCCAGTGTTATTCTGGGATCTAGCATAATTTTAAACCTTAGTTTCCACATCAGCAAGGTATCATTAATGAGACTGGTGAGCTGCTATTGGTTTGCACAGATGCATTGAAAGGGTATTCTGCTATGTGAATGTGGATTATTATTTGAAAGATACAGCTATTTATTCACACACTGCATTTATGATATCTTTATGGGTGACAGGGATTTGCTAGGTCTATGCTGGCAGAGCACAACAAAGGTTCTAAAGGATCCCTAAAGGAAAAATGTATCCCATTTCCAACCTCAAAATCAAGAGTTAAGAGTTTAGGGGCTGGGGATTTAGCTCACCAGCAAAGCGCCTGCCTGGCAAGCGCAAGGTCGTGAGTTCGGTTCCCAGTACCGGAGAAAAAAACCAAAAAAAAAAAAAAAAAAGAGTTAAGAGTTTATAGATAAATCTACATCTTAAAACCTGAGTTCTGAGTGTCAATCAGAGATTTGATCCAAATTACTATGGAGGTTTATTCTACATTTGAAGGTCCTGTGAAAATAAGAAAATTAGGGTGGAATGTCTCCTTCAAGGATACTAAGTACCTTTTATCTAGAAACTCTATTAATGTGTAGTCATTAGGATAAAATTATTTTGCCTTAGAAGTGATTAAGTTATCTGGAGAATGCATGGACTGTAGCTGCGGTCCTGGAAGGAAACTGCTCAACATGAAGCTGCAGATCGTTTCTGGATGTTCTCGGGCAAAGGCGATCTTTTGCTTTTAAGAGAAGTGAAGAGGGCTGTGGGGCTTGGCTTTGGAGAAGAAGGCTGAGAAAAGATGGCTCAGATGTCCTATTCAGGATCAGAGCCTATTATTTGCTTTAGTTAAAAGGGCAAATAAATGCCAAGTCAACTCCAGGCACAGCAGAGGTGAATACCACAGTGTAGGCAGAGACCAAATATTTCCTGTCCTGGGCAAAATTTAGAGGATACTGGCTGTAGTTCTTTATGCATTTTGTTGGGATCTGTAACTTCAAACACTCTTAGGAGATCTTAGACACTGGAAGTTTCTCTGGAGTGTTTTGTGATCATTCAGTTTTTAAAATAAGATAAGCAAAACTACCTCTGTGGAAGAAGATACTCTCTGCACTTCATTTTGTTCCTTTATTATTTCTTCCACACACAAAAAGGTAAGGTCACTGAATGCAATTTTTTCTTTGTGCAAGCCAATTTTGCATAATGCCGCACAGACAAATGCTTACAAAAGACTCAGAAACACAAACAAGATGAGTTAGGAGAAAAGATGAGAACAGATGAAATGAATGTCACGTTGTTGCTAGTAACAATTCAAGTAGAACAAAGAAAGGCTGCAGCGCTGGAAAATGGAGGGCACAAAAGTGAAGGAGATCAACTGGAAAAAGGTGACCCATAGGGGCTGGGTCACCTTTGGGGCTGACTTAACTCCCATAAAGGGGATATTAACAAGCCCGAAGACTTGGAGCTTTGACTCAAAAAAAATCTTAAAACTTAGAAGATAGCCTTTTCTTCACTTTCATCTTGTGCTAGGCTTCTTAAGCAATATTTACATCCCTAGTATGTTGACTATGATAAATGTGTAATTATAATGTATATTTTAAAACAATTTTAGTTTCTTTTGATTGATAACATTGGAGAAGAAATAGAACATTCAGTATAGTAGAGTGTCTGGTCCTTTAAATTTTGGCAGATAAGGACAATTTCCACGGTATAAGAGACATTTTGCTCTTATGTGTAAACCTGTAATAAAATGTTGCTGACAGACTAATTAAAAACATTTTATATATTTCGTGCATATGTGCTCCTCTCTAAACCAATTTAATTCCCATTAATGCTAATCTTGTTAATACCCACTCAGAGAGCAAAGGAGTACTCATAATACACTACTGATTTATTTACTTGATTTAAATGGGGGATAGACACGAACAGACAAAAGGAAAAGCAACCATTTTACCTACAACTGCACTTCTTTGAATATTTTCCCAATATTAATAAGCATTAAGTTATAAATGATGCGACTAGGAAATTGGAAAAATAAAGTGACATAGTGACAATCCTCCACCCATGAAAAAGTAAGGGCATTGCAAACGAGTTGTCCATTGGTAGTTTTTTAGTACTAGCTACAAGGTTAGACCTGAGCTGTTACAAAGAAAAATAGATTATCTTTCTTCAAAACAATGTAAAGAAAAATGAATCTCATACTGATGAGCTCTAATTCAAATGAGTTTTTCTTTAAAAAAAAAAAAAAGACAGTCAAATCAACGAGCAGTTAAGTAACACTTCTACCACATCTTACCCTGGGTCTAGTGTGGCTGTCCATCTTGCCCTGGTTACAAGGATCCAATAATGTCTCTCAAACTCAGTCAAACACCAATCAGTCAAACCTCCGTATCTTTATCTTTATGGTACATTGATCATCCAAGAGGTTTTATCCAGATCTTAGTGGTTTCCTTAAACACAATTATGTAATGAAACTGGGAGCCACAAGACCATTGGAACTCAGAAAACAACTAAAAAAAATCCTCTATCCCATTTCAGATCATCCTGAAACTAGGTAATGAAGATGCAACTGTTTTATTTATTTATTTTTTTTGTTTTTCTCCCGTACCAGGAACTGAACTCACGACCTTGCACTTGCCAGGCAGGCGCTTTGCCGCTGAGCTAAATCCCCAGCCCCTCAACTGTTTTATTTTTAATTGTACCTTAGAAAAAGAGACAAAATAGAAACAAATGGAAGACAGGGTTTTGCCAGGATCTACCACCTAGCCTTAAGGTGAGTCATTTAATCTCCCTGAGTCTGTTTTCCTTATCTGTAAAATGGGGATAATAGTATCTCTGTATAATACTGTACTTTTACACCATGTGTAAGGATCAAACAATGTCTTTGAGTGCAGTACAAAAGCTGTGGAAAGCTGTCCACACATAGAGCACTACTGCCGAGCTGGAAAATGAAAACGTGGCACAGGAGAACAGGAGAAAAACAGTAAGGACCGAAATCAATTTTATCAGGGTCTTTTTTTTTTTAAGAAATGTTTACCCTCAGGATTTTCTTAAAAATTTTAATGACAACTGATGTTCATACTTTATGCTTGGGTACGGAGAACACAAAATAAAACTGAAAATTCAAATTATTCAGATGGGAGAAGTTTTCCTTTTCTGTTTACCCACATGTTTGGCCTCAGTGACACATCAAAGTGGGGTGGAGGCAAGAACATTCATTGAAAAAATACTGAAACGAGTATTTTCTGCACAAATATTAAACTGCCTTTTCTCTACCGACTGGTAAAAAAATATATTATACTTTGATATTTTTTTTCTTTTTAAATTATATTTTGTCATCCATCCCAGCCAAAGTCGTGCCCCGTCATCTGGTAGAACTTGAGGTTGAAGGGCCGGTAGAACTCGCGCAGTCGCTGCACCACCTCGGGGTCGATCTCGGGGTGGGTCCTGCCCTTGGTTTTGCCCAGGCAGTGGGGCTTGCTGCTGCCCTCGGCCTTCTTCAGGCAGGGGAAGCCCTTGGTCTTGTTGAAGTAGAAGTGCTTGTCCGTGATGATGCGCTTGAGGCCCAGGAAGTCCTGCACGCGGCCCAGCTCGCCCGCCGGGT
>NW_004955467.1:3952905-3955643 GCF_000276665.1 Chinchilla lanigera | reverse complement strand
GAGATGGCCCTGGTCACCGGGTCCCGCACCACCACGATGAGCTTGGTGTCCTTGGACATGGCCGAGATGCGCGCGGGCGCCTCCCGCGTGACGAAGTAGCTGGGCGTCTTCTCCATGGTGATCTGCCCCTCCAGCGTCCTCGGCATCAGGTCCCTGAGAAAGAAGAGAGGCGGGTTAGAACCTGAAGAACGAAGCCTTCCCCCTGATGTCTCTAGAGAGCTGGCTTCAAGCTCCAAGGAAAGGCAGTGCGCACTCTGGTACCAGACTTCTGGGTGCGTTTCCAGCTCTCCTGCTCCCTAGAAATAGAATCGCTGGCTGCTCCACACTGCGGGTTCCTCGTGTCTAGAGCAGTAACAGTGCCTTCTTCATAGGTGTTGTTATGGTAAACTGATGTACCATGTACACAATAAATACTGTGTAAATTTATTACTATCAGTAATTACAGTGCTGTAGGAAGACATCTATCAAATCCTTTCAGTGACTGAGGATATTATCATAAATAATTACAGTGGCATGCATGAAATGGTATTAAATATCCAGTCTTTCCTCTTCACATCTTGTCCTAAAGAATCCAATAACTTCTCTCAATGATGGTTGTTTTTATAAAGTAATTACATTTAGCATAAAATCAGAATATATAATTATCCTTCTTATCCACAACTGCACTTTCCTAAGTTTCAGTCACCTGCTTCCAACCATGATCCACAAATATTAAACAGAAAATTTCAGAAACAATTAGTTTTAAACCAGGTACTATTTTGAGTAGTGTGATGAAATGTTACACCATCCTACTGCATCCTGCCTATGATATGAGTCATTCCTTTGCCCAGTGCTTTTACCCTGTATATAGAACTCACCTATTAGTCTCTTAGTAATTAATTTGGCTATTAGGTCTGTGATCACAGTGTGTCACAGTGCTTGTGCTCAAGTAACTCCTCTTTTATTTAATAATAGTGCCCCAAATACAAAAGCAGTGGGGCAAAAGAGGCAACAAGGTATGAAATGTAGAAGAACCTACTAACTCTGACTAGATAGCAAAGCTGCAGGGCATATGGGAAAACACATACACAATGTGTACTATTCGGTATTATCAATAGATTCAGGCATCTACTGGAAGTGTGTCACATATTCCCTCTGGATAGAAAGGTAATGGTGGGGACTGCTGTATTATCTTCCTAATACCTGAGGAATGCTGCTTGTATCAAACAAGATTTATTAAATAATTCATCTTTTATCTAATGATTTGAAATGCCATAATGATCATCTTCTAAACATCTTGGCCCTTTTTCACATAGACTCAATTGTAAGTTATCATATTGCAGTATATTTTTATTAATGCCAAAGTGAACTCCAGTTCTGTATTGCTCAACAGTTTCTTGTTTTCACTTATTCTTCCTGATAAAAGTAGAATCACTTGGTCATGTTAAAAAACTAAAATCCCCCTGGAGCTCTGGTAAAGCAGATATTGTTGTATCCTGGAGAGTTTTAAGTAAGAAAAATCATCTTCCTTTAAAGTTTGATGAGTATCACGTGCAAAGCCATATAGTCCTGACACATTTGAATGAGCGTTGGGAGCAAAGTATAATAGTAAATATCTTTTCTGTTTCTTTTACAGTGTAAGTGTTGATCTGTTGCCATCTTCTGCCTTGTTTGCATTAACTCTGGCAATTAATATTTTTCTAAAAATTATTCCATGATTAAGCACAATTATAGCCTCAATCACAATTTTGTGTTTTCTGGGTTCTTGTTACCTTACATTCCTAATCCACTGATTCACAGCTTAGCATATGAATGCTTCCCTTTATTTATTTTTTAATTTATGCTTTATTTTCTCCTTCAAATTTATTTAATTAAGTGCTTACTTCATTTATTTTCTTTTTACTTCATTTATTTTCATCTTTCTTTGTAAGCAATAAAGAAATTTTGAAGTTTTTTTCTCTCTTTTCACAGATTTTTTCAAATTTCATTAAGTTCTAACTTGTACCATTGACCCATAGTGTGTCACCCAGGCTGCGCTGAACTGCGGACATCTTCGGGAAGCCCGGTGAGTCTGGGCTCTGCCTCCCTCACCAGCGTGCAAGGCAGGTGAAACCTCAGCCACCCTCTGGGGCCTTGATGGCTACCTGGCAGTGTGTTGGCGTGGGCTGGGCTGCCACCACTCACCAGTACAGGAGCTACATTGAGCACTCGGGATCTTCAGGCTCTTGCCCTGCCATTCACAAACATTCAGGACAGGGAGACTGCACTACAGGGAGTCTCTGGTTCTTCAAAAATGACAAAACGAAGGAGCAAAATGCAACCCCAGACCTTCACACCACCCAAAACAAGTCCAGGAGGCATCAACACAGAAGAGCCTGAAAGTCATACACCTGAAATTTCTGAAATGATAGCAACTTAAGTAAAGAAACAACTCCATCAGGCCATAGAAGACATCAGATCAGAAATAATGTCTCAAGTGAGAAAAGAAATGACAACAATAATGAAAGAAATGTTCAATATATACAAAGACGACATAGACAAGGAAATAGAAGAGCATAGACAAACTCAATGAAACCTTCAGGGAACAATACAGAAAAGAACTAGAAGGTATGAAACAGATGCAAACAGATATCCAGGAACTTAAAAATTCCATTGAAAGCTTGCAAAACCACCTGAATGAAGCTGAAGATAGACTTTCAGACCTTGAAGACAGCATTGTCACTAATGAATGTGAAAGGAGGGATCTCTTAAAAACAACA
>NW_004955467.1:3950491-3952520 GCF_000276665.1 Chinchilla lanigera | reverse complement strand
TTCAGGTACTGAAAGTAAACAACTTCCAACCCAGATTGATGTACCCTGCAAAGCTATCTTTCAAATTTAATGGAGAAATAAAATATTTTCATGATAAAGAACAATGGAAGAAATTCATGAGCACCAAACCAATCCTACAAAGAGTACTAAAAGATATACTAGAAAGAGATAAAACAAACCACAACTTAAAGAGCAACAACAGAAAGGAACCAACAAGCAGAGCAAGCAATTAAACAGAGGGGAAAAGGAGGATCCAACAGCAGGAAAATAGCACAACAAAGGTAAGCCAGTACATATCCATTATAACCATGAATGTAAATGGTCTCAATGCACCAACCAAAAGAAGGAGACATGCAGAGTGGATTAGGAAACAAAACTCAAATATAAGCTGTATACAAGAAACACATTTAACTCAAAAGGAAATTCAAATACTGAAAATTTAAGAATGGAAAACGATACTGCATGCGACAGGAACCCAGAAATAAACAGGTGTAGCTATTCTGTTTGCAGACAACATGAACTTCAAGCCAAGAACAATCAAAAGAGATAAAGGTCACTACATACTTGTGAAGGGGAAGCTTCAAGAGGAAGAGATAACAATCCTAAACATCTATGCACCAAATATAGGAGCACATACCTCTATAAGACAAATTCTAACAGACATGAAAAATGGTATAAGTAGCAACACAATCATAACAGTGGACTTTAACAGACCACTGTCACAATGAGGTAGATGAAGTAGACAAAAATTGGGAAAGAAATAACAGAACTTAAGCAAACTTGTGAACATATGGACTTAGTAGACCTTTACAGAGTGTCCTAACCAACAGCATCAGAATACACATTCTCTTCAGCTGCACATGTAACGTTCTCTAAAATAGACCATACACTAGTACACAGAACATGTTTAAGTAAATTGAAAGGAATTGAAATTATCCCATGTATACTATCAGACTATAGTGCAATGAAATTGGAAATTAATGACAAAAGAAAACACAGACACTCCATAAACAGTTGGAAATTAAATAACATCCTCCTGAACAACCAATGGATGACAGATGAAATCAAAGTAGAGATTAATCACTATTTACAAACAAACAAAAATGGAGATACAACCTACAGGAACCTGTGGGATGCAAGGAAAGCAGTCCTCAGAGGGAAATTTATAGTGGTGAACTTCCACCTCAGGAAAGCAGAACAAGCACAAATAAACAATCTTATGCTGCACCTCAAGTTCCTAGAAAAAGAAGAGTGAGTCAAACCCAGAGCCCAAAGAAGGCAGGAAATTATAAAGCTCAGAGCAGAAATTAATGCAATGAAGACTAAAAAAAAAAAAAATACAAAGAATTAATGAATCAAAGAGTTGGTTCTTTGTAAGAATAAATAAAATAGATACACCCCTAGCCAACCTTATCAAAAAAAGAAAGAAAAAACTGAAATACATGCAATAAGGAATGAAAGGGGTGAAATCACCACAGATCCTGAAGAAATTCAGATGATCATCAATACCTGCTTTGAAAAATCTTTACTCATAACATGGAAAACAGAGAGGAAATGGACAGATTTCTACATATGTATGAATTACCAAAGTTGAATGAAGAAGACATAAAAATCCTGATATTGATAACTCAGTATCAGCCAGTGAAATTGAGAATGTAATTAAAACCTTGCCAATGAAGAAAAGCCCAGGTCCTGATAGATTCACAGCTGAATTCTACAAGCAATTTAGGGAAGATATAACACCAATTCTTCTCAAACACTTTAATGAAATTGAAAGGGAAGGAATTCTCCCCAACTCATTCCTGGAGACAAGTATTATTCTGATACCAAAACCAGGGAAAGACCCAACCAAGAACAGAACTACAGACCAATCTGTCTAATGAATATAGATGCAAAAATTCTCAATAAAATACTAGCAAACAGAATACAACAAGTCATCAAGAAGATTATGCATCACGACCATGTAGGATTCATACCAGGAATGCAGGGATGGTTCCATATATGCAAATCAATCAATGTAATATACCAT
>NW_004955467.1:3890422-3948085 GCF_000276665.1 Chinchilla lanigera | reverse complement strand
TTTGAGCAATCTTTTATTCTTACATCTGATAATCTGAGCAATGTAGTTGAGGATAGCGGTATGCAACATGACAACCACTGTTGATTTGTATTAATTTGTCTTGAGACCCTGTATCACTTTGAATATTTTTGCTTTGATTTGTTTATGTTTGTGATACTGGTATGCTGCTACTGTTCTATTTTTTTGTTTATTTGTTTCTCATGTACTACTCTCTTTAAAATAAAAAAAAGTAAATTGTACCCTTGTCATTATAACTTTGTCAATATTTAGTAATTACATTTTGTGGTTTTACCTTTTGAATAGGCATTATCTAAGGTTATGCTCATTTTTAAATTCAATTGTTAGTGCTGATAACTTTATAATTAATTCCTATCTTACATTTACAATAAAAGTACAGATTTTGCATTGTTTGAGTTTGCTTCTTTAGATGCTTTACAATTTTGTCCCATTTACACTGTTTTCAACTATACACAGTAGAAACATAAAAGTGGAGACAATTTTAGATGAATATTATGTACCTTACATTCAACTCCAGAAATGACAAACTGGTGGTCAATTTTACTTATAAATTCCTCCATTTCTATTCCCCATCCTTTTTACTGGTTCATTTTAATGTTAATCACAGACATCATGTCAATTGATTATAAATATTCTCATTCCCATTTGTATTATAGCTGGACAAACTCCTCAACTTTTGTGGCAGTGTTTTACTAACATTCCCTTAGTTTTAGTGATACAAGTTTTCTTCTATTTTCACTTCCTTTAAGTTATTTGTAGTTGAAGGTGGAGTAATAGATATTTAACATCTGTTACTTTTTAAAAAAAGAGAAATTTACAATTTATTTTTCAAAATAACTGTTTATACCCCTTATTACCCACCCACTAAATATGCTTTAACATCTGGGTATAAATAAGCAGCACTCAGAAAGAGGAAAGATCTAAAAGAGCCTTTCATGGAGACTGAAGCTGTGGACTGTGATAGACCAGAGAAACATTAAAACCTCTGAGGGAGGGGAATGTTCCAATTGTCCCATTAGAGCAGGGAAAAGAATAATACAGAATAGGACTTTGAAGATGAAGCATCAACAAATAGGATTTTAAAAGGAAAGTATATTAATTACATACTGTCATCTGCAGGACAGGGAAAAGTGACTAGTTAGAATGGGGTGGGAAAAAAGTCAGGCTGAACTGAGCTGCCTGCAAGCTGCTTTTTGCAAAAAAGACGGAACAATAGTCTACATAAATCCTAAATAAAGCTTAAATGTAAAGAATAGTTACTTCACAAAAGGAATAACAGTATAATTATTTAAGTTGTAACATTCTTTTAATTTTTAATTTCATTTTCTTATTGCAGTTTAAATTTTAAAGATCAAACAGAAGCCAGATGTGGTGGCGCATGCCTGTAATCCAAGTACTCCTGAGGCTGAAGCAAGAGGATAGCTATGAGTTTGAGCCCAACCTAAGCTACATAATGAACTCAATGCCCGCCTGAAATGTACATCAAGGCCCTGCCTCAAAAATTAAATAAATTAATATATAGAAGCTCTCATCTTTCACATAAAAACAAAATGCACATATAAACTGGGACACATGTCAAGTGTCCAGGAGGATTTGCAAAATGTCTTTCCCTACCTGGGTAAGGCTTATGCTGTGATTCTATTCTGTATAAAGATGTGGGCCTGGGAAGGGCAGAAAAGATCTATTTCTAGTAATAAGAAAGGCTAAAGAAATACCAGAGAGGTCACAGGAGCACAAAGACGTATGCGATGAGACGACACGTGGTTTTCCTAAAGGCAGAGCACTGGGGGATGAGGGGGTATTCAACTGGATAGTGGAGATGTAGGTTCTTGGAGGACTTCATTCCAAGCTACTTGACCTCTGGAATGTGAACATATTTTGAAGACTGTATAGTAGGTATGGATATGGGGAGTAGCACAGACACCAAAATTATAAGGAGAAATTAGAATCACTTCTTGACTGTCCTAAAGAAAACAAGAATTGTATGGGATTTCACAAGAAAATTAAGGATCACTACCAAGTGGGTTCATCATATTTCTTCTTTTTCCTCCAAAGAACTCAACAAAAATTCATAATACAGTAGTCAAAAGATAAAAGTAGCCCAAGTGCCCTTCAATGGATGAGCAGATCCACAAGATGTGGTATAATATCCACGCAGTGAACTGCCAGTGAAATATTATTCAGTTCTAAAAAGGAAGGAAAATCCGTTATATGCTCCAGCATGGACAAACTTTGGGGAAATATCATAAAGTGAAATAAGCCAATGACAAAAGAACAAATACTTTCTAGTTTTGCTTTTACTTAGAGTTGCCAAATTCATAGAGACAAAAATTGCAATGGTGGCTGCCAGGACTAGGGTGAGGTGGAAAGTTGTTGTTTAATGGGTACAGAGTTTAAGTTTTCCAAGAATAAGAGTTCCGGAAATTGATTGCATCACCATATATATGTACTTAAACTACTTAACCTAAAAATAGTTAAGAAGGTAAATTTTATGTTAAATATACTTTACTACAATTCTGTTTAGAAAGAAAAACTCAAGGGAAGGCAAAGATTTCAACAGCATTGAAATAATTTAGTTAAGACAGAGTATTTTTTGGCTTCACTGTTAACTGAACATTAGAAGAAGACCCTGAAGAGGGACATGGTTTTGATCTCCTCTTGCTAGACCAAAGGAGAGTAATATATGTTATGGTGTCTCACGGAGCTGATCTGAAATCAGAAAATTAGACTTGTAGCTTATTTCTGCCCATTGCAGGCTGGGTGACCATGAGCCAGCAATTTAATATTCCTAGGCTCATTTTATTCATCTCACCAAAAATTCAAGCCAAACATCTTCAAACATCAGAAAATCTGGACTGCAATAGCGTGCAAGGATGACCACTACAAAAAAGAATATCCTACACTGTTCTTAAGGGAATGAGGCACGTTGTTATGATTTCCCTACTGCTGAGAAAACACCACTCAGTCCAAATAAGAAGGATCTAGAAGAGATCAGAGACAGACCTCTCTGTTATGATCCTGGGCATTCCAAAATCTGTCCATTTGATGTTCAGACAGTGAAGATGTCTGGCTTGAGGGCCATGAGCTGACCATCTTTTCTTTTCAGGGACAGAGACTGGCTTGTTATGGTCTGAAAGAGATGAACTCATTTTCTAAAGGGATTCTATTTCCTTCCATGCACTTCCATCTTATTCAGACATTGTGCCGCCCTGCTGTGATGGAGATTTCATTTTTGATCTGACCAGTCACACTGGGTCATCTCCATGGCCTAGAGTTGCTTGTGTAGTTCCCCATCAGTGGTGGGGGAAATGTTATGTCCAAGCAGGAACTGTGATAGACGTGCTAAATAAATTGTTCTTTTCTAATAAAGCCTTAGCCCAAGTCATCAGTTCATGCTTGGAATAGTGAAGTAACCCCAGGGGGCTTTCTGCTTCTAATAGGGCAGCCCTGCCTCCACGGTGGTGTCTCAGTGACTACCTAAGAGGCAGCGTCTCTCTGTGGATAAAATAGTGAGTACTCTAGCACTATCTGCAGCACCCCAGTACTCTAGCACTGTCTGCACCACAACCACCCCTATGACCAGAAGCACCACTTAAGGGGAGCCTTCCACAGCACTCCACAACTGGACTGTCTTAAAATTAAGACATTTGTTTACTAAATGATATTATTAAGTGAATTAACAAACCCCAGAAAAGGAGAAAATATTCAAAATGCATATGTGTAATGAGTCATATTCATAATATATATAGAGTCATATAAATCAATAAATGAAAGAAAAGCTAAACAGTATAAAAGAAATATGAACAAAAATTTGAATAACCATTACATACAAAAGACACTATTCATATGTTCAATAAACTTGTGAAAAGATGGTGAATTCATTAGTTATCAGGGAAGTGCATATTAAAACCAGACATCAATATCACACTATGATATATTCACTTGAATAACTAGTATAAAAACTACTGAGAATTCTGAATGTTGGCAAGGATGTGAGGTAACGGGCACTTTGTTGATTGGACAGTAAATCTGCACAATGACTGTAGAGAACTACTTGGCAGTATGTTTCAGGGCGGAGCATGTGCATATATTATGGCCCAGCAATTTCACTCCCAAGACTGTACTCAGTAGCTATTGCACATCTGTTCATCAAAGAACACATTTACCCATTTTCACAGATAATCACGATGGTCCCAAATCCAAGGGACCCACATGTACATCAAAAGCAGAGTATATATACACACAGTGAAATACCACATAGTGATCAGAAAGAATGACTTCAAGCCTGTCATTCACATGTTTGGATGGGTGAGCCTGAGGAAAATGTTAACAGATGTAGTTAATCACAAAAATGTACACACTGTGTGAGATCCTGTGTAAAAAAAGCTCATAAACAGGTAAAACTCATCCTTCCCATTAGATATCAAAATAGCAGTTACCTTCTGGGGAATTAGTGACCGGGCAAGTACACAAACTCTGTTGGAGTGATGGAAACATACAAGTTTTGGGTGCCGGCTACATAAGTGCACCCAGTTTGTGAAAATGTATTAGCTATATTTTAGGATTTGTGTCTTCTGAGTCTTTAAAATTTAAGTTATACTTGAGCAATGATATCACTATGATTATAAAACATAAATGCTCCTTTTCCCATAAGACGCCAAGAAAATATGCATTTTAAAAAATGAAATAAAAAGGTAAATGCTAAACCAAATACATTTTCAATTTGTAGAAATTCTGATCACACAGGAAAAGAAGTGAAGCTCACATTCTTGGACTCAGGGCTCCCCTCTACAACCACTCTACTCTTGTCCCGCACAAATTGTAAGAACGATAGCTGCCTGACCTCAGACCCACACCTGGGCCACTCATTCCGTGACTATGTGCACAGTTGCATGACACTAGTGTATGTCACAAAGGACATGTCCCAACAATGGGGGTAGCCAGGCATGGTGGCGCACATCCCAACACTCAGGAGGCTAAGGAAGGAGGATCGCTGAGAGTTCAAGGCCAACCTGGGCTACAAAGTGAGTTCCAGGCTAGCCTGAACTGCATAGCAAAACCCTGTCTCAAAAAGGCAAAAAAAAAAAAAAAAAGAATGTGAGCATAAGTGATAACTGCAAAAATGATCAAAGCAAACATTTATAAAACATTCCATCATGACTTTCTCATGTAATTTACATGGTATGATATTGATAAGATAGGTGCTATGATTGCCCAATTTTTCTGATCAAGAACCTGACATTCAGAGGGACTACATAGCATGCTGAACCTTTCAGTCAGAACAGGATGGGTGATTCCTCCATCCCCATGCCCAGGGCAGGGTTATTCCTACTGTATCAAGGAAGAGGAAGTCAGTAGTCAAAGGAGCTTAGGAAAAGAATATACAGACAGTGACTTGGGTGAAGTAAATTGAACAGAGAACATGATAACCTGAGAGATTTACTCAAAAAGTATCTGGCAAGATCCTGAAAGACCTAAACGCTGAACTAAATAATGGAGACAAAATGATTGTCTACAATATTGCTCAGCTACATCATATATTCCTATGAAGGCAATGTGGTTTTATAGGAACCTCAAAGCTGGGGAAGGGAGTATGGGTTTTAGTCCTCTTCTGGTATGAGTGAGCTGTGCGATCTGGGCTGAATCACTTTAGCTTGTTGGGTCTCAGTTTCTTCATAAGAAAACAAAGCTACTGCGCTTAGAATCTCTAGGACATTGCTCTCTTAAAATTCCATGTGTGGTTTAGGACTTTCATTCATTATTAATTTCTCCAATGCAAAGCTTTGCATCGGTTCCTACCAGTCTGCTCTGAAATGTGCCTCTGCCCATCAAACCAACAATTTGTATAAATAATTAGACAGGGCAATTCTACACCAACAGAACTGATTTCAAAATCAATACATTCTGAAAGAATGAATTTAAAATAATTGATGTCAAGAGAAAATGCTGAGCTTAGTCCAAAGGAAGGCTAAGTTGGTATCTCCCTAGTGCTTGGTAGCAGCCTGAAGACCAGGAAGCCCCTAAGTAGAGTGGTCTCATTGCATTCGAAAAGATGAGTTTGTCACAAAGGAGACTCCTGTCTATCCCATGCTTCCTCTGTGCCTTTAACATGAAAATAAGATGTCAGAGCTAGAAGATGAAGTTCATGGATGGAGCAACATTAAAAATAAAAGATTCATGGCAGTCAGCAGCTCAAGGTCAGGGGACTTACCTAGAAGGTGTCAAAGATAGAAGCAAATGCATACTGATGAGCATTTACCATAGACCAAGACCTAATGAATTATTCGTGGAGTCTCACGACAACAACGGAAAGCTGGAATCATTATCCTACTTTCACAGATGAAGACCTACGCTCAGAGAGATAACAGTGCATGTCCGGAGACAGATGGGATAAAAGGAAAATTCAGGTCTTCTTAGTTTTAAAGTGCATGTTCTTTCACCCTTCCCACACAGCCAGGCACACCGACAAGACTCCTCACTTTGATGTTACCCGTCATCTTTGACATTTTGACAAGATATGTGAACACTAAATGCATTCCTTTCCCACTCATATCGGGGTGAGTGCAAATCACATTTCTCCTGAATCCTGCATACATGTACTACACATAATGTGTTTTTCAAGGCTGTCTTCTGTAAGAGAAGAAAATGCTGCAAGAGGAAGGCCCTGTTGTAATGCAAAGGTAATTTACCTTGAGGAATAAATAAATCTGGCCTATCCAAGCATACTTTTCCTCTGAACACTCAAACAGGACCTATGTCTGTTTTTGTGAGGCTCCAGCAGCAGAAAATGCCAGGAAGAACACGCTTTTTTCATGGCCACAGCACAGAGGCAGTTCCTGTGGGTCCCTTATGGCCGTGTCTGGGAGCAGAAGGAGCTGCTATAAACTTGGGCTGTCAGGCTGCTGTCCCTGGGGCCGAGCCCCACGCACAACAGTATTTCTTTTCATCCTGTTATGTGAGACCCCCACTCAAAACGTGACTTACAAGTTGGAAAGAACACTCTGTGGATGATGTTTAGTTGGGTTCTGTGCAGGGGAAGATGTATGTTTCCGAAGCGGCTCCCACACTGACCGAATCTGGACGTGCAATTCTGAGAACCAAAGAATCACCAAGTTCAGTGTCAGGTTTAGAGGCTGGGATGTTTTGTTGTGTTCTGGACAGTGGACTGCTTTTAAAACTCTGAATGATGTAAAACAGATAATAACTGGCTCTGACTCTGACCAGGACTTCTGATACAGAATGTATCAAAGCTCTTTCAACAAAGTGATACAGCTTTCCTCGGACTCGGCCAGGAGAGAAAAGTCTAGGATTCTTGATTGCTAATTTTGGAAGACTTCACAAAAGGGCAGAAAAGAGATCGTTTTCAGGTCAGACAGAAGAGTTTTCCTGAACGGGAAGGGGCAGGAGTTATTGTAGATCAGAAATTCAAGAAATTATCATTTATGTCCACGTTGGTCCTTGGAGTTTCTCTAGTGATTCTACCCTTATCTCATTCCTGGACTCTGAGAGAGGCTAACAGTAGACCAGTATCTCCCGACGCACTACTTCACTTCCAGTCCCACTTAAATATACTTCCTTGGGAAACTTCCGGATTTGAAAGATTTAAAATGGCTTCTATTCTGGATACATTGTCCCAAACTCTGTCTCTCACAGTAATAAACGTGATTATAAATGCGTCGCCTTCAGTCTAAGAAGAGCCTAAGACCCCACCTGGAAAACGTAGGGATATGTCATGCCTCTCCATGGGGGGCTGTGTCTGGATTGAAGACTTTCTTTGTAAGCCATACAAAAAGTATCAGTTACTTTTCTACCCACTTACACTATTCTGAGACTGAGCCACTTCTTTTTTGATGGTGGTGGAGGGGGTCAAACCCAGGGCCTCTCACAGCTCACCTACCTTCTATTTTTCATCTTAGGTGCTGCCCTCAGCCTAGTCCTGCCCTGACAGGAGGCTTATTTTGAAAGACATTAGCAAACTTCTAGAGTTTGAGAATAAAGATTCCATAGGCAATCACACAGTAGGGGAAAGATGTAACACAACGAGGCTACTTAGAAGTAAAGGAAGCGATGGGAAGTTGGTTTTAGACCTCAGTGTGAAACGCCAAGGATAGCAAAAGTTTAAAGGAAAAAGACTTTTATGCTTAGTTAAGTTTTCTATCAAAATGGCATTTTCAGACATGCAAAGCTCCTGAGTGAAGAAGTGTATGAAGTGTATGTATTGTTTAAAAAAAAAAAAATAAGCGCAAGGTCGTGAGTTCGGTTCCCGGTACCAGAGAAAAACCAAAAAAAAAAAAAAAAAGGTATATCCAAAATCAGTTTGAATAGAAGTTATTTTAATTGGTATATGTTCATGATACATAAAATTATACTCATTTGAGGGAATATACATATTTATATGAGAGAGAGACTTTCTTTTCATTTGAATTCCCACATCCCTCCCTCCCTCTGCTTCCCCTATCCCCTTCTCTATCTCCAAATTTTCTACTTTCCTATTTCCTATATATCTTCTTCATTTTACTCTTTAATTTACCCAAAATATAAATAGTCTTAAAGAATTACTATTAATGTAGCTAGAAAATGACTACAAATAGAAGAAACAAAATATATTAGTAAGAATCTAGAATCTAAAGCCTGATATTTATAAGCCCTTAAATGTGTGCGCATGAGAGAGCAAGAGAGAGAGACAGAGAGAGAGAGAGAGAGAGAGAGAGAGAGAGAGAGAGAGAGAGAGAGAGGGAGAGAGAAGGAGGGAAGGAGGCTGAGATTGAACAAGCTGGATGGATAGAAAACGGATTAGGAAGGCAAGAGAAAAAGAAAGGGCATCAGTCCACAGACAGGAACATTCCAGGGTTATAGTCTCTTAAGCAGCTGCTCTGACCTTAAGAACTAGAGGGAACCTTATTTTATAGATGTGGAAAGATCTTAGAACTGGCTTGTACTGCACCTTTCAGCCAAATGGATGTAAAGCTGGCTCCACACTCTATGTCTCCTGACCCTCAGCTTACTGTTTTTGTTTGCCTTTTCCTGAGTACATTTGCAGTACACAATGTTTACACCCCTGGTGTGGGTCTGTCCATATAATAACACATCTTCATTTCTTTTTTCATCCCCCTTCCTCCCTTTCTGTCCCTCCATCTCTTGCCCCCGAAGTGTAACATACCCAGGGGTTGACCACTGCTTCAAGTTCCTGAAGAAGAAAATTCCTCTGTGGAGAGAAATTTCCTGTTGTGCTTTGGAATCAGGAAAGTTACAGTAAACATGGGTCCTCATAAAAGGGAGAATTATGTTTTTCTCCAACCTACCTGATACTTTGAACCATGTCCCATGATAAGGTCAACAATACAGAACAGGAAAATGGAATTCTTAATCAAAGCCCGGAGACCATGGCCAAGGGTAAGCACTTGCTTGGGTCCATGGCAGCTGCCACAGAAAAGCTCGTCCAGGCTCCTCTTGGCCCCGACAAGGGTTTTATAAATGATTAGTCTGAGAGCTCTACTATCGGCTTTGTGCTACCGCTGGACAGCTGCTTCAGAACAGAGCTCTCTCATCAGCCTGGAATTATCAGGTCTTTGCATATGTGTGGCTGGAGATAAGGGGAAAAGCGTACTCTCTGCTTGAAATTGACAATCTAAGGATGATGACAACAGGGAAGCTGAGAGAGGAACATGAGGAGGATATAAGGAGGAAAAATCTAAAATTTTAGACAGGTTCTTTGTTACATTTTGGCAATGGTGGGCTTTTGTTTGTTCATTACATTTTTTTTTTTCCTGTTTGTTTTATCCTATTTGTTAGGTTGTGGACACAGGTTAGGTGCAAGATCAATAGGTCCTTTAAATTTGAGACAGGGAAAGTGGCTTGAAGCTATGATTTTAGCAGAAGTCTGGGGGTTGGACTGCCTGGACATCCTTTTTAAAATCTGCCATCAGTGCCCCCATGTGAATATTTTACCTTTCTCGATGTTCAGCAACAGAAAATAATGCATATTTTGTTTCACTGAGGTCAAAGCAATACTTACAGAATAATCTTATGCTTATGATATAAAACAAGCCTCCAAAATAGTGACTTGATCAGGAAAGGAGGCATGCAAACAAAACAACCTTCAGGAAAGAGTCAGTGAGTATGCATTTCACATAGTCCATCAACGTGGCCACCATGAAGGAGTAAAACCACCTGTCCACAGGGACACAGACAGAAGGGCTCCGACTTTCAATTCCACGATTTCAAAGGATGGACAGTACAAATCACATGCTCACGGGCACAAATTTGTTACAGAAACGTTCCCTTGTGCATTTGCACAGTGTAATTTATACCACTAAACACCCACCACTGTAACTAACACTGTTCAGATCCTGGGGAAATGCTTCTCCAAAACTCTTACCCTGCATCTTCAAAGTAAAAGTTCTGAATTCAGAGAATGTGCACACCTCCCAATTGGTAGCAGGATTTGAAAAAGGAAAATAGTTAGATCAGAGAGAAAAAGAAAGTAAACTTGCCAACTGCTTTATATCAGATAGCATGAGACAGTGTCTTAATATGAGTATTTTTCTTCTTACTGTTACTGAGTGATCCTTTGTTTTGATCTCTTCTGATAGCAGCTAACGGGGCTGGAGGAATTCACACATCACTGCGCTACTCACAACATCTGCACACAGGCGTAGAAGGACATTTTGTACAATGAGGCAACAGACTCTGTTCTAAAACTTGTTAGTAGATAGGTTCAGGGGAATCGGGCAAAGCAAGATGCCGATTCTTTCTATGGGCCACTAGGTGGATGCTGAAAGCTGGAAGAGAGAACAGCTTTCACTCTGTAAAATGCTCAATAAGATTTTGTCACAATTAAAAAATAAACAATAAAAAGTCAATTTAAATAATTTCATTTCAACATTTAGATGGATTGGTTATAATTTGTATTTTGTCTCTGGATTTTATAGAAAAATGGAAATGTTTTAGAGGAAAAGCTGACTTTTAAGACATGAAATAAGTCTTACATTTACTTTAATTTGCATTTTTTGCTCAAAATATATTCTAATCTCTACACTTGCACTCCAGAAATCCTCTACACCAAGGGTCACCAAACCATGATTTATCAACTAAATCTGAATGTTTTTGGTTTTATTTATGATTGCATTTATGTGAATCACCTAAATCAAGCAAATCCATAGTGGTAGAAAGCAGGTTAGTAGTTGCCAGGGGTAAAGAATGGAGCGAATGGGGGTAACTGCCTAATAGGTACAGATGGGGTTTCTTTTGGGGGTGATGAAAATAGTCTAGAATTAGGTGGCATTGACAGTCAACTATCTTAATAAGTACAGTTTTACTGAAACAAAGCCATACCTATTTGCTTACGTATTACCTATGTATCTTTTGAACTATAGAAGTTGTGACAGAGAACATATGGCCTGCAGAGCTGAAAATTTTTACTGTCTGAACCTTTTCAGAAAACATTTCTCAATCGTGATTTAGGCCATTACTACCAATAGAATACATTATTATAAACATTTCATTATAACATAATTAGTATTGTGCTGAAATTGAAGGTTTAAAAAAATTGTACTGTGTGTAAGTGTAGCACAGGTCATGATTTACGTACGTCTTTATTTTATTACTCACCCAAACATTGCTGGCCATCAGCAGAATACCCAAATGAGCAATAATAATTAAATTGAGTCATCTTTGGTATTTTGCCAACTCTCGTATGTACAAAAACAATAGATTGAAGTCTACTTTTCTGTTTCATTGTTGTGAAAGATTATTTGTCAAAATAGGATCATGGAATATATTTCATTTAATAGTTTATTGGCTTGATTTATAACTTTTTAAATGTTGAGACACATGGTATGTGAGCTGTTCATCTGTAATCTTAGCCAGGGACTTGAAAAAGTTAAAGTGCGGCAGAAGAAAAGGCATCAGGACTCAGAGAAACCATTAGAAAAACAAGGCAGACAGACAGGGCTCTTGACTCCAAATAAGCCTGAGGGCTGTCAGGAACTGAGCTTTCCAATGAAGCAGGTCCCATTACAGTGTGGTCCCCCCACAGCAGAGATGGCACAGACAGCTCACATTTGTATGCTTCTCTCGGCACAGGAAAATAAGACCTTGTAGGCTCTGGGGTGAGACCACGCCGAATATAACTGGCTTCCAAATGGACTTTCTCTTAATTTATTTATTTATTTATTTTGTCTTTTTGAGACAGGGTCTCACTATACAGTTGAGGCTAGTCTTGAACTCACTTTGTAGCCAGGCTGGTCTTGAGCTCGCAATGACCCTTCTGCCTCAGCCTCCTGAGTACTGGGATTATCTCTTAAATTTCTGAAAGTTAAATACTTTCAGTAAGTTAAAAAGGCCCAGCAAAGAAAATTTAGAAAAGTAAGAGAAACATAGGATTCTTAAAAAAATCACCCATCTACCCCTCTGCTGTAGCATGTTAAAATAGCTACATCCAAACCCGATTCTGTGAGGATCTTTGTAATTCATTTACAAGATGAAATGAGCTAAGATAACTGTACTACTAATTCCTATTGGTTTATTGAAAGGAACAGTTAATGTTTAATTTTTTGATCAATTTTGTATGCCTATATCTGGTAATCTGAATAACTACTTTGAAAATAATAATATGCAATATAACAATTATTTCTTTCCTATCATTTTGTTTTGAAATTCTGTATCTTTTAAATTTTTTGTAAATTTTTATTCTCTTTAAAATAAAAAAGAAAATATATTATCCAGGCAGTATTCTATGCTTTTTTTGCACTTAAGAATTAGTAGGATATATCATTCCTGCTGTTAAATATACATCTATTTCATTCCAAATGAGTGTTCAGTATTCTATACATTAAATACCAATAAAGTATTCAGTGCACCACATATTAATGGATACTATGTTGTTTCCAAAGTCAAATATTTTTATCGATATTTTGAATTATTTTCTTGATATGGAAATGAAAGTACATATATTTAAGGTGTTCTGAACCATACTGTAAAGTTGTCTTTTATGAAGGTGTTTATGTTTTGGATTTTAGCATATTTTTAAGCATTTACATACTTTTGTCTTGTTTCAGTATATGAAGGTGGAGGTCTCTCACACACTTGACAGCAGAGCCTGTTGTGATGCTGAGCAATAAACACGGGGAAATTATTTTTCACAGTCTGTTAATGCTTGTTTTAAATTGAATGAACATTCTCCCAGTCAACAGATCAAATATTTTTAAAAAGAATATTTCCTCTATATGTGTATTTTTGCCTTTTATTTTCTACTGGTATGATGTTTTGCTGGATTTTAAATATTTTATTGATATTGGTGATAGTTACCTTTCTCTTTCATGTAATAAATTTTCTGCTCTATCACTTCAAATTTTTTATCAATCATTTTCAATTTTTTTATGTTTTCAAATCTATCAGTTTTTTCCCCTATGATCTTTGCTTTTCTTTTATTATATTTTTAAGGATTTTCTTCATGCAATATTAAATAAATAGCTATATTTGATTTTAACTTTGTTCATTTTGAAATTCACATTAAATTTTGGTTGAGGTTGAATCCTAAGGACTTTTTAAAATAATAAACAGGTTACTCTCTTATTGACCAATACTGATATACCACATACATCATACACTAAATTCCTATGTAATCCTTATTTTGGTATGACATTTTGACACTGTGTTCAGTGTTTATTTTGACACTAACAGAGTACCTTGAAGCACTGTAATTTTGTGGGTCTCAAATCTAGCACGAAATTTCCTGTTCATTCTACACTTATATATAACTTATTGAATGTGTTATTTCACAAACAGATGGAAGCATTATAAAATGTTTTTGTCAAGTTCCCTTCCTCTGTTACTTTCTTTAAAATTGGAATTTCATAAAATGTATAGGCTAACTTAGAATGAATGACATTTTGCTACACTAATTTTATC
Organism: Chinchilla lanigera; assembly: GCF_000276665.1. Classification (NCBI taxonomy): domain Eukaryota; kingdom Metazoa; phylum Chordata; class Mammalia; order Rodentia; family Chinchillidae; genus Chinchilla; species Chinchilla lanigera. The sequence goes on along the minus strand of NW_004955467.1, from coordinate 3,934,156 downwards.
AGTTTAGAAATATGATACAGCTTTCATTTGCACAGTATGCGTTTTCTCTATGTTCATCTGTAGATCTTCTATAATTAAATTAACACACAGTAAAACCGACTTTACTGCAGTAAAGTGCAGCGTGTGTACATTTGTGTAACCACCATCATGCTCAGAATATAAACAGTCCCATCACCTCGATATCATCTAATTGCTTTGTAGTCTTCCCTTCCCACAACCTGATGAGTGTTTATCTATTCTTGGTAACTATAGTTTTGTTATTCTGAGAATGCCATATAAATGGAATTATGTAATATAAAACCTTATGAGACTGGCTTCTCTCACTCCAAAAAATGCCTTGGAGAGCCATTCAAGCTGCTGCATGTATCAATAATTTGTGCCTTTTTCTGTCTGAGTTCTACTTTTGGTGTGCAGATGCACTGCCATTTGTCCATTTACCTGTTAGACGACATTTAGGTTGATTCCAGTTTTCAACCATTATAATGGTTATAAACTTCTGGTACATGTTTTATGTGAATAACAGTTTTTCTCTAAGGCTAACAGGATTGCTGAGTCATATGATAACTTCATACTTAAGTTTATAAGAAACTGCCAAAGGTGTTAAGAATGATCGCATCATTTTGCCTTCTTCAAGGCAAATCTGAGGATTTCATTAGCTCCACACCCTTGTCAGCATGTAATACTGCTGTGTGCTTTTTATTTTTAATTTTAAAAATGTTAGCTGTTGTATACTTCTGCAGTGGTATCACACAGTGGTTTTAATTTAGATTTTTCTAATGATGTTTAACATCTTTTAAGTGTTTAGTTACCTCTATTGAAATGCTTATTACAGTTGTTTGCTAACTTTCAAATTCAGATGTTCGTTTTCATATTGTTGAATTTTTAAAGTTTTAAATATAAAAATTTATATATATACTTGTAAAAGATAGTTTTTAAAATAAGATGTACATGTATCATATATATGTATGTGCTTAAATAGAAATATATATTAAATGTGGGATTTGGAAATATTTTTCCAATTTGTAGTTTGTCTTTTCATTATTTTATCAGTGTCTCTGCTTCAGCAAAACTTTTTAATATTAATGAAGTTTATTTATTTTCTGGATTATGCTTTCATATGTATATATTTAAGACCTCTTTCTGTTTATTTTTATTTTTTATTTTAAAGCGAATAAAAATAAAAAATAATAAAGATACAGAATTTTAGAGCAAGATGACAGGAAATTAACAATGGTTGTTATATCACATATTATCTTCTAAGTAGTTGCTCTGATTACCAGATATAGGCATGCAAAATGGATCAAACAATTAAGCATTAACTGTTCCTTTCAATAAACCAATAGAAATTAGTAGCACAATTATCTTAGCTATCTTGTGTGTACATTTATATATATTTTTTTCCTTTCCTTCTGTCTTTTTTCTTTTCTCCCATTCCAGTTTTGCTTTCCTTTTGAGCAGTTTCTTTTCCTTTTACCATATCTATTGTACCTTTCAGATTTTATTTACTCTTTCAGGTTCTTACAGTAGGGAGACAATGGTATATTTACACAGGCAGGTCTGATTTATTTCACTTATGAATATGGTCTCTAGTTGCATCCATTTACCTATAAAAGCCTCAAGTTTATCTTTCTTTATATTACAGTAGTACTTCATTGTATAAAAATACATCTTTTTTACCCATTCCTCAGTTGATGGGCATTTGGGTTGTTTCCAAGATTTAGCTATAACAAATTGTGCTGTTAAACATAGGTGCACATATGTTGCCGTGGTATGATGTTTTCAATTCTTCTGGAAAAGTACCCAGAAAAGGAATAGCTGGGTTGAATGGGATTTCTAATTCCAGTTTTCGGCGGGATCTCCACACTGATCTCCACAGCAGTTGTACTCTGCCAAGCCTCAGACTGCAAACCCTCAGGAAAGAATTTTACAGGCCAGCCAACCACATCTCTTTTTGAGATTATTCCAAAATAATTTCTACTTTTGCTGTTCTTTTGAACAAGATCTTGATGTTTTATTTTGTCTAAATACATCTAAAATGTTTTTCAAAATGTAGGCATCATATTTCTTATCCCTTGATTATTTTTAAAAGTAAATCAGTAGGTCTTATATTTATATAGACTTGTAGTTAAGTAATGTAAAATGGGTCATGAAACATCTTTGTGGTGGATGTGTCCATTTGTATATATTTTGTTATCAGTAGCCCAAAATAATATGTGAAACTAAAAACTGCTTTAGGGATTAGGAAAGGTATCTAAGATCTGTATGAAGGCACAGATTAAGCAGAATCAATGTTCTGGTCATGTGTATGCTTGTTATAAGGTAAAAGTGAAGATGATAACGCATATGTCCTGACTGACCTCAAGTACCCCAAAGCTGTCCTTACTGTAGGTACAGCTCACAATAGACTCTGCTCTTATTAGCTTAAGGTAGAATTTCCTGAGTTCCAATAATGAGTATCAGGAACCAGTGAACTTCCAATAAGTGTATGCAAAAATGTGAAAACGAGCATATATGCATTTTTCTGAGTGAAGAAACTGATATTTAATCAAATAGTATTAAAAAAATCCCATTTCAATAAGGCATATTCACATTCTCTTCACCTTCTCATTTCAAATGCAGAGCTTCTTTGACTTATATTATGACTACGTCACGAGGAGCCGATTGCAAGCTGAAAATTATGGTAAGTGAAAAATGCATTGAATACATTTAACCTACTGGCCAACGCAGCCTGCCAGCAGGGTGCAGCGTAGAGTATCAGCCCGTCTTGTTCTTGTGGCTGTTTGAGAGCTGCAGCTCACACAGTGCCCACTATCATGAGTGTCACACTGCCTACCCCTAGACTGGGAAAAGATCAGATTTCAAAATTCAAAGTACTAGTTTCTACTGAATACATATTGATTTCTCACCATCATAATGTCAGAAATTGCTAAGTAAAAATTAAGGTTGGAACTGTCTGAATATGTAATTAACTGTGCATACCCAATAAATATTTCTTGACTGGATGATAAATGCTCATTGAATGATTATTGTATAAGTAACAACAGATTTGACCACCGGTACAAGATTTTCATCTAGCAAACATTTACTGTGTACCTACTTTGGCCAAGCATCCTATTAGACAATGGAGCTACAAGAATAACAGCACAATGCTTTTGCCTTTAAAGAGCATATCCTGTACCAGAGAAATAGACATAATAGTAAGTGGATTTCAGTGGAAGAATTATGATAATGGGGATGGTTATTACATTCACAGAAGGAGTATTGAATCTGTGTGATGAATTTAGCAACAGTCACAAATAAAGCAGTGCTTGCATGAAGATGAGCATAAGAATGACAGTGGAGGTACAGTAACCTTCACATGGTTTGCTTGCATAGAGTGTGACCTTGAGATAATGCAGAATGAGTCAGATAGGGTGGATGGATGCTAATCCAAGTATGTTGTATGTAAATTCATTTTATCATGAGTTTTCATTGTAGTTTATCACAGTCAACTGGAGGAGGCAGCATTTTAGAAGAAACAGAGTCTAAAAACGTGGAGGTGGGAGAAACTGTGGCATATTCAGGGAAGTACAAGTGCCTTTGTCTTGCTGGAGGAAAATAATAAATATTTTTGTAAAAGACTGTCCATTTTTAGTACAGTTCCCAAAGCAGAGAATGTCTTCATCATTAACTTAATCCATCGTTACAGAATTGGTAAAAAAAAAAAAGCTTTTGGTACACTGTAACCAAACAATTTGCACCATTAAAAAGATGGAGCTACATCTGTTTCAGCGAATTAGAAAGATGTGAAGGATCTTTTGTGACAAAATAAGCCATAGAAAAGATAGGATATTATCAAGATATTATATCACCTTTTTAAAAAATAAGCAGTAAACATTTTATCAAAACATGTCTCAGTGAGGATTAGCATGTGTTAATAGCTCCAGTTCTTCATTTCTTTCTTTATTTCTGCCCTTTTCCATGTTTGCAGCCTTTTCAGTGTTGGAGAATGTGCTTTTCCATTCTTGGATATAGTATTTAATATGTCTGTGTGACGTGCCTTGGTCAAGGGCACATCAGAAGTTTGATTCAAGAAGAGGACTGGAGAACTCCTATTCACTTGTGGCCTTGTACCTCGTCATTACTGTGAGAACATGTCTAGATTACTAGTCTTCTGGAAGATGAAAGACACATGCCACAAAGCTGAGTCAGGTTAGTATCAAGTCTGCAAGAAAAGTCTCTTTAGATCAGTCTTCAGCTGTTGATTCCAAGAAATGCAAGCAGCCCAATCAACGTCAGCAGAGCCACTGGCTGACCCAGAGCTGATCAGAGACATTTGAGCAAGGCGAGCAGAGACACTGACCAACCTAACCTGGCTCAATCAACCCTGTAGACTTGTAAAACAACTGTTACAAGTTGATAAGGTTTTGTAGTATTGTTGTAAGGCATGAACCATAGATAACTGATATGCTCTATTTACATATACTATAAGCTTATAAAAATATGGACAGGCGCATATCAAACTATTAAATGTTTACCTCTAAAGAGTGGAAGTATTGACCACCACTGTTTTTCCAAACAACAAAAGCTTTTCATTGTATGCTAAGAGAATAGCTGGTTTGACCCATTTTCCTTCCTTAACTTGTTCTTAAAGTGCCAAAAATAGATTAGATTAGGTAAGAAAATATATGTTAAAATATAGCACTGACATTGTTTGTCAAAAGTGTTAGAACGATCAGTGAATGGTCCCTTTAACCTCTACTTTATTTAGTCTATTGTGCCTTTGTACAGAGGCGAGGGGCTCTTTCTAGGGGAAGAATCACTGAGCTAATGCTTCTGTCTATTACAAATAAGAAAAGTCATAGTAAGAAACCTATGAAAGTGCCCGAAGTGCTATGTAAATGCATTATAAGCTGAAAGTTTTCAGGATAGGGATGATGATGGTGACGGTGGTAACGATGTTGAGGAGGAGGAGGAGGAGGAGGAAGAAGGTGATGATAATTACTTTTAGCCATAGTAACAGCAGGTTGCCATAGGATCTACTAAACTCCACAAGACTGATATGGTTTGAAATTTAAGATGACAAGGACAGTTGAGTTATTTTACAAATAACTACATGATGCGTGTAATTATTTCATTCTTGCACTGCAACTTTTTGAGAGAAGATAAATCTACTGTTTAACTTTTGCCAGATCTAGAAGAAAAATCTTACTACAAATTACTATGGATTCAGTTAAGTTGTTTATGTTAAATTTTGAAAAACACTTCTAACTGAATGCAAGACATTTATAATATTGGTAGACATCTAAAATATCAGAGAGTCATCCGATATGAAGCACAGCATTTATTAGAGAGAGTAAAGAGAAAAAAGCATGAAAATAGATCAGGCTTGAGGACCGCTAGTGTCTGGTTCATCTCCTGATAATTATGTGACGTCTGATGTCTTCATTTCTCTAACTCTCCCTAGACATTTAATAAACATAATGAAGGTACCTTTGCTATAAAAATCACAATTGGTAACTTGCTTCCACATCCCTACCTCTACCCACAAGTTAGTAAAAAGTCTTGCAAAGGAGCAATGGAGGATTGGTACATTATTGTGATTGACACTCTCCATATCTCTTTTAACCACAATTTTTAATACAGTATTAACTTTCTTTTCCCCAGTATGCTTTTACTTTCTGTTTCAGTGATAATGCAAAACAAGATCTGATGTATTGTATTTTGGGCATTATTAATCAATTATCTTAAAGCTATAGTTTGGGGGGAAGGAAATGTTTAGAAATTAAATCAGTCCTATCACAAATGTATATATATATATATATATATATATATATATATATAGTACTAGACCCTCATCAGAAGTGAAGTAATTTATCCAATGTTAAACCAACCAAACAAACAGAAATAAAATTTTATGGCTCAACCCTTGAGACCAGAGCAACCTCTAAAACTTATTCCAACTGGTGCATGTTGGTAGAACCAATTCAAAATGATTATAGCTACCAATTTTAAAAATACACAAGTATTTCCATTTAGATTTTTAAAAAAACATTACATATTCATAGAAAGATGAGAAAAACACTCCTATATGTCAAGTTTGATTTGTGCTTGCTGTGACACCTTAAACCTTCCAAGCAAAAGCAAGTCCATGTGCATCGCTCTGAGTTCTTTATAGTTTGTGACGATTCTCCTAGGCTTTCCCAGTCTCACTGTCATGGTTCTTTCTCCACGGCAGCAGCTGTCCGTGGTGGCAGACCTCCCATACTCCTGCTTCTCAGGCTTACTTACAACTTGCCTCTTGGCCGAGCTGATCTGCAGACTACATTAGAAGGCCCTCTACTTTGTGTTCTGCTTTTAGATTCATTGCTAATAGCCTATTTCTTTTAAGGGCACAAAAGCTGCCTGAGTTTCCCTGCCCCACTAAGCAGGATGTTCTCTGCTTTCAGATGTCTCAGCCCTTCCCAATATAGTCTTGATCTTGGGAAAAGAAGTAATTAGCCTGATGGGGAATAAACGGCCATTTCAGCAGTTTTCTCACTCCTGGGTTCGAAGGAACAGAGGCACAGGCAGGTCAGAAAGAAGCTGAGTGCTCTTCAGTCTCAATGCCCCACTAAGCTCAAATACCAGCTACTGGCACTCAGAGCTCATTAGTTCTAACCCAACACAGCTAATCACCCCAGTGATGAATCAGCTCTCACCGACACTTAGAGAGGCATTCATTAATGTTTTAACCTCAGAGTGCCCTGCGTGGCCTTGAAGACCTGTCTCCCAAGTTGACACAAACTTGAAGGAAGAGTATAGCAAGCACTATAACTATGGAAAAGGGCTTACTTTGTGAGGTCCTCATAAAGACAAATGTGCTCTAACTGTTTTTCTTGGAAGAAGCTTAGCAGATACCTGCAGGCAAGCCTGCTCTCTTCTTGGTAACCGTAACACTGAAGAAGGTGCCTGAGACCCATGCACACCACTACTGAAGCTGGGTTTCCTAACCTCAGCACCTTTGACGTCATATGGTGAGTGATTCTGTGTTGCAGAGCTGTTCTGTGCACTGCAGGATTCCAGCAGCAGCCGTGGTTTACTCAACCAATGCCCACAGCATCCTACCTTCCTCCCAGGCACCCCAAGTATGGCAAGACCCAGAAATCTCTCTCAACGTGGCCAAATGTCTGATAGGGGAAGAACTGTCTCCTGGTTGAGAACCACTGCTGGAGGTTAATATAACCAACATTTTTAAGAGGCTAGGGTAGTATGAAATATATTATATAAAATATTTTAAAAAAGGATGGAAAGCATCAGATAGCACAGCACAAGAGAAAGTATGCATTATAAGTAAGGATTTCATGTTTATTTATTTGTATATATATGCCTACCAATAATGCAGATCACAGTGAAACAGTTCAAACACTGGCAAGAGGAGCTTGAATTATGATAAGCCAATTATTTATCTGTGGATTGCAAAGAAATGAATTTTAAAGACTTTTAGTAATTTATCTTTGTCCTCAGTTTAGTTGTTTTGAGCTTAATGTGATTTTCTTTGAACAACTAAGGAGTATTTTGTTATTAACGATTTGGTGATTTATTTTGACCATAGATAATATAAAATGATCAAAACAAGACCTCATGGGTCATCCAGGTGATTGGTGAGTCTACCACATGGTGAGGGAATGAACAAAGATTTGCGAACACAACAAATGCTGCTACCTTTGGCCTTAGCACTTATTTCAAAAGATAGCTATTACACAATGTCTGTTTCAGTTTCACTTTCTAGACAGAGGGCACTAGATTAGTTGATGAATATCATGTCATACAAGGAAAGGCATCTGTTGTCAGTTGGGGACATGTAACATGAATACATAAAAACTGAAACAAATATGCAATGATAAAATAATGTGAAAGTAAGCTTTTCATCGCTGTGACAAAAAAAAAAACCCTGACATACTCGACTTATTAGGAGGAAAGTTTTCTTTTGGCTCACAGTTTTGGAGGTGTCTGTCCATGGTCAGTGGGCAGGCTGCTTTGGCCTGTGTGGAGGCAGTACATCAGGACGGAGCATGGTAGACATCATGATGGAATAATGCCATGGACCTCATGGAGGACAGCAAGTGAAAGAAAGAGGCAGGGAGGGGCTGTGACTCCAATATCCTCTTGAAGGACTTGCCCTAGTGAACTAACTTCCTCCCACCTGCTACACTTCTTAAATGTTCCACCAAGTTCCAAGATCACCATGGGCTTGCAACCAAGCCTTTGACCACATGGGCATTTGAGGGACATTTACCCAAACCACAGAATAATGTTTAACAATATCAAAGCTATTTCCAGTCAAGCTTCATAAACACACACACACACACACACACACACACACACACACACACCACAAAGAAGGAAGCACAGAAAATAGGATGAGGTTCTCATTTTTGGCCATAAGTTTGCTGCATTAAGTTGGTGGTAGCAATTCAATAGAAACTTGGTTTTATAGGGATTGGTAGAGAACATACTCAAGCTAAAATAGAGAGCTGTGGTGAGTTTGAAATAAAACAGAAATGAGTCAAGATAAGAACCAGAGGCAGAAGGTAAAGGTAAATGTGAGAAAATGTCATACAAGCAAGGGATAGCTCATTAAAGACAGAGAAGGAGCTAGATGGCAAATGAGTTTAGCATTTGAGGCTCAAAAATCCAGGATAACACCAAGTGAAGTTTTGTTCATTTTCTTCTTACATATTTCCTTCCTAGAAATAAAGTGATTTGACAGTCTGGCCATTTTGTTGTATAGAAAAGTGGATGAAATAGCTAAACCCTAGAGACAGAAAGACAGAGACGGAGATAGAGAGAGACAGAAAGAATAATCCTGTAGACCCAGCCATATCTGAAATAGTGCTACACTGGATAAACTATATGACCCAGAAAATTCTGACAATTGTCTAATTAATTTGAATCAATTTCTAGCCCATGTAAACAAGGATCCAGGCCAAAGTGGAGCCAAACAGAAGTGAGCCCTTTTCCTTCTTAGGAGGAAACCATCCTTGGATTGAGGAGCCCTCAAGCTCTTTGGAATAGGAAAGAGGCACAGTGACCTCCAGCCTGGCCTGGTGGAGGTGTGTCCAGCCTGCTCAGTGGAGGTTCCCAACCCTACAATCCTACATCTATATGGGACCAGGCAACTGTGAAGAAAAGACAAGAGACGCCATTCCCTGTTCTTCAAAGGCATATCATGTGCCTGGTGCTTGAGATGCCCTTGCTTACTCAATCCCTTCACCTTCCTATGGGGGCAGATGATATTCGGCAGATAAGGAAATCGAGGCTCGATGAGGAGCTGTGAGTCCTTCACAGTAACAGAGCTGGGGAGTGGCCAAGCTGGGGTTGAGAACCATCAGAGGTCTTGCTTCCCTGCTCCAGGAGAAGGCTTCAGGATGACCCAGCCCACTTGAAGCCTTCCTTGGCAGTTCTGCAAAGAGCGAGGACTCTGGATAACGTGAAATCCAACCCACATCTACCCAAGTGTCAATACCTCCACCTAGCTTTCCCACATCATGTTCTATTCACCGTGCTTCTGGGTGATACTGTTAGAGGCTTTGAAAATAAAGGTTCCATGTGTCAGTGCAAAAACAAAAACAAAAACAAACAAAAACAAAAACAAAACAAAAAAAGAAATAGCTAAATCCTGGAAACAACCCAAATGCCCATCAACTGAGGGATGGATAAAAAAAGATGTGGCTTTTTTTTTTTTTTTTACTACAATGGGGTACTACTCAGCCATAAAGAAAGATAAACTGGAGACATTTCTAGGTAAATGGATGCACCTTGATACTATACTATGAAGTGAAATAAATTGGACACATATATAAATATTGCATTAGCTCCCTGGTGTGAGAAACTGAAAGAATAAATAAGGACCAAAATGTACAATAGGTATTGTGAAATAGGAAGAAATTGTTCAAAAAGAAAGAGAAACTAGACAAAGGGAAAGGGGAGAGGAGGGAAAGAAAAAGGGAAAAAAATGATAAAAAAGGATAAAATAGATACAAAGCTTTGTAAATAAGGAGGGGAAGAGGTGTTGAATGTAGGGGAGGGGACTGGGAAAAAAAGAATTAAAATATATCACATAAAAATACAAATTCTCCATGATGAATATGATCATTCTGTATATCTAAATTGTACCAATAAACTTAATGAAGAAAAAAATGTGGGTGAAATAATAAGGAGATAAGGCTGGTCTGCTTTATTTCTTGAGAAGGGAACCGCTTCAGTTAACTCACACAAAGCCTCTGTGGTAACATGTGCAGTAAACTTAGGAAGAGAAGTCCATGAAGAAACAGGGGGCACTGTATGGACAATAAAGCAAAGGGATGCAGGAAATCATTAAGAAATGCCTTTGATCACCATCATCAAATAGCAAACACCGCAAAGACAAGAGTAAGGATGCTGAGTGATAGTAGATTGGACAACACAGTGAGCTGCTGGTGCCCCCAAAAGAAACATTTCCCTACAGTCTGCCATCCACAGTGAGACAGCTTTCCTTAATGCTGCAGATAATGAACAGAATGAGTTTTACACACAGAAATTGCTCATTCTTTTCTCTTAGTAAGGTCTGACTTGTTTTTATATGACTGTTTCTAACTGAAATTGTCCTTCAATGATGGCTATTCTTTGTTTCCTACAGTTTGGGATCTGTAACCCTTTAGAGAGAATTCATTTCAGATTTATTTTAAATTCATTATTATAGAATTACATAGCATATGTTTCTATTTTCTTTTAAATTTTGGCTATATCTAGTCTGCTTTATTCTTTTTTGTTCATTTTCTAGGTTTTCAGATTTGAATGCACATTTTACCCATTTTCAGATTTGAATGCACATTTTACCCATTTTCAGTTTTTCTAGCTTAACAGGAAAATACTTAAGGCTATGCATTCATTCTATTAATACTGGTGACTATACAGATATGACAGGTATACAGTGTTATCTGTTGGTCCTCTTACAGGTTTTAGCTGCACATTTGGTTTTAAATCAAGAATTTTAAAGAAAATAGTTCTAAAGCTTATAATGATTTTATTAGTTTGGTTTTCCCTTCATCATTACTTTCATTTGTGATACCTTTTACTCAGAATGTGAGCTTAGTATTGTTTAAACTTTCAGGAAACCTATTATGCTTTTTGTGCACAAGTACACAAACATTTTATAAATGTTCACAGACGTTTGAAAGCGCTGTTTGTTTTCTGTCCGTAGGTTAGGTAGCCTTCTGATAGCTGCTCACTAGCTCAAAGATTAGCATACTTTTGAGAATTCTGTATGTTTATTTACATTTTTTCCAATTGCTCAGCAAAACTTAAATGGAACGTGAAAACATCCCACCAAATGCAGTGATGTTTTAAAAAAATCTCTGCTCTTCTGTAGATGGTACTCCATTTCCTGGTTTTAACATTGTATCATTGTTATCCACGGTGCTGACCCTGTGCGAGGTTGGGTGAAGCATGGACAGGAATTTTCTCTACATTTATTTACAATCCTGTAAATCTACAATTGTTTCAAAACAAAACAATTAAAAGTAACTGTATTTATTTCTAATAGCTTTTACTTCATATATTTGGATGTTAAATGGTATGTCATCTAGTACATATCGATTGATAAATATTAAGCTGTAAATTGTCTCTTATTAGTAAAAATGGATCTTTCTGCTTCATTTGAAGTCTTGTACCTTAAATTTCATATTGTCTGATGTAATTGTGTTACGTCATTTCCTGAATTTTATTTTCTTTCATCTATTTGAGTGTGGGTGTGCATGAATCTGGTAAGTCATTATTAACCATGCTTATTACTTATTATTATTTTAAATCTTATTCATATTTCTCATATATCTCTGCTATGAAATAACTGTCACAGATTTTATGATTTCATTTCTTACTATATAATTTTAGCCATTCATTTTTATTGCAATTCCTTAACTTTCCTTCCCTAACCTTGACCATTTGAGATCATCTGAATAGTTCCATTTCTTAAGTCATACACATTTTTCCTTAAAATTGTAACACTAAGCGAATGTTTCCAGATATAACATTTTCTTTACATTTATTTACAGATATAATAAAATGATGTTGACCTTAGGAAGACATCTAACAACAGCATCATTTTTCTTCTTTTGAGGCAGCCTGTTTTGGTCATTTAGTTGACTACTGGGTTTTTTGTTTGTTTCCTTTTTATTTTTTGATTACATTTTTCCCCTTTGGAATTCCTATACTTTCAAACTACTGTCATTATTTTTACAAGGCATTCAATTAACCTTATAAAACTGTAGACTGAAATCTTCAGAGAACAAATTGGCTATTTTCTCAAATTTTCTCATTCTATAGTGAAACTCTGTCACAGAGGGACAGAAAAGCAGCACATTTCTCTCTGCTTCCTCCAATTCATTCTGTTCTAAAGGACTGAGGTCTATGTTTGATCACGTTTCTCCTTGCTGACCACACAGGAACCCAAAGGTAGATGTGTATTTGTCCATATTTGGGCCTGAAAAGAATTCTGTTTTTTGAAATTCCTGTGAAAGTTTGTCAAGCTCAGAAGAAAAGAGAAGTACAACCTTCTTCTGTGATTCCCTTTATTAAATTGAAATTTAAATATATATCCTATGAGGAGCAGGTAAGGAGCAAATGCAGGGACAGTGACACCAAAGGGTGGGCTTGGGAGGGCTGTGCTGAGCTGCTGGCCCCTTAAGTGATCTCCTTACAGGCCCTGAGCTCAGTGCTGCAAGTCCCCAACCTTGCCGTCTGCAGGAATGGATGGTGCTTACTGAACTCTGCCCGGGGTGCCTCCTCCGGACGTCCTCAACCTGCCCTTGGTCATTGTGTCACAGCCTTCCCTTCCTCAGGCCCAGGTGCCTTAAGGTCACAGTTTCCAAATGGGCCTTCAACTTCCTTCCAAGGCAAGTTTTTCCTTCCTGGCTCCTGTCTTTACTGACCAGCTCCTCAATCTAGACCTCCTTGGATCACGTCTTAGAGAAGTATATAAATTCTTTGATATATGGATGGAGATTCTTCTTGTTCCATTGTTGAAAGTGTTTTATCCTTGTTGGAACTGTCTCTTTGGTCATGACCCTGGGGACTTGGGAGAAGGTGAGATTTACACACCAAAGTTCCTATTGCCATACAAAAGTAGGAACCATTGTTAACTGTCATATTTTTCATACGATCTGGTTGGCCTGTGGTCTGCTTTGGATGGGTCTCTGTGCTGGAGGCTTAGTCTTCCGTGTGATGGAATCTTTAAGAGGTGGGGACTAGTAGAAGATAATTAGATCACAAGGGCTCCAGCCTCATGAATGGGTTCATGCTGGTCTCATGCAGTGGGCTGGGGCCTGCAAGAGTGAGTTTGTTCTCACAAGAGGAGTTGTTCTCATGCAGGGCCACCCTGCTGCCTGCCTCCCTTCTGCTTGCAGCTTGTTCCCTTTCTACTTCTTTGCCACATTGTGAAGCAGCCGGAGATCCTTCCCCAGATGCTATCTATGCTGTTTAAGCCTTGTAGTCACCAAAACTGTGAGCCAAATAAGCCTCTTTTCTGAAACCCAGCTTTGGGTATTTAGTTATAGCAATAACCCCTTGACCAAGACAGCCCATGATTGGTTTTCATTTCCTTGTGGTAGAAATGAAAACCAGATTCTCCCACCTGAGGGCACTAAACAGATGAGTGAAGTGAGGTGATAGGGACTCTTACGGTGACCCTTCAGGGCTGTGCGCTCCGTGCTGCTGCCTGGCATGATTTCAGGGACAGGGACAGAAGCCCTGTGCCAGGGACTATTTGCACCAGTGTAGGTGCCAGGCCCAGGCGCAGAGGCTGTCTGTATTTCAGAAACAGCAAGCCTCAGGATAAAAACAGACAGGCTGCGTCTGTTCTTACCTTCCATTCTTCACGTTCATCCTTCTAAATTGATTTTTTTCTCTCCCACCAGGGCTTTAAAGACATAGAACAGAGGCCTGCTGTGTCCGCAGAATGATCCTTTAGGGAAAGGGGAGGGAGGGCACAGAGCATAAAGAAGAAAAAGAGATAGAATGCTCAAGGGACACAGAGTTGATTCTGTCTAATTATACTTTTTAAATTCCCCTAATTGCTTTGTTTAATTATTGATGTGGAAAGTGTTTCCTTTTAGGGAGGGAGTTAAGTAATCAAGAGCCCTCAGGACCAAGCAGACAGACATCACCTGCTTTGGGTTTGGTAATTAAAGCATTATCAGTCACCACTGGAGTGGGGCAGACTCCTGTGGGGCAGCAGAGGCCCCGGCCACCAGCACAGAGACGGCTCAGCACCACGTGAAGGGCCAGGGAGGCAAAGCCTTTGGAAGTGCACCTACGATAACCTCACAGCCAAGCAGCTTCCATGTAAAGTGACTGTTCCACACGAAGGGAAACAAACTCTGGGGATGTTTATTCAAATTATGCCACAAGGTTTTCTTCCTTTTATAAACAAAATTTATGCTGTAGCTGATCTGGCTTTGTGAGTTTCAGCTCCCTTTCATTCCCTGTAATAGTTCAGGGACTTCATAAACACCTAATATTTAGTGTCAATAAATACTGTTGGATTTTAAAAAATGTATCACTGAGCAGCAATGACCTAGTGCAGATATCACTACTAATTTTCTCTTTTTCCTATGATTCTTTTCTAATGACACTTATTCATCTTGGCCCCTTGCAAAAGACAAGGCCCCCTGAACTCGCCAGATAATTAAACTTTTACACGTACTACTGGAATAGGGCCATAGAAGTAGGAATGTTTGGACTGAGCTCCTAGATTCTGATTTGGGATCCAGTTTAGTAAGGATCATTGCATCAAGGAAGCTATAATCCAGCATGAACAAAAAATATCTCTGCTTTCTCATCTGCAAATGTGGAGGCGCGGCTGTCTAGTAAACAGAAGAAAGTAGGGACACCAGGGCTTGGTGCCGCACTGGGACAGCTGTGATGAGCCGTTTTCATTCCTGAGCTCTTTGTTGGGTTGGCAGAGATGATCAGTTCTGTGAGGACCTTGCCCAGTCAAGCTCTCCTCCAGTCTCCTTCAGAGATGTCCTACCAAGATGCCTTTGTACTCCTAACTCCACCTCACGATCTGCCTCCTACAGAATCCAAACGGTGACACCAGGAGCTGTGCAGACATGGACATGCAAGCCAGAAGGTGGGGTGATGAATCCAACCACTGAGGAAACTGAAGAAGACAGTGTCAGGAAGGAAGCGACATTAGTGCTTACCTGTGAAGAAGGAGTGGGAGTGTAATGGATAGAAAGCAGATGGGGAACACAGGCGCAAAGAAACAATGAGACAGAGATTCAGGGGTCGTGTTCTGTCCATGTGTGGTCATGAAGAGAACGTGGAAGCAGAGTGAGGACACAGGCAGGGTGAGGGCCGCCTGGGAAGGAAAGTGTGGTATCCAAGATAAACAGCTCTCATAAATGCCCTGTGTATACTCCTATTGGCTGTGGACTCTGATAAACGAAAATGGTAATACTGGGTGAATAATGAGCTACCCAAAGCAATAAAATATGGAGAATTACACAGCATAGTCCTTTTGACAGGCCTAGAAAAAGATATTTTACTTCTATGTAGGTGGTTTCCTTGAACAAATAGCACCTGCTATATGTTAAAGAGAAAATGAATTGCTTCTCCCATGATACAGTAAAATCAATCATATCATAACATCAATCTATCAAGTAAAATCCACTCTCTAGGCCCACATTTTCAGGAAAGGAATTGACAGTATATTTAAACGGGGTAGAAAAAGACTTGCTCATAGGGCCCTAACATCTTCCTTTAAAATCAAATTCTAACAGTAAAGACCATCCAATCTAAAGAAGGTTTTACTCTATAAATAATAATTTGGTTTAGTGAAACAAAAAACAGCAATAAAAATCTTTCCTCCAAATATGTGCCAAGGAACACAGTATTATGAGGTTTTCAGGATACTCTCCAGTCATTGTGATGTGGGAAACACTGTAAAAAAAATCCCATTCTCACAGGGAGCCCTAGAAACAGCCTCTAAAAATCCACTGTAAAAAAATTATATTTGTTAGATTCATTTCCCATTCATATTGGAAGACAAAATCCTTCTACTTTCATAAGTTCTATGAACATTTTGGAACTAACACTATAGCAAAAACATGTTGTGGGCTGACTTTGAGGAATTCAAACATATTTCACATCAGAATCTAACATTACGAAGCAAAAGAACAGCCTTTTAGTTTCACAAAACTGCATCTTTTAAAATTTTGGAACTGATTCTAGATCCAACCATAAAGTTAAAGTTTTGTTCTTAATAGGATATATGGACAGTCTTTCCCAGCTGGGCATTCCGTAGAGAATCCTGTCAGCAACGATACCCACAGCTCCACATTCTGCTGTTTCTGAGAAGAGTGCACGGCTGGGAACATACTTCTGAATACAGGAATGAAGTTCTAGGCTTACGGTTGCTGGACTGCCAGTTGTCTACGGAAAGCACATCCTACATGACAAAACTCAGGAACATTTATATAAAGTAGTTTCAGTGCTCATGACAATAGTGCAACATTCTTATGTACATTATAAATTTTAGTGATGAGATTGAAATGCTATGACTGTAAAACAATGCTTTAAATCTTTTCAGCACAGCTGGAGAGCAATGCAAGCCAGGGAACTTTACTCTGAAACTAGGCTGAACACAGCCCTAGAGATTCCTTGGAAATCCTGTAGGGATGCAGGTACAGCAAAGGTTCTGGGGTGCATCCCAGTCCCATTTCAGTGGGGGGCAGGGAAGAAGAGAGAGAAAGAGAAAGAGAAAGAGAAAAAGAGAAAGAAAGAAAGAAAGAAAGAAAGAAAGAAAGAAAGAAAGAAAGAAAGAAAGAAAGAAAGAAAGAATTGGCAACTGAGGAAAAGTTCCAGTACTGCACTTGAAGCTACAGCTCCCTGCTCCTCTGACATATGGTAGAGAAAAAGAGAAGGAGGAATGAACTGGGCAGGGCTTGATCTGAGAAGATAAATAAATGCCTTTCTTTTCATTGATCTAAACAGATACCACACAAAGTTTGTAAAAGATTCTGTTGTCCAGGCATATACAATCTCATCTGAAATCTAGTTCTTATTTTCAGCTTTGAATGAAGTTGAGATGGAACTGCAGGGTTTGGAGAATCTCCACAGATGACAACCCTCCAAGAGATGGCTTCACGAGGTCATGGGTTGAATGATAAAAATCACAATGATAATAAAACAAGGCAGTGCACACACACACACACACACACACACACACACACACACAAATCCTGAAAAAAGCTAAACCAGGCAGATTTTGTGATTGCCACTTTCTGACTTGTCCATACTTATCCAGATAGGCCGTAAAGCACACAGTGCTGGGCTCTGAACCCAAGAGAGGTAGATTTCAAAGCACTACTGTGATAACACTTGAACCCGGCTCAGATAGATTTCCAAGCAGTACTTTGACAAAGGCAGGGGATCATGCTCACTTAAAAAGTACACAAACATATATAACCAATCTGTTAGCACATGAGACAAAAGGATTATCTCAGCACTTCTCAAGGTTATTTCTCTTTTCAGGAAACCTGCTGCCATGTGAAATTTTAGTTAAATTACATCCCTGAATCATGGTCTTTCTCTGCTTAATCCTTCCCATGGCCACAGTCAATATGATGTAGTCAGTATTCCATTTCTTCATTTGTCTATGTGTCTTTTAATTTTGTGAGTGTACCAAATGAACAAAAGGGAGGCACTTACCCCCTTCTACCCAGTGTTTTTATGGTACTGACTTACCTTGTTTCTCTTTCCACTGGGAGAAGTTAGACTTTCTCATTTACACAATAGTTCTACAAATGGCCTCAAGCATTAAACAGAAATTAAACTCCTTTATAAGGGGAACAGAAAAAGAACTAATATTATATGAGTCTTGTTTATAATCCAGATGTTTCTTAAGGTGATTTTTATAAATGATCTCCCTTTATACTTAAAGGGAGGCCAGTGAGTGTTCTGATCACTCTACTCTGTCTAGAGGCAAACACAAGGATTCTCCTATTCTAGTAAAAATAATCAAGATGCTATTGAGTGTTTCCACTTGATCAGGTCAGGCAACTTTTTCTGAGGTCAACTTAGTGTTCCTAATTTAAGAGAATCCATCTTAGTTCATATACCTGCATTCCTCAGTTCATTCAGTCTAACACTTAGGAGTAAAGCATTAAAGGATAGTTTTGAAAATTTATCATGACATCTCTCCTAAGTGAATTCAAAACAAAGCATGCATTGTCTGTTCAGACACTGTCCAACTCTTTATACATCTTCATTCATAAGAGCTCACTCTTCAATATTATGAACCTTGGGCAAGATTTTCATCGGTGTTTCTTATAGATACAACTTCTGAGTGATGGGTCACCCTTGCATATTACCTCCCTCTTGTCAGAACAGGAGTTTGAAAATGGCAGCTGTATTTGTGGCGTTGGCTGGGGTGCTGATCCAAACCACATCCCAATATCTGAGAGAGGAAAACTAAATAGGTTTTATGCCCTTTAAAGTGGTTCAGGCAGGAAAGACCTCCTTGAATGTTATAAACTTGAACAGGAAAAATATCCATTCTCCTTCCCCACCCCCACCTTGTTCCCAGCATCTTTGTTTGAAAAGAGTCTCAAAAAACATGTAAATCTTGGCCCAGACTAAGCAAATCACCTTAAAAAGGAAGGTTAGAGAACTGTTTATTATTTGAAATGTCTCTCTCCAGACCTTATTTTTGATAAATTGGCTTCAGCTTCATTACTTCATGATATATCTCCCTTGACATTTAATTATACTTACTCCAAACACATTAAGCGAATCAGTCTGAACAGCTTCTTATTAATATGCAAATTTCTCCTTTGAAAACCCATGAATCTGTGAAAAATCTCTTTAGGCTTCCATTAAACCCACTCAGGAAGTTGTATACCTCACACAGACACTCGCTTCATTCACTGACTCAATGATTCAGCATTTACTAATTGTCCCAGTTAACTATTCTGGCCACATCAAGAGGAGGTGGTAGGAAAGAGGGGGACAGGGAACCAAATGGGATTCAGGAGCTGAAAACTTGAAAGATGAATGATCAGAAGACCAGGCTTGAATTAACGGCTGGTAATTAGAGTTGAGAATCAAACCTCTTTGCAAGCAGAGTCAGCCAGATGAGTTGAAGCTGCCCATTTTCAGTAGAAAAGCCATGGACATAGATTACCAGTGACTTCTCTGGCAACTGCTGTTAAGGCTGAAGAAGGATCTACTAACCTCCAACACAGGATCCTCTGCCCACAGACCTCTCACGGCCTCCCAAGTGCTGGCTGCAGACACGTTCATTTACAATTACATTTGCAAACTGATTGTTACCATGTCACATGAAGGGACACAGAGTCATCCTGGTTAGTAAAGGCATGCTGGGAAGTTCAGGGCTCGGCCAGGAGTATGTTCAGGGTTCACACTGGGAAGGAGCCATTCTAAAGTTGACAAGGGCAATAAGCAAGTTCTAAAGAGGAAGCCAAGCTCCAGAATTCAGAATGCAAAGTCCAGCCCTTCAGGAGCAAGCTGAAGACCTGGTAAGGAAATTCAGACAACACAGTCATAAAGTAAGTTTTCCAAAAGAATCCAAGGACTGAAGGCCTCTGAATGGAAGTGAGCAAAGAAGAGAGCAACACAGAACAGGAATTTGAATTTGGGACTTTGCAAAAGAGTGGCTCAGTTCTTTCGTATCCATTGATAGGACAGCAGTGTGGGAAGGACAACCACTGTCCACAGTGCTGTCAGGTAAGAGTCTGAAATACAGTCATCTAAAAGCAGCATATACAAGTCAGGCTCTGGTGTTCTGTTTTGTTTGGCTTTGTTTTGTTTTTAATCATCTCTGTTGAGTATTTCCAAACAATATTTGCATCCAGTAAGCATATATATATATATGATATGCATGTGTGTGTACACTAATACAAATCATGTATTATTATGTTGCTGAAAATAACCTGTTTTATTTCCTCCATTTTTATCATTAGTTAAAGCATACATATGTAATATATATAATATATCTAGAATGTGTATGCTTTATACTATAGTGTGTATATGTGTACACACATTAAGAGCTGAAAAGAATCCACCTAGTGAATGTGCCTAACTTCTTAACTACTACATCGTATTACCTTCTCTAGAACGTAGTCTCACCATCTTAGCCAAAAGAAAGACAACAGTGCTTACTCCATACTTTTCATAAGGACTAATTTGAATACAACAGATTGTGGGTGCTCTATAAACTATAAAGAATTCCACAGTCATAAGATTATTACATATAGTAATGTCTATACAAGTTAGACTTTCTCATTTCACAGTAGCTTTATAAATAGCCTCAAGTACTAAACAAAAATTAAACTCCTTTATAAGGAAAATAGAAAAAGAACTAATACTTAATGAGTATCTGCTATAATCCAGATATTGCTTAAGGTGATTTTTATAAATGATCTCCCTTTATCCTTATAGCAAACCTAAAAGAACAAGAAAAAATAATTGCTGTCTGAAGTCGTGCCCAGAAGAAAAAGGCTGAAACACAGATACTGGTTTAGAATTCCTAGGTCTTTAAAGTGAAGACAAGAAAAAATATGCAAAAAGTTAAAAACTGAAAAGTTACTTTCATTGCAACATGTACATACTGTACTGTATCTGCCATTTAACGTGGGCTACAGCCCTCCCAAACAGGTTAAATCAGAATAATAAAAAGTAAGAGAATCCTATAAGTATTTCATAGTTAAAGACTGGTGTGACTTCACTGAACCTAACTAGCTGTGAGAGGCTGTATATGTTGGAAGTCTACTCTGTTCGAAATCCTGAGGGACTGGAAGTATGACAGGATGCATGCTCTCCTCAGGAAGTGTTTTTAAGAACACATTTTGAGTGCTCATCCCATGTTGCCTATGTTCTAATTCTCTCAGCAATACTGTAAGTCAGATGTCACCCTGTTTATAGAAACAGAGACCTAAATTAGCACAATCACTAAGTGCCACAGCCAGGATTTGAATGTGCTTTGTTGAGTCCACACCACCACATCCATCTTGTGCTCTTCCATCTGCATGCTGGCACTTAGAACAAGACTGATACCTGGATTGTCTCAGGGTCTAATGAATTGAGGAGGAAAAGGTACTAAAATAGATAGTTTCTCAAGTCCACTTAAATTTATTTTTTAACTTGCTTCAAGGTATCTATAAAAATGCTCTCACACAAGCTCTTCTGGAATTTACAGTCCTCAATGTGTTCAGTCTTTTCTGTTTCGTTGCTTTAAATATAAGCAGGAATTTTAAATGAGCAAGAAAAGGACTTTATACTTATGACCCTGTACCACAATAAATACTATTTTGTGATATGTTCTGTTTCACTTTTGTTTGGTTGTTGTTATACTATTTTAGCAATTACAGACCCTATGCAGAGCTCTAGGAAGTTGTTTCTATGGAAGTATCATCTCTGTATGCTGGTACAACCATAAAGTCACACCAATCTTTCACTATGGAATACTGAACCATTGCTCCTATGGAAAATATAGCATGAGGCTCCTTGGAGGTTTTGGCTCCATTTTTGTCATCCATTCAAGTCATAGTTGTGTTAACTGATTGACTGTGAATGCACATTGGGTAGCACTGTAACACATGCCTGAGGGATGCTTATCTAACACACATTTTCCCTATCAGATGCATCACAGCTTTCTAATGCTTCTATAGAGACAGCAGGCACCATTTCAGTACTATGCTGGAGATGGGGGGATTACACAGTGGAATCACCCACGAAAAGCATAAAGATTTGGGAAACATTACACGGAACAGATTCCAAAACAGACATTTTGCAGAATAAGAGTTGAAATATGAAGCTACGGTGTCACTTGGATCAATCTCAGCTGTGAACCTTGAACAACTCTATCTCCACAAGCAGCTGTGAAAGTTCAGCAAGTATTGACTCTGCAATTTCACATATATTGCAGTGAAGAGACAAATTTGCAAACGAGAATATGAATGAGGAGGATAGATGGTTCTGTATTTGTTAAATGGAAGAACTTTTCAAATGAAATTTAAAACTTATAAAAGTTGGCAAAATGTATTGTGACGTGCCTGTCCTCCAAATGAGATTTCCTCCTCTTAGAAAAAAAAACTTAATCACTTTGCCCATTACTGAAGTCAAATACTGGACACCCAAAGTCAAAGAAGGAAAGGTTTATTGCAGCTCACAGTTTGTAGAGGTTTCAGTCCACAGTCAGCTGGCTCCAACACAGGTTGGCATGGCAGAGCACCATCACAAAGGAGAAACAGTCCATGGCAGGCAGAAGGCAGCAATGCAGCAAAGTAGTGAAGAAGCAGCAAATGACCACAGTAGACCTCTTTCTGTCCCTTATATTATGTCCAGGCTACATGTCCTCAGGGCAGACAGCATGCAGATCCAGGGTGAGCCTTCCCATTATCCACACTCACAACCATGAAAACCAATCAGTGGACTGATTCAGTAATCACATACCCTCAATCCAAGCATCACACACTCTAGATCCAGCCACCTCTGAAAAACTCCCACCTGTGATCTCATGAGGCTTTGAGGGGACATCTAGACACAAGCCATAACAGTAGGTCAATGAAAAATGGCTAGTTGATCTATTGCTTTCTCTATGCTAATGAATTGCTTCAGTTTTCCTGATGCTCTGGCTTCTCCTTGGGCCAGGAAAAAAGATAAAAGAGCAAATCAGAATTACACTAGATTCTCTCTTAAGACCAGAAAATATAATATCAACAAGTTTCTCTGGGGACTTGAGAACCATTGCTGAGTGATTTAGAGAATCAGAGTTATACACTTTGGGGCTGCTGGACAGAGTGGTATTTCTCAGAACTCATGAGTCAAAGTGATACGCTTGGGATTCGTGATATTTTTTTGACTCAAGTAAGAAAACTTGCATTCTTATTTGTTTTCCTAGAAGTTACACTTCAGAGTCCAAATAAATAAGGTTATATTATGTTTTAACATTTTTACTTAGGGACAAAAATATATACGTTGTTTTAGAAGATATTCAATGACTAATTTTAAATGTACAGAAAGGACCTGATTCCCTCTTGTAGATCAGGGGAAATACATTCTTTCTTTTTAATATAACTTGTCTTTTATTCCATAAGAGAATAGCCAGGAGATTTCTGCTCCCCATCTGCCAATACCAAAAGGGGACATGATCCTCTCCACACAGATTCATGGTTCTAAAAATAGGAATGGAAGAACTTCGGCATTACGGTTCAAATTCCATAGTACAAAGAAAGTTCAGCTTTACCAATAGCATTGCTAACTGGCCCCACTAATATTTCACACCACTAGAAAAGGAAAAGTAGCTGATCATTTGCACTTGGCTTATTTTAACACACAAGAAATTTCTTGCTTACAGTCAAGAAGCCAAGATGAATTTTAAGGACATTGCATTGCATCCTGCAAATTATTACTCTGGTCAAGATGGAGCTCATTAGTGTCTAAGGGTGGATTATGCAGATTCTCCACCCAGTGTTTCTCTCACCTATACTAGTTGACCTGACACGATGTCTGTAAGGGACAGGACCTCCCTTGGAACTATGATAGCTCATGTACACAGACTTCTGTGTGGGGTCAACTTTGTGCCTTCAGATTCATCCATCTGCCCAGGCAGGCTGAGAGCCAATCACTCATGCGCTACCAGAATCAAACATGTTGGAATTATAGTGTCAGTTCCATGATGCACAAGCTCAGTTTATCTTTGCTTAAGGAATGAGCTAACATACAGACAGGACTAACCCTTTCCTGGATAAACAGAGTGGCCTTCACTCATTCTAGGTGCATTATGTGGCATATTTTATGCATGTGTGTTTGTATAAAACAGTTAGAAAAATAAAGTGATCTTATATCATCTAAGAACAACAATCTAACTCTGCACTTGGCAGGCTTCCCTACAATCTTTCCCTCCACAGCTCCTCTATCTTTCTTCGAGCTTTCTGAGGCATTCTTCTCCTGCCTGTCCCCATCCCTTTGCACAAAGTGAATAAATCAACATGAAGCGCTTATTATCTTATTTTCTCTCTGCTGCTTCCTCCTCCATCCTCCCAATCTTGAATGGTTTCAAAGAAATTAATGCTCATGTCTCTAGAAAATGTACTGCTTCTATAACTCAGCTTTAAAACAAGGGT
The DNA here is from genome assembly GCF_000276665.1 of Chinchilla lanigera. Classification (NCBI taxonomy): domain Eukaryota; kingdom Metazoa; phylum Chordata; class Mammalia; order Rodentia; family Chinchillidae; genus Chinchilla; species Chinchilla lanigera. The sequence goes on along the minus strand of NW_004955467.1, from coordinate 3,910,007 downwards.
ACTAACGGTGGCTAAACCTTGGATAGAAGATTCATTTCTCACATGAGTAACTGAATTCTTCCATTCAATTTTCTTCCAACTGATGTCTGTCAACTGATGTCTTTCTGAGAACTCTTATAAAATTTCTACCAGACACTTGTCAAATTTGTTAGAGCTATCTCCAGAACAGGGGAGAGCAGGAGATGGTGGTGGCAAAGTATTTTCCTATAGTTCACAGGTAGAAGGTTATTTCAAAGCACTGAAAGTAATAAAAATTCTTTATTTCATCAGCCTTTGCTCTATGCTGTCACTATTTGTGTAAAGTTAGAATATGGGGTTAGGTGACAATGTCACTGAATTTAACTTAGTTTTGAACTAATACAATAAATAGTCTTTAGAAGAATGTTTTGCCCTGCCAAGGTTTTAAAAGGTGACTTCTATCAAGAACTATCTATTTAGTCTATCAGTGGTACATTTGTGTATTTTAACTGACCTATGACTTTTAAAGTGTTTTTCAGTCCCACAGAAGTAGAACTTACTACTTCATGCTCACAGTTACATCCAGCAACTGTGTTTCAGGGAATGAAGTTCATGGTGATACTGGATGGTCAAATACTGTTTATGTGATTCAATAGGGATCCTATAAATCACTATACAAAATAATGCCCCAATTTTTAAGTTCTCTAGACAAGTTTATTTTACAATTGACAGAAATAGCTTCATTACTGACTCTAAGCCACCCAAATTTGCCACAGAAATGCACTCAACACTTTGCAAGTTATTGAAGTTGTAGCTTGCTATTTTTCACAGTAATTCATTCTGTTTACCTTGCTCAGCCTATAATTGCCTCATCTCCCATTTCTAATTCTCACCACTGCCCCTTTCTCCCTGTGGTTTTGAATCCTTTAGAAAGCAATTATGTGCCATCTACCACTGTCTGCCTTTGTAATGGGACTTGAAAACCAAACACTAGTGCAATAATATGAAACATGAAATTGATGAAAGTATGATATGCACTAGTGACCGCTAATCAAGAACCAAATCAAGAGACAGTTCAGACCCTCCAGCTTCATTATCTGTTGGGGCAGAGGGAACTACAATGAGGGTCCATCCCTGAGGAAGTCTCTGGTGTGTTCTTTTTAAATTTTCTTTATCAAGATTCTCAGCAATACCAAGGGATTCCAAGCAGAAGGGTCTATTTGGAAGAAGGAAAAGGTCAGAAAAAAGTCTACAAAATAAAATCTATTATAACTCTTCTAATTAACTCTCTGCATATAGCAAAATATGTATATACAAATGTATACATTTATATGTCTAAATCTGTATATGCCAAAACTAATGCTTAAAAAAAGTACAAACATTTACTTGTTCATCATTCAGAAATGTAGAAAGGCTACAGCTAAGTGTTCTGTTTCCTGTGATGTAAGCTGGAGTCACTTCTGAGAGCTCAGCTATGGCTGGAATGATCAGGGTAGCTTCACTCATACACCTAGGTACTCAGCTGTCATGGGTGCAGAGCTGGGGACTGGGTGAGCTTATTTCTTCAACAATATTGTTAGCCTCCTTATATTGTGGCTGAGGACTCCTAAGGGAGCCAAAGCAGAAGCTGTCAGGCTTCTAAAGGGCTAATCTGGAACATGCACAATATCAGTTCTGCCACATCCTCCTGGCCAATACAGGTCACAGGTCAGATCCAAGGGAAGAGAAATAATCAGGTCCTGTGTCTTAATGGGAGAAGTGGAGTGCACAGATACAGATGGGAGGAATTGTTGATAAACCTTTTTTGGGCAGCGGGGGGAATCAGAGAAAACAACCCTCAAAATTTCTCTAACCTCAAATTCTAGCATGGATGAAAGTACTGAAGTTCAGTGGAAGAGTGAACAGCCTCCCTCCATAACTTCACTTCACAAGTTGGAGTCATTGCTAGGGAACATCTTTCTCCTGTAAGCATCACTACTTATTTGATACTACATCCTCATTTCAAATTTATTTGAATTTCAAAAGTATACTATCGCTATGAGTCATCTGCAGAGAAAACAGTTAAGGTGTACAAGAATCCATCACATGTAATTCCTTAATAGAGTGAATCAGTCAAACTCAAAGAAGACAAAATATCTCCTTATTTATGCTGCCTTACTTAACTCAACAGAACCTTGGCTTCCAATATCACAGAAAGAGGAATACATCAGACAAATTTCTATAGACAAAATATCATGTGATTTTTTTCATCAAGCTTCTAAGCATCTGAAGGATTCTCAAGGGTAATTCTGATTTTGTAGGATCTTTACCTTTTGCTTTAATCCTATTCACTGTTTTATCAATTAACAAATTATGATCAGTTATTATTTTTTTTGTGACACTGAAGATCAAACCCAGAATGCTCTGTCACTTCACCACGGAGCTACACCCTCAGCCTCTTTTATTTTGAGAAAGGTCTTACTATAGCTCGGGCGGGGCTTGAATTTGTAGTCCTCCCGCCTTAGCCTCAAGAAGCGCTGGGCTTTCAGGCATGTGCCACCATGTCTGACTATCCTAATTTTGAAAGTTACCCGCCAACCGCAGAAGATGAGGTTCCACTCTGCACTGTTCCAAACTTAGCAGTGTAATGCCCTTCTCCTTCTCAATTTGAGTTTACTTAGTAAATAAACCTAAATTCTCTCCATAAAACATCTTTTAGGCTTGGGGGTCCAGCCTGACAGATATATTCTTTAAGTTGCAACAGAAAGTAGCTTCTCAGGATCCAGCTTAGGTGTAGATGAAACGTTTTTATACAAGAAAAAGTGAAGCATTTCTTTCTCATTTTTAATTGATCTCTGATGACCAGGCATTTACAACTGACCACAGTGTCTTCAGGCAACATCCTAGAACGTTCTGTTGTTAAACTTGTCACTCACTAATGGCTCAACACAGAGAAAGACAGTTTTTCCTTTTCAGAGTTCCTATTAAAGGGTTCAAGGTTGAAATTTAAAGGCATATTAATGGGTTCTTTTTTAAAGAAAAAGGTGCATATCATCATCATCAATGTTTGTAAAATGTTTAATAAGTCATAAACAATTTTTTTATTTCAACTTCTAAGGTCCCTTCTGCGTTCAACATGACATGGGGAGATGGGTTAAAAATGAATGCTGACTTAGTAAAATACACTTTTTTCAACAGTTTGCTTTAAACAAAGAGTTTTAAATGTTCCTACTGGGGAGAAAAATCTGCACCATTAGTCTGAATTATACTGGAAGACAATGTATCATTTTTGAAATATTTTTCAAAAATTAGTGAGTGGTGTAACTTCCTACTTAACCATAAGCTTTCATTCAAACATTTCTCAGTTCATTGAGAGAAATTCACTGTAGAAGATCAGACTCCTAGAAAAAAAAGAAGCATTCCATATATCTCCCTGGAAGATCTGGCATTCATTCTCCTTAAGAGGTACTCCAGGGAGTGAAATAAAAAGACAGGGGGTCACAGGGACCCCCACATTCTTATTTAAACAGACCAAACCCCTTTTTTATCAGTTTTGCTCATTTATGCTTCTGTGTAAAATTTCATTTGAACTAAGAGTTCTAAGGTCATTAAATGTTTGAAAACTACTGCTTAAGGGACCACATATAGATTTATAAATCCTGATAAATCTGTTTATATGCTGTGATATAATTCTCCCTACTGATGCTGTGAAGGAATTTTTTAAAACTGAAAGCTACGATACAAGCTATTCAGAATGACTCTGTTTCTCCCCAAAGGCCTCCTTTAAGGTCCTAACCTGCGGTTTCAATGAGTTTTGAATGGATGCCAAAGATTTCCTATCTTCCAGGCTAAAGAATCTAAGAAAGTAAGCTAGGGTGGGGGAAATTCTCAGTAATAAAGTTTCAAAGAATTCTCAGATGTTAATTCTGACCCAAGTGCCAGAGTGATTCACTGGCAAGCGATGCTGAGTAATCTGACTTTGGACTTCTTAATTCATGTTCTATTAATGGATTTAGCCACAGCTCCAAAGGTTAGGAATTAAAGACCCCATTTCCACCTCTTTTTATTAAATTATTCTAACCTCATCCTGGGTAATTCATCACTGTCTCTCTGGTTCTTGGTATACACGTTGGGAACGCAAGGGCTAGTTTATATAGTTTATATAATCACCATCTCCACCTTCCAAGCACAGTCTAAGTAAACAAGCCCTGAGTCCTGTTTCTCTAAGATTTGAAAGGTCACTTATTCCAATTTTACCTCCTGTGCTGCAGAATAGTCAGTTCCAAGAGACTTGTGCCCCTGGAGAACTCTCTTTCTTTAATGGGATCATATTCTTCGCCTTTGTCTTTGCAACTTTCAACAGTGTTTGCAGTCATGCCTTTAAATATTTTGGCCAAAGGATCATTTGTGGACATTTATTCTGTGGACACACAGCCTGACCAGCTACTTGAACAAAGGAAATGGAGTCAGAGAGTTCACACGCAGCCCCCACCAACTTCTCACACGTGGGAATGATGTTGACTTTCTCCAGTCTCTGTACATTTCATATAGCATGCTGAAAGAATGGAGGTCTTACCTTCATGGGTACTTGTCACAGACAAAAATGTGTCTTCCCTAAATTGATATGTTCAGCCTTATCTCTCATTGTGACTGTATTTAATACAAGGTCTTAAAGGAGATGGGTTAAATTAAGTCCTAAGAGTGGGATACTAATCTAATAAAATAGAAGCCCTTTTCAGTGCATGCCACACCAGTGCATGCCTGTACAGAACAAGGTCCATGAGGCCACAAAGGAAGATGACCACCTACAAACCAAGGAGAGAGGGTACAAGGAAAACCACCCTGCAGGCACCTTGATCCTGGACTTCCTGCCTTCAAAATGGTAATAAAATAAAACTTTCATTGCCTGAACTACTCAGGTCACAGTATTTTGTCACTGAAATACACTCTTTTTTTTAGGCCACAGTTCCACAAACCCTCGGACTCTCTAAAGTGATGTGTTTCCTGATATACTCATGAGATGACTGTTGGCCGGAGCCCCTGGATGGCCTCAGGATGTGGGGCTGCTTGCCAGAGGAACATATCATATGATCTCAGGGTCAACTCTTTCATTTTCCCACCCCAAAACACACACACCTTGCCAGGGAGGAGAGAAGAGTTGAGAGCTGAGTGGTTAGCAATGGCTAGTGACGTAATCAGTCACCCTTACATGATGAAGCTTATAGAAAAAGCAGAAGAACTAGGTTCAAAGAGCTGGAGATGCCTGGAGTGTGGTGCACCTAGCAAGGGCACAGGAGTTTCAGGTCCTTTCCACACACTGTGCCCTTCACATCTCTTCCATCTGACCATTCCTCTAGGTGTTGTGTAACATGCATTTTAGTAGTTTGTTAAAAAGAAGGTGTTCAGAGTTCCATGAAAAAATTAATTGAATCAATAAAGGGGGCAGTGGGTGATCTCTTTTTATAGCCCTTTGGTCAGAAGGGCATGTGACAAGGTACACTACTCCTGAAGGCTGGCATCTGAAGTTCTGGAGCAAGGGGGCATCTCTTAAGGTCTTGCACCCCTAACTTCTGGGACCTGATGCTATCTCCAAGTGGACAGTGTCAGAAATGAATTGAGTGGGAAAAAGTTCAGCTTGTGTTTGCTGGAGAATTTAGTGTCCAAAGCATTGAGTGTAGTGTGAGAGTACAGAGAAAAGGCCAGTTTGCTTCTCCTTAACAGTCCCAGAAGACTAACGCATTATTATTAAGACTGGTCCACAAAATGGAGTGTTTCTTTTTAGTCTGGGTTTGATTAAAAGAATATAAATTTGTGCCAATTGAAAAGACAATCACATAGAACCATTAAAATTTAGATTTTTTTTTTTTTCAAGACAAGTGGTTTCTCAATCCTGTTCAGGCCTCAGGCATAAACTGCCACCTTCCTTTCTCCTCTGCTCAGATGACCAACAGAATATGCAGATACTGGCACCACAAGGTCGAAGTCCAGCTTCATTTCCACAGAGAAGGGAGGAGAGAGCTGGGTCCAGGATGGGGTGAATTCAGCCTGAACACGTCTCTTGGCCCACTGTATTCCTCCTCACACTGCTCCTTACTATAAAAGACTCCTACGCACCTGTGTAATTTGGATGATGAATCCCCCTCCATCTTTGTAGAGCTAGCTTTGGATAAATCCTTTTTTCCTTTTACTAAAATAAATGACCTCCTTTGATTCGATGAGCAGCCAGCAAACGAACCTAGGTGTATGGAGCTAACTGCCAAAGAATACCATCATACAGCTTAGATGCCGAAAATTAGTCTGAAAAGAAGTTTTCAGGTGATACTATGGCTGTCTTTAAATATCCAAAAACAAGGGCTGCTACAGGGAGAATCAGATTTGTTCTCTGCATACCTAGAAGGAAATCTAGAACAGGTGGGAAACTTTAAACATAATTATCTTCGCCCCATTATAAGACTCTTTGTTAGAGCTTTCCACAGAAGAATGAGAATAAACTACACACCACAGAAAGATCCTCTCAGACACATAACCATTTGTCAGGGTTTTGAGACATCTAGTAGAATTTTAGGGTGCTGTGCCTCTATGAAGGTTTTATGGTAGTAAGAGTAAGGAGATATTGTATCAAAGGTTATGATTAACCAGCTCCTGATCTTCAACAAATCACATAAAATCTCTGAATCTTAGTTTTCAGAATTCTTCTTTAAAGCATCCTTAATTCTTGTGAAAGTCAAAACATAATGTACTAGCCAAGTATTATATGAAGAGACAGCATCACCATCACTGTCATTGCTGCTGTCACCCTCACCATCATCGTCTCCGCACTATTACCATTATTGTCACCATCACCTGCAGCACCATTACCCTCTCCACAATCACCCTCTATTTGACATCAGATGAAAACATGCTAAGGACTAAAATATGTACAGTTTAGCCGGGTGTGGTGGCACACACCTGTAATGTTAGCTCTTGGGAGGCTGAGGCAGGAGGATCATTGCGAGTTCGGGACCACCTTGGGCTACAAAGTGAGCTCAAGGCTAGCCCAAACTGCACAGTGAGATCCTGCCTCAAAAAGACCAAAAAAAAAAAAGAAAGAAAAAAAAGTACAGTTTACGTATATGACAATTTCCCCTCATATAGTGAAAATATGTAAGTAGTACTTTTTTGTTTCGGTTTGATTAAAAAATATTCATATAAATTTGTGGCAATTGGAAAGGCAATCGCATAGAATTATTAAAATCTCAAACTCTGGAAGTTTGAACCACATCAAAACAGCAGCACAAAGCCTAAAAGAGGTTGGGAGAGAGGGTTCTCTTTTCCAAAACGGGTTAGATGGCATCAGAACAAGCCCAAAGGCACAAACCATCCCTTCCGTCTGAGGGTTGGGACGCCCTTTCCAGCTGAGGCAAAGCTGCCCTTTCTGTGAGCTGCCCTTTGAAGAAAGGGCTCTCTGCCAGGGAGCAGTCATTGCAGCTTCCCATTTCTTTCACTTCTCACTTCTCAGGCCTGTGAGGTCCGGTGCAGCCCAGCCTCTGCGTGCTCAGTATGGCTCCCATTACTATAGAGAAGTGATGTCGGGAGGCCGTGACTCAGGTGAGCAATACGGAGCAGATGGTGCCTCCACAAATGCACAGGCTGTAACACACCCTGCTCCTTGGAACACGAGTAATTATTATAAATGGGATGGGTGATGAGCAAATATCCAGGTTTTCCGAGGGGATCTGCAAAGCAGCATCCTATGGGAAGAAAAGAAGACAGCCACACACAACACAAATGCATCTGGAGTGGTTATTGTTTATAAACATAGTGCTCACTGAATGAGTGATTGCCCTAATCTGATTAATGAAATGATGACGCTGACAGGACTGTTCAGCTTGCTGTATCCTGTGGCTGACCCAAGTTGAGCAATTCCCCCAAGAACATCAATTCTCCGTGCCCTTGTCAGATAATTGTTTATGAAAAGACGAATGCATGTGGCCATCTCGGGTGAAGGAGGCTGATGTATGTGTTGTTAATGATTGAAATAATCAGTTTGGTAATAACTGGCATGTGTGTTTGTCAAGTGGCAGGCGGGGGAGCATTAGCATTCCTCAGGCACTGTGCCTTTATCTCCAGGCTGGTGCCTGACAACTACCAAAGATCGCCCATGAATAAATATCGAGAGGCTTGCCCAGACATAATTAAACTGCCAATGCAGATATACCTAAATAAAATTGATATCTTAATGACACCAGATAGTGTTCAAGTAATGAAAGCTGTATGAGAAGGATGTACGTGCACAATGAATGGAGATATCCACACTCGCTCTATAAGACTCCTTCCCCAAACAACTTACTGCAGAATTTGCTTAGCATCGTGGAAGATCTTTTGCTGTTCCACTGACTTGCCTTCACCATCTAAGAAGCTTTCTCTTCCCTTTTCCTGGCTGTCCTTGGGAGCTGAGTATCTCTCTGTAAGGAAGCGGTTCTTTATACCTTTGGTTACATTCCACTGGGCTCCCAATGTTTTGGTAATGTGATCTCTGAAACAACTCAAATGACCTTGGGACATGAACAATTGTGAGCCCTGGAGCTGAGATCACACCACCTCTTCCAATGAGGCCAGGGTTCCTCACATCTGCATCACCAGAGCACCCAGTACATTGCTCAAACAGTGGCTGCTGAATCTTCATCTTTAGCCTTCTGCTATCTGTAGGTGTTGCGTGAGAATAAAGACATGTATGTGCATTTCTCTGCTTCATTTCCATCATTCTTACTTCCCCAACTTCATAAAATTATTAGTTAGACCCTCTACTCACAAGTTGTGTGGGCACATTTGTCTTGTCTCGCCCTTCATTTTATATCCATCCTCAGAATAAATGGACTTCCCAAACTTCATTACTACTATCTCAGTCTCACTCTTCTTTATTTCCCTGATCCTGCAGTGGATTTCTCCACTGATCTACCTAAGGAGATGATACCCTCTGTCTTGGTTACTTTTTTTGTTGCTGAGACAAAATACCTGATACCCAAAGGTAAAGGACGAAAGGTTTATTTGGCTCACAGTTTAAAGTGGTTTCAGTCCACAGTTGACTGGCTCCAAGGGAGGGTGGCATGACAGAGGGGCATCACAGAGGAGAAATAGTTGATGGCAGGCAGAGGGCAGAAGACAGCAAGGCAATAAGCAGCAAGCGACAAATGACCAACAGAGACCTTCTTTCTGTCCCTTATGACCTATCCAGGCTACCCAACCTGAGGGAGGGCAGCTTTCACACCCAGGGTGGAACAGCCTTAATCCTAGCATCACACCATGAATCAATCTCAGCTTCACACACTCTAGATTTAGCCATTTCCAAGAAGCTCCACATGACCACATGAGGCTTTGGGGCGATATCTAGATACAAGCCACAACACCTTTTTTCACCCCCTCTTTGATCTCCTCTTATTTCCTGAAATCTGATGACTCATAAACTTAATTTCCTCATATGGAAAGAGGAGATGTTGGACAAGATCGTCATTTTTCACTGTGTATTCTCTCTTTTTTTCTTTGTTTTTATATCTCTAGTTTTCTTTTTTAATTTTAAAGAGAAAATTGAATAACAAACTTTCCTATTACCATGCCAAGTAGTGGTTTTTCAAAAAATATTTGTTGTGTCTGTGAAAATATAGGGACCATGAAAAAAATGAATTCTGTAGACAACTTTTTACAGAGGAGATGAATGTGGTTAATCTTTACTCTGGGACTCCACCTCCTCTAGTGTGCTAAAAAGCAGTATGAAACGCCAAGATCGTACCGTATGTGACACTGAGCAGACTTATTTAGCCACAGAATTCACATTTTGCGGGTTACCTAGGAACTTCACACAGAACATATTTTGGACTTGATTACTAGATTTCCTTCTGGTTATTAAATTCTATGATTATGTCTCATATACAGACCCTCACTCCCAGTCCTCAACTTGATCTCTTTCTCTAGCGTCTAATATAGTACTAGGTCTTGTCTTTTGAAGGCCTTTTATCATTAAAAAATAAATATTTGGTCTTTATCTCCTCTTCCTGGCGTGCAGTCCCTAAGTTCCTTGGAACTGCTGGAATGAAGAGTGTCCTCTGTATGCTTATGAGATGACTGCTGGCTGAGGCTCTGGGACAGTTTCAGAACGGAGCTGGTTACCAGAAAGGGTAAGGCATGATTAGGGTGCTGGAACTTTCAGCTTATCCTTCCAACCTCTGGGGAGAGGAGAGGAGCTGGAGATTCACTTAAACACCGAAGACCAATAATTTACTAAATCGTGCCTGCATAGTGAAACCACCATGAACAGAAAGAAAGAAGCCTTAAACTAGGGTTCAGGGAGCTTTCTGGTGATAGGGTGAATATCGAGGTCCTGGCAGTGGTATGCACCCTTCTTTCCCCATACCTTGTTTTGAGCATCTGTTCATTCGGCTGCTGCTGAAGTGTACCCTTTCAAATAAACCAGCATTTAGAAGTAAAAATTCTTCCTGAGTTCTGTGAGTTGTTCTAGCCTTTTACTGAGCTTTATGAGAGGAGTCACAGAACCCTCAACGGCCAGTCAGTATTAAATACAGGAGCCTGGGACTTGCAACTGCTATCTGCAGTGGCAGCATTCTTGTGGGACTGAGCCCTCAATTCCTGGGGTCTGATACTAACCTCAGGCAGAAAGTACCAGAACTGGATTAAGTTGTAGGACACTGAGTCGGTGCTGAGAAAGTATAACACATATTGGTGTCATGTGATATTGGTAAACACATCACTGAAGTTATGCTTTGCAATAACTTCTTTTATTGTCCTTAGTGACTTTATAGGTATAGTGGGTTTTTATATTTTTAATACCTTTTATATTGTTATAGTCAGCTTGAGTAACTGTATCAGGATAGCAAAGATTTGGTGATCTAGACAACACTGATTTCTTACAGTGCTTGAGTTTAGGAGGCCCAAGATCAAAGTGTGGCCAAAATCACTGTCTCTTTGTGGTTCCCAGATGCTCATCTTTTTGTGGTGTCCTTGAATGGAGGAGATAGAGAAGACTCTGGTCTGGTCTGGTCTGGTGTTATGGTTTATGTCTGTGTGTCCCCCCAAAGCCTCCTGTGGCCATGGGGCAGGCTTTTAGAGTTTGAATATGGGTGTGAGAGCTGCACCCGCCCTGGAGTGGATAGTTTGCATATGTAAGGGAGAGAAAAAAGTGCTTGAGGGCATTCCTCCTCCGCCATCTCTCCCCCATTCCGCCCCGGCGTAAGGGAGTTGTTGCTTAGTTGTGGCTGCCGTCCTGAGATGCAGCCCTCTGCCATGTGCCACTCTGCCTTATAATGTGCCAAGTATGGATTAAAGCTTCCACGAACTGTAAGCGAAATAAACCTTTCCTTCCTTAATTTTGGGAGTCAGATATTTTGTCCCAGCAATGAAAGAAAAGTAACCAAGACATCTGGTCTTTTTATGAGGGCATTAATTTCATCATAAGAACCCTAGGCATCTAAATATGATCACAGTGGGGATCAGGATTTGAACTTAAGGATTGTGGGGAGCAAACATTTAGTCCACGGTATATATCCACTGTGCTTCTTAGTACCCTGGATAATACTGAGGTTAACAAATAGACTTGACTTTCAGTCTATCTTATTCCTAGATTCCACTGATGGTCTTCACCCTGTCTTATATCATTGAACTATTAATGAATACTCACAGGGCCCTTTATTCATTTCTTATTGACCTCAAAATTTCCCTTTCCTTTAGACCCATCATTTTCCATAGTTCCCACAAGATATTACTTGATAGTCAATGAAAAGAGACTACACGCTCATACATACATGGCATGATAAAAATCTATGGTAAAGATTTAATTTTTTAAAATTATTGCAGTGAAGACACAATGCCATGAATCCCTTCAAAGTATTTCCTCTCACTTGCAACACGCTTATCCTGTCATTCTTGCCATTTTCTGAAGCAATTCTCAAGTCCTCTTTCATGTCTTTCTGTGGTATGATCAAAAATATGCTGAACGTTGCTGTGGAGTATCATCAAATAGAAAGGAGAGCTGGTAGAAAGAGAATGGTGTGTGTTCATTCACCATTCATTACATCTGACACCGTGTGACTTCTGGCTCTTTGCCAAAGTTGAAATGACCACAGAAAGTCATGAAATACTTTAAAAGTCCAAATAAATACAAAAGAAGATCATCATGAGCCAACTATCAGCATCTCAGACACATACAAGACGAGTGTTTATTTGCTATAGAACCCATACCCAAACTGGCAGAGGTTTGTGCCACGCACATAGCAATGGACCCACTCCCCTGCCATTGTGCTATGCCCTTTCCTGCTCCAAATGACTCTACACTGCTCAGCCAGAGCCCCTTATTTCCAGGGTACAAGCTATTTTTTCCCTAAAAGTAATTTTATTCTACAGAAAAAAGTGATCTTTTGCATAAACTATTTTAGAACCTGGTGAAGTACTCACTGCATCGTCATGTGACAGAGGACATCACAGAGTGAGACAGAACAGGTATGCCAGACAGCCACAGAGCTCAGGTCTCTTTGCTTCTTATAATGCCACCAATGCCAACATAAAGCCCCATATTCACGACCTCAAATAATTTAAATTTATTTGATCATAGAAAAAGCAGGAACCAACAGTGAACCCAGAGGACCAGAAGTCCACATGACACTAACAGATCATTTTTCTAGAAAGGCAATTTATTCTATTCCTCTTTGCTGCTGGGGGGAAAGAACTATAGCCTAGCTTCCAAAAAGGATGGACTCTGGCTTGGTTTTCTCAAGGCAGAAATTCTTTGTAGGCAAAGGCAAAGGTAGAGAACTGGAAGCCCTTCACTCCCATCCACTGCATCCATTTTTACTTCTCAAACACAACAGCTGCTAATGATGCTGGGTTAGGGAAAGTGTGAATTGCACCTTTCTCTGTCTCAATTTATATATGGAAGAAGCTCCCCACACCTCCCTGATGGAGTCATTTGGGTTTAGCACTGTCTCTTGAGCCAGTAGGCAGAGTAGAGATGAAACAATTCTCTTCTCTATATTATAGATTGGGGCTCTCTTCACAAATAAATTTACTAAGAAAGTGACAACATCAACACTAACCACCTAGAATGAAGATTTAGGGAGGCTAGATTTAGGGAGGCTTTCACCTTTGATATTCATTGCCTTGAGAATGCTTTTAGAAATAAGCCATGTTGATCAATGTTGCAATAATATTTTGCCACTACGTGCATGGTGCTTAGTTTATAAGTGTTGTGGTCAGCCAAGGGAAAATTAAAATGATTAAGAATGAAATACAGCAATTGTCAATAGCACAATGATAAAATCAAATATAAACCAAACATAAATGCCATCAACTGGCTCTTTTGTGCATAGGGATAAAAAGATTAGGACAGAATTTCTACTTTGGCAAAGCATGAAGCTTAGTTGGACAGATGAATCTGACAGCTGACATGGTGCATAGGAATTCTTGACAAATAAGAAAAAAAGGAACTTTCATAAGAAATACTAAATATATATAGGCTAGATCATCATGGTAAAGTTGCATGAAGGCGATCTTTGGGCCTTGTTATGGCTAGTATCTAGATGTCCCCTTAAAAGGTTCATGGACTCAAAAGTAGGGCTTTTTGGAGGTGTTTGGATATAGGGTGTGTGATGTTGGGATTGGTTCATAGTGTGATACTAGGATAAAAGCTGCCCTACCCTGGGTGTGAATGTTCCTTGCCCTGAGGCTGGATAACTTGGACGGGATATAAGGGATAGAAAGAAGGTCTCTGCTGGTCACTTGCTGCATGTTTCCTTGCTGTCTTCTGCCTTCTACCTGCAATGAACTATTTCTCCTCTGTGATGTCCCTCTGCCATGCCATCCTGCCTTGGAGCCAATCAACAATGGACAAAAACCACTATAAACTGTGAGCCAAAGAAACTTTTCCTCCTTTGACCTTGAGTATCAGGTATTTTGTAGCAGCAATTAGAAAAACTAACTGAGCAGACCTTAACTGACAAGGGTATGTTACAATGAAGATAAAGAATGAAGTCCTGGGTATGAAAAGTAGATTTTGCACACACATGCTTTGGCTCAGAGGCACATTTGAAATACAGAACCAGGTTAACAAGAGTCAAGCATGGACCTAGAACACATCTCCTTTCAGTGCCTGAGCAGTAAGGAACATGCTGATCATGTAACAGGTGTGGCACTAGGATGGCCAAGAATACCACTTTGGTCCCTTCAAGGAAGCAGCTAGCAAAAGTGTACGTATCTTCACCTACTCATGATACACACCATCTATCACCAGCAGCCTCACAATGGCATCACAAACATGACCTTGCTGATACTATTTTGCTTTCTCTCTTGGTCAAAAAAAAAAACAACCTAAGGTCTTCTGTACCGTTGGCTCTTTAAGGGGCCTCAAAACCTGTGCAGATCAGATTACATTCTAAATTTTAAAATCCATATTCTAAAATTCTGAGCAAAACTTCAAATCCCCCTAATACTTTTGCACATAACCCCTTGATTTAAAGACTTTTCTTTCAAAATACACCTGAGCAGAAAACTGACTCCTTTTATCACTACCTCTAGAATTTTTCTTAGGCACATGAAATAATACTAGGGTCTCAAAAATCTATTTTTAAGTTCTTCATTCTTAACTCTTCTTCTCTCACACATTTCCCCCTCTCAGACACATCTTTTAGTAGGCTCTTGGCTTCACTGTTTACATTTTTATAGAAGTTTCCCTAAAAGGATATTTAGAAAGAATTTTATTCCTTTGATACCCTTTATAGATAGAGGTTCCAGAACAATGGATGATATAATAATATTCCTAAAAGCTCCAGAGACGAGCCTACAAAAAATTAGACACAAAGCTAAGGAAACAGAGCCACTGATATCATCACCAAGTTACATGCAAGCACCAAGAAAGATCAGATTCAAAAGAAAATGAATATTCCTAGGGACTTCTTGCTTCATAAACAGGACATCATGATCATTTGACTGCAGGGGTTTTTTTCTTTCTGAGAGTTTCTATTGAGTGGACCCCCTATGTGCCAAAAAGGGCCAGCAATCTGTTATTCCAGCTGAAAGTTCCAGGCCAAAGTTTGGTTGGTTTGAGCAGCTCTGAGGCTTCCTCCTGTTCAAGAAAAGTAGCACAGAAACTCACCACGCTCAGGAGGTAATTGCCAGTTATTGCTCTACTGGTTCCAATTTTAGTAGTAAATGAACAATGTATAATGTATCAGGCTTATTAAAAAATAAAAAAATGAGAAAACAGGAGTCCTCATAAGGGAAATGGAAAATTTGCAAAGTTTTACAAGATACAGTCATTACCGAAGCTGACATCTGACAGCCTCCAGGCCCTGTGTGGTGTTGATATCTCCGCGATGACACTGTCACAGGACGGTTGCTCGCTGTGGATCTGTGCAACTCCTAAGTGGCACGGAGCTGATTACTGGCCTCCTCACTGACAGGGGCTGGCTCAGGAACTGTCAGGTTCCCAAACCTTCCAGGGCAATCTACTTAGAGCCGTGTTCAGCCTTCCCTCCAATGGGAAATAAGGCAATGGTTTTGTCTTTCAAGTAGGTAAAGGAAATGCTTATTCCGATTTTCAGATTCTGATGGGATGAACAAAAGTCACCTCCTGCCACCATCCTTTCCACTCACATCTCCTCTGCACTTTATTATCTTGAAACTAAACTGTGGAAATATCCTCATAAGTTACCTTTCCCTGCTCATGCCATCCTGCTTCTGAGCGCGCCGAATTCTTCGTCTTCAAGGCCATGAAGCAGTGTTATTTAAAACCATTCGGTGGCACCAGCTGCTCTGCAAATAACGTACAAACATGGCAGTCTGGAATTTCCAGTTATCTCCAATTGGTCCCATAATGCCTACCTCTTCATCGTTATCTCCCTCATCTCCCCAGCCCAGGACCTGCTCTTCTGCTGATCCAAAACACCTACAGCTCCCTGAGCACAGAATGAATCTCTGTGTCTGCTTCCTGGGCCATCTGTCTGCCTGAGGTTCTCTCTACTCCACTCTAGGAAGACAGATCCAGACAATTTGCTCATAAAAACCCACCACAGCAGGGGAATGAGAACAGTCAGAGGGAAAAATACAACCTACCTATAACCTACCCTGTTCAGAAGGTTGTCATGGTAAACTCTAAATCCATTTCACTTACACAGGTTTTGCTTGACAACTGAGAGAAGCGCAATAGGAACAGTATAGGCTATATGGCCTGGTATTTCAGGGACAGCATGTTCCCAGAGCTTTTCCTGTCTCCTCCTTGGGGTCCCATTTCACAGAGTAAGCATCTTATCTCAAAGCACTCTAGATCTGATTAAAAATTTTCTCAGGCTGATGGTTGACCACATAAGAACTTTTTTACAGGTGGGCTGCAATTGTTTTAATGTGTTCTCCCAAAATTCCTGTATACAAAGTTAATCCCCAAATTTATACATGGACAGTATTTAAATTGAGGTCTTTGGGATGTAATTAGGAAGATATGAGGTCAAGAGTATGAGGCCGTGTGATGACACTGGTGACTTTATAAGAAGAGAGGGCTGACCTAGTAAGCCTGCTGTGTCTCACTGTATGATGTCCTCTGCCACATTGTGATACACAGAGACTCTCTCAGATTCTAAGCAGATGCTGGTGTCATGCTCCTGGACTTCCAGTTCCAGAACAATGAGCTAAATAAATCTTTATTCTTTCTAAATTACTCAGTCAGGTATTTTGTTATTGTAACACAACATGGACCGAGACATGGAATTTTCTAGCCTAACATCCAAACAAGACATGATTCCTCTACAAAACAAAGACAGTAACTTTACAGAAAATGGATAAAAACTAGAAAGATATTTACACTTAACAAAAGGTGTTGGAACAAACAACTGAGATAAGCAATGCCATGTCACTGGGACCTGAAACCACACACAGAAGTAGATTCAGATGTACAAAGAGTTAAATGTGCTTAAAACAGAGACAGATATGCAGTAGTAACTCCCGCAGAGGTGTTTTCCAAGCATAAAAGTTAAGGCTTAAATTATGAAGTAAAAAATACCTTGGCTGTGTTAGACCTCCTCCTTCTCAGGTCCATTCTGCAACCTCATGCAAAATGAGCCCAAGAGGGAGGAAATGGGGAGCCCTCCATCAGCAATAAGCATAAGCGAGAGTGACATGCATGTTCAGCTTCCAGGTACTGCTGTGGATGTAGATCAGGTGAACTCATATTAAAGGATGGTACCGAGTGAAAGTTACCTATAAAATAGGTAACTTTCCTAAAATAGTGTGGTATGATGCACAAGGGGGTACATCAGAACTTAAATCTCCTAGATTTAGGGAAAATAAAAATCATAAAGCAGATAATGACAGAGAAACTCAATTACGACAACATTTGCATCCAGCTGAAATCCTTAGCACTGCGCTAATTCTCCCTGAAAGAGAGGTAGCAATGTAAGCAGTAAGTCAGATACAATCAAATGGAATATCCAAAGCAAGGACACTGCTAACCCAAACTAAAAATCCAAAAATAATAAACTCCCAATGGACAAAAGCGTGTGTAGGAAGCAGCCACCTAGTCCAGCACATTTACAAGAGTGAGCAGGGGTCAGAGGCTGCCTGAAAATGTTTCCCTGGAGGGCGTGCTGAGATATGACCTCTCACCTCTCCTGCAGTTGCTGAATCACTTAATTAGAATGGATTTTTCATTAGCTCGACCTCCTGTTTATCCGAGGTGAGCCAGACACTACTTTTGCAGCAAATTAAAAGCCTAAGTAAAACCTTGAACATTCAAGGATGAGTCAACAGAAAACATCCACCATCATTTCTAAAATAACAGCCAAAAACTTAAAGAGAAGGAATAGGCTCTAAGTAGGAAGAGATGACAAAGGTGTTTTGGAGGAAAAGTATAACAAACAAAATTCAGGTATGTTTTAAGTAATGCTTGTCTGGTACTTTCATAAAACCAAAATATGTGCTTTCTAAAATCAGAGATGAAATTGCAGATGATACTAAGTGAAAGGATGGGCTGAGCTGCATCCTGGAGGGCTGGGCACAAATGACAAAGGAACAGGTGACACTGTGAACAGGAGCTAAAAATACCAAGGGAAAAGGTTAATTAACACTGTGGAAGTCAAACTTCCAGTCATCTGCTCATTGGCTTCCACGAAAGCTGTGAAGAGATGAGGACAAGAAGGAATAAAGGACAGACAGAGCGGAGGGAGCTTTCTGATGCTGGTAACCAGACATTCTGGAAAAAGATCTCAAGACCCTGGATCTGCAGATAGAAAACGCTCACTGTTATTGAAGGGGGAAGAAGAATATGCTACATGTCCTGGTAGATTCTGGAATTTTAATAATAAAGACATGATCCTACAAATTACCTAAACACAAGACAAAGAAAATTACCTAAGATCTTAACTTGCCACTACTAAATACCATGAGACCAGGAATTAGATCATCAGATAGTACAGAATTTGGATGGAAAGCATCTGTGATTTGGGAAAAGTATATTTTATAGGATTTCATTTGTAAAATTTAAAAAATATTGAGTATAGAAAGAACCTTTGATGCTCTGTGTGTGCATCTTTGTGCGTGTGTGTGTGTGCGCGTGCGTGCATGCGTGTGTTTTCAGTCCTGGGAATCGATCCCAGGACCTTGGAAGTGCTAGACAATGCTCTACCACTGAGCAAAACTTCCAGCCCTCAGTGAATTATAATTCAGTGCTAAAAATGCTATCTAAACTCCACCAGTACACAGGTGAATCAACATAAAAATCAAACATTTTATCTAAAAATTAAAAACAAATACAATAGTTATTAATAAAAAATTCAAACATGTAAGTGATCAAGAATAAAAAACCAGATTCAGGAGTGTGGTCACCACAAGGGGAGGAGGGAACAGAGTAGAAGGTCAGAGGACCCCAAGGAGGCCTTCCTGTAATGTTACAAATTCCTTCGTTTAGAAATTATCTCTGCCTACCTGCATTTGTGTCTGAAGCCAGTATGGAAGAGGATCAAGTCTGGTACATAAGAGGTTACCTTATCATTTGTGTCCTCAATGCATCACACATATATGTGGAAATTTAAGAGGAAAAAAGTTTAAAACAATAACAACAAAGCCATGAAGTATGATGGCTTGCCAGGTATATCACTTATGGGGTCACTGGTGAAGGAAAGTAGAGTGAACCCGTCAGACTGGTGTGTAGAAATCCAGCAACATGTTCCCTTGTGGAGACACTACCAACACTGTATCCTTGAATAGCTTTAAAAAGTAATGTACAGCAAAAGTTGGACAAGCAAAATATGAGTGCAGTGCAATATTATAAGAAAACCACCAAAAAAAGAAAAAGAAAACTCAGGGTTAAATGCACTAAGTAAGAGTGAGAGTCAAAACATCTTACTTTTCCTTTATGCAAAACTGAGACATCTCCCAGTCTCCGGCAATGCAGCAGCTCCCAGGGTTTGCACTAGGGCAAGTCTGGGGCAGGTCACTTCATAGATAAGGCTATTGCTCCCAAAGCATCTAGGAATTCAAACATTTACGTGTCCAAACTTTATAGGTTCTACTTACAACTAAAAGAGAAATATATACATACAAAACATAGTTATATATCTAACATACGTAAGTGTGTAACAGAAACTTAATAGCATGTTCTTTATATTTTTATATTTATTAT
>NW_004955467.1:3869757-3890322 GCF_000276665.1 Chinchilla lanigera | reverse complement strand
ATTTTTAAAACTTTTATTGTACATTTAAAAGTATGTATTATTAAAATCTTAAGCAGTGTTTTGTCTTTAAGGTGTCCTCTATAAAATCCTAGAAATGATCCATTAGCAGTTTCAATGAACAGCTGACAGCAACTAGCGTTTTCCTCTCCCTGTTCTGAAGATGGGCATCTAAGGCAGGATTGCAGGTTTGAGCACAGCTTGGCAAACTTAACGAGACCCTGTATTAAATTAAAGACAGACTAGCCAGGAGTGGTGGTGCATGCCTGTAATCCCAGCACTCAGGAGGCTGAGGCAGGAGGATCGTTTTGAATTCGAGACCAGCCAGGGTTACAAAGTGAGCTCAAGGCCAGCCTGAAGTACAGAGCAAGACCCTGTCTCAAATAGACCAAAAAAAAAAAAAAAAAAAATTAAAAACAGACCGAGGATGTAGTTCAGCATGAAGATCTTGAGTTCAACCCCCAGTACTGCAAAAACAAACAACACAAAGAAGAAAAAAGAAGCAAACAGAAAGCAAGTAACGGAAGAAACCCAACAACAACATGGAAATTTATTTGTCTGTTTTGGCTTGGGTTGTGCAACCGTTGAGCTCTTGAGCCCCTGTGCTCTCTATTAGAAGCACCACGACACAGGAAGTGCCGCTCCTGTTCTCATTCTGGAGCACCAGGGGTAAAGCTGTGAAGGACAGGGATCTCTGGATGACCCAAATGGTTTTACACTACCTATGCGGTAGGCAGGGACTCTGTCTCTCAGACATAGAGGCGGTGTTAGCTGCACATACGTTCTTCTTTATCAGGCCTCCTCATGCCCATTCCTATTCCCATCTTAAGTCTCCAGCTCAGGGTGTGACTTTTACTATGCTAGTAATTCAAACAATATGCTATTTTGGGGACTGTTCTATACTTATGTTTGTGTCTCGCCACCTTGAATCTGCCCTTTATCATCTGGGGAAATTTCTAATTGGGTTTTGGAACAGGCAGTTCACTCCCTGGATTTGACTTTAAGGATCTTGATTGTTGTTATTATTATTATTATTATTATTATTTTAAAGAGAATAGTAATTTAAAAAGAACAGCAAAATACCAACAACATAGACAAAAACAAAACAAAGCAAAATCAGTAAGAATGATACAGGCTTTCAGAACAAAATGATAGGAATTAACAGGGCTGTTATATTACATACTGTTATGGCCAATGAATTTGCTCAGATTACCAGATGTAAGAATGCAAGACTGACCAAATCATTAAAGAGAATAAAAAAATCAAAATAAACAAAAAAATGAGAAACAATACAGAGTTTCACTAAACAAGGTGGTAGGAATTCAACAATGGTTGTTGTATTACATATTGTTGTCTTCAAATTATTTGTTCAGATTACCAGATATAAGTATGCAAAATTGGTTAAAAAAAAAGCATTAACTATTCCTTTCATTAATCCATTAGACATCAGCAGTACAGTTATCCCAGCTATCTTTCTATATGCATATATTTATATTTTTCCCTTCCTTCTTTTTCTCCTTTCCCTCATCCCAGTTGTTTCCTCTTTTGAAGAATTTCTTTCCCTTTCATAATATATTACTATTATTATGACTATGATTAACATTCTTTGGCCTAGGTGTCCTGGGGTATCTACTGACCACATCGTTTTTGGTGGGTGAGCTGCCTCTCGCACGGTCTGTTTCCAGGTGTATTCTCCTCAATCCACAGCAGTGAAGACTGGCCCTTTAACTCTCAATTCCCTGGTAGGTTCCTCAAAGGGCTGAGAGCTAGAGCAGCTCTCTTACAATTAATATTTTTCCAACAGTTGCATGCGGGGCTTCTCGTTTGTGCATCCTGGGGACTGAAGCCAGAAGTGCTCTAACACTAAGTTCCATCCCTAGCCCTTTTTATTCTATTTCTTTAGTTTGACAAAAGGTCTTGTTAAATTGACCAGGCTTGGCTCAGACTTAGGATTCTCCCCGCTCAGCTCCTGGGTAGCTAGCATTACAGGTGTGCTGTACCCCTGCGCTCCACAGTTTGCTGGTTTCTTACAGCTGGACTGCCAACTTTTTTCTCAGTAATTCCCCATAATTTATAGAAACTCTTATATTGAAAAACTTCAAAGTGACAGTAAAGTAACAGTGGCAATAGTATGCTCTTCGCCTAGAATCCCCCCTTTGCCACCTTTGCTTCTGTGTGTGCCTGTGGTCTTCTTGTCGGACTTCAGAGGGAGGGAGCATGACCTCTCATCACTAAATACTTCCATGGCTATTTCCCAGGAGCAAACATCCTACTAAGTAGTCATAATACAATTATCACACTCAGGACTCTTAACAATGAGACAAAAAGAAATCTTTTTTATTGCAACACATGTGTCCACTTTGTGTTTAGCGTATCCATTAGTCTGGATACACTTGCTGATTATGCCCACTACGAAGTGAGCTGACTTTGTTTTGGAAAAATAACAATGTACCTGCATTACTGAATATCCTGGAAAGGTATCATTAAATAATTAAATATTATATTCCTATTTTACTCAAAGTAAAACTTCAGTATAAAGGCCTAATCTAAAAGGTAGCTTTAAGCTAAAGCAACTTAGCATTTCAGGAATACCTTTTAAAATATTTTCTTCTTATAAGAAAGACAAACCAAAAGTAAAAAAGTAGTCCTCACGTTTATACCCTGAGGAAAGGCTACTGAAATTCAAACTTCAATTCTACTCATATTGTCCAGCAGAACACAAAACCTTAAAATATTTAGGCCATGGGGGTGGGGGAGGGGTATAAAAGATCCACTAAGAGACCAGGACCAAATTGCTTTCTCCCCCCATTCCTGTTTACCACACATCTCAGGCTGAAGTCCCGTTTTCTCCATGTGCCCTACAATCATCTTGGGAGCTTTTAAATGGTGCACAGATGCCTTGGGTCCCACTTTAGGCCAATAAAATACAAGCCTCAGGGGACTAAACAGGGACAGTGGTATTTACAAGCTCCCCAGGTAATTCTAATGAGCAGCCACCATGGGGTCCCACTGCCCTCTTGCAAGGGAAGCTTGAACTTTGGGTGCAGCTGTGTATTTCTGTCCACTACCATCAGGCAGTTTCTTGTCTTGGGAGGTAACATTAGACTACAGTTTTCTTTCCCTCTGGTGCTGATTTTCTTTCAAGCTTTCTCCTTGAGAAGCAGCCAGGCCAGAATCATTTCCCCATGCATTGGCTACACCGTATCAGACATCTCGCCAAGCCGGAGACACTGCGGAATTCCAACAGGAGAAGGAAACTGCATCAGAAAGCAGGCACTTCATTCACACAAGCGGCAGAAAGAAAGAGCTGTGAATCTTGCCAGTCTCAGTCTCAAAAACGTGGAGTCGGGGAGAGGATGCACACACAGCACAGAGTACATGGCCATCCTGTCTGGTGGTGCTGAAGGCAGCTATCTCTGAGGCAAAGCCCAGGGCCGAGCCAGCTGCAGGAGAAACCGGCAGCTGACAGCTATGCTGCAAATGTCCTTATGAACAGTGCATCCTCAAACAAACCGGTGTTGGTACCTTGTCAAAATACCTAAAAATTCAAACTAGTAACAGATGTGACTTCACGCTTGCCCTTTTCTCCATCACCACTCCCAGCCTTTCTTTTTTGGACATACGCAAGGGGCAACTTTGGCTCTGTCTCTAGTGAAAAAGGAGCTCCTGCAGCCTGGTTATTTACTGAGCTCTGGCCATGCTCAAGGAGACAAGTCAGAACCGCAGCTGGGACAAGCCAAAGCAGGCAAGGACAAACGTCTCTGCCATAGGCAGACAACCTGGTCTATTCTGCAAACACTTCACATCCTGCCACTGGCTTGGCCGCCAGGGCACACATGAGGGATAGTGGGCTGAGGGGGACAGTAACCCTATCCAATTCCTGGCATGGCAGCCCTCTCCCTCCCAGCTCTGATCTCCATTACATCCTGGGATTGAATGGCCCTATAAAAATGTCCAGTGTGAAAGACAGATTCAAAAACTGAAGAAACATTATCCTGATGGAAATCCTTTAGCATCCTCTACGCCACGTCTTCTGGCCCTTCCCCCAGGTCCTACATAGCCATCTCCACCCCCATGCTTGGCCAGGGAGAGAATTTATGAGCTGTAAGTCCTGTTTTTCTACATTGATGGAAATCACTGGCAAACATTTCCACTGGGCCAAGCTCCATCCAAAGAGTCAAATATCAAGGCACCCAGCTGAGCTCCAGGAGTCTGCGTTTATGAAGCCAATCCATGTGCCCTGTGACTGTAAACCACCTTATATTTACTATGACAGCACAGTATTTGAGTTCATAAAAAAGATGATTTTTGCCTAACTTGAGTTACCTGAAAGGCCCTAGCTTCTTTTTACAAGGGGATTGTGTATCTGATGCAGATGAAAGCTTCAAAAGCTAAGTCAGCCAGCTGCTGTTCATTCACTTTGCTGGAGTAAAAACATTCAGTCATACATAAAGGGTCTCTAAATAAGATCCCATAGATTCTTAGGAGTGCTCTGTAAGGTGCAAAAATATGTAGCTATTATCTTGTACATCTCAGAAAGATGAAGGAAAGGAAACATTTTGTCTGACCTCCTCAGATCCTGCTGTTTATAAGGACAGGAAATCCCACTTAGAAAGGAGGAAAGTGATGGTCGCTAAATATTCCATTAAAAACCTGGGCAGGGAAAAATCTCCCTTTTTCAGGTTGAAGGAAACTGAAGTTGGAGTGCAAAGGAGTGGAGGAATTTAGCAGAGAGCTCCCTGCTGCTGAGAAGCAGCGGGGACGATGAAGACGAATTCTCTGCTTCCAGTTACCTTAAGGGTCCCATTGTGTGCATTGGTGCCAGTGTTTCATTTCATGTAAGCCATGCATGTGGACCTTAAGTTTGCTGGGACCAGGAGAAATGGAACAGAATGTTTGTAGGTAACCTAGGATTGGAAATACAGGCAAACTAAGAAAACGTAGGCAATGTCAAGCAACTCTTCAGTGCTGACCCCAGGTGTGGGTGGCCGTGGGCATTAGCTACCATCCTCTCCACAACAGTTGGATGGGTGGGAAATCCAGCTGTCCTCTCAGCACTGACATTCCAACTCTAGGGATCACTAAGTGATTGGACATGAGAGGATAGAGGAGTTCATCAGTGTACCAAAGCCTACCAGAGGGACACGCATCCTGAATGCAGGGCTGAGGGCTTCTCTTCTCCTTCTTCTTGGTGATGAAATTTTTTCTGGAGAACGTCTGGCTTCAGCTCCTTCTTTTCTCAATGTATATTTCTGTATGTTGTTTTGTCTCTTGAGACAGAGTCTCATGATGTTGCCCAGGCTGGCTTTGAACCCCTGGGTTCAGCTGATACTTCTGAAGCTGGGCCTCAGCTTCAGCCTCCAAGTAGCAGGGACTACAGGCCAGTGTCCTTTTTAAATGCTACTAAGAAACTGTGAGAATGCAATTTAAAGATCAGAAAATTGCAACTACGATTGGTGCCAGGCATAAATTTTTTCTTAATAGCTGCTGAATGAATTAGCCAATCAGTTATTACACAATAAAACATTTGGGTTAATCCCCTGGACCCAAAAGCTGAATCACCATTGTTTTTTTGGGAATCTGAAGTGCTTAGATTACATTTAGGGAGTCTTTCCTCTTAATCCAAGAAAATATTTTCACTTCCATCAGCAGTACCCCATGACGTGGATTAGTGGTATTTTTTACACACACTGAAATTTCTTCTTGCTGGTCACAGCAATATTTTACTGATTAGTATAAAATGTTACTTAAATGATGAGCCTTGAAGAAGATTGAAGGCAGGTTCATGAAAGGTTCAGAATCTTTTGGATGGGGATTTATTTTTTCAGAACAATTACATAAGGTCAGAATAATTTAATAATGGATTTTAATCCACTTACTATATTTTGATTATTTTTAACTATGACCGTGTTTCCTATCACCTTATTTGATGCTTCCTTTTTACATTTGTTTCTTTGTTTCTTCCACTGGAATGATCAAATTTATTTCCATTTTGTATTGATCAGCCTCTAGCTTAGAAATTATCT
Source organism: Chinchilla lanigera (assembly GCF_000276665.1). Lineage (NCBI taxonomy): Eukaryota > Metazoa > Chordata > Mammalia > Rodentia > Chinchillidae > Chinchilla > Chinchilla lanigera. The sequence continues at coordinate 3,884,299 of NW_004955467.1, read as the reverse complement.
TATTCTTTAAGTGATTACATTTAAAATTTTTTTGGCACGGTAATTAGCTTAAGAAAATTTGAAGTTAATGTTAAAATCCTCCCCTCCACATAAGGGTTGAAAACGTTTCAGTCCTGGCCTCTACTTCATCTTTCTCTCATTTTAATTTTACCCCCAATAAGATTGGTATTAATCCAGCTAATGTATTACTTGTATTAATTTTATCACCACTACTCATTTAGACATATGAGCATGTTCCTAATTTCTTGGCCCAACTTGGCTTTTATCACATCATGCTTTTCTTCTGGAGTCAATCGTTTTTGCTACAGCACGTCATTTAGTAGTTGTTTCAGCAAAGGTCTGTATGTAGTTAATTTTCTCTTTTGTTCATCTAAAAGATCTTCATGTTCTGTCCTCTGGAAGTCTTAATAAGGGCATCTTGGATCTACTCAGGCTATGCTCTGCATCTCCAAATCACCCTTTTATAGTTCCTATGTCTTTATCTCCTTGGTTAAGTTTCTCAAATCTTACCATCATTAGTTTTCAGCTCTTTTGTTCTGCTTTTCGGTGAGACTTTCCTTGTTGCCAGGACAAAATGCCCCACATCAACTATTTAAAGGAGGAGAGAGAGGGTTATTTTGGCTCTAAGGTTGTGGAGGTTTCAGTCCATAGTCCATGGCTCTAAGACAGGACAGCATGGCCCAGGGCATGGCAGAGGGCATGTCGGAGGAAAAGCACTTTCAGGGTGAGAACATAAGGAAGCAGAGAGAGGACAAAGGGAAGAGGGAAGAGGGAGGTCACCTCTCCAGGCCACAGCCCCAGTGATCTACTTCCTCTGACCAAGTTCTGCCTCCCAACATCACATTTCGCTCCCAGCCCCAATCTTCTCCCCCAAGCCCCACCTATGAGCACATGAGGCTTTAGGCAGACACCTAGTGAGAGCCACAACAATCATCTACCTCTCAGATCTTGCTAGGTTTTTCTGCTATTTTATTTTATTTTCATTTTTTTTAGTACCAGGACTCAAACTCAGGACCTCGTGCATACCAGGTGGGAGCTGTGCCACTGAGCTACATCCCCAGCCTTTTTCTGCTATTTTAATCTGCAGTTTACTCCATCTATTGAGTTTTTAATTTCAGCATTCTATATCTTTTATTTCACAATCTACTTGGTTCTTTTTCAAATCTTTTATATGCACCCCTGCTTCTTCACTGTGACTTTCAGATTTTATTTCTCCAGTAATTTAAATAAGCATTTGAGGGCCTTTCAAAGTGTTTTATTTCTGAGGTCTGCCTTGGGGTTTGCTGGGTTTGTTGATTCTCCCTTACAGTTGATTTGTTTCCTCACAAGATTGAAATTTGTAGAAGTGAGCTGTCCTCAACTGTGGTGGATCATTCTGGGGAAGTCTCCTGAGAGTCAAGTTGTGAAAATCCATCCAGAGCATTTTCAGTTTTCCTTCTGCCAAAGATACCAAGGGTTTCAATGGCCCTGAGGCCATCTTACGTTGGTTTCTTAGCTTGTGGTTCTCACACTTCACAGGAAGCACGAACTGAGGCCATACACAAACACGCAGCTCAGACCTGCGGTTTTCATTCCTTGCGGGTGAGTTTTGTTCTGTTTTGTCTAAAAGTCTACAGGGAAGGCACACTTCCTTGAAACTTTTTCTAAATCTGAGAAGTAAGAGTTTTCTAATCTATGAAGTCAAGCAACATGGGATTTGTGAAAGCATTTGTCTTCATGTGTGGGCAGCAAGAGGACTGTTTTGTCACTCAGGATGCAGGTAGGCTGTTGCCAAATCCTAGACCCCAGCTCCCAGCCTCAGGTCATTCGTCTCAGTCGCTCTCAGTGGGTTGTGCGGCTTCAGTCTCCAGACTGTCCTATTGATCCCTCTTCTTTTGGGCTGGCTGAGTGTATTTATTTTTGTTGTGTATTTTAGACAGCCCTCCTATGTGCTTGTTGTGAGTAAGCAGATCACTTCTTTCCTCAGCCTCAGTCCATCTCATTGTTGGAAATACTCCTGAAATCAAGGTTTTAATCTGGGGCTGTACTTGTACATCACCTGTGCACAGAAGGTAGACATTCAGCACCTACGTGCATTGCTGTGAAGAGACAGTAGATACACATAGGAGTGTGAGATGGCAATGGAAAACTATCAGGGGCACAAAACTGAATGAAGCAGGTGATTCACTGTTGGCGTCCTCAAGCTAAGCTCTGCCAGGTTCTTCCACTTCTGTCACTTGGTCCAAACAGAAATTTTAAGATGTGTATTTTTCATAACCATCAACTGCTAACGTTTTCATGTAGAAGAACTCTTAGAAATAAAATTCTGATGTGTATTCAATCCTTGGGAGAGGTAATGGGGGGGGGATTGTAAAACAGAATCACACAGTACAGCCAAAGAATCTAAAAGCTATGTCGTTTTGGAGCTTGCTTGTCATCAGCACTGGCTGTGACCTCCCTATTTTGATATTCTCTGCTCAGCTAAAATGGGTCTCCTGCCATTCCACACTCCACCCACCTTCCTGCTCACATAAGCTGCGTCCTCGATGTGTAGGCTGGAAATTCTATTCTGGGACTCACTATTAATCCTGCTTGAAGAGTGGCACTGTGCTGATGATAGGCGTTAGCAGGTTAACAAACAGTTATTCTAACCTCCTGAAATCCTCTTACAGCTCGAAAGTGATAAGATCATCAAGAATTATTGACATTCAAATATTCTCAGTACATCTGAGAAACTCCAGCTGTTACCCAGAGATGCAAAATAAATGAATGATCTTAGGATATGGAAGGTATAATCAGCAGTCGGTGCTACTATTAGAAGCAGTATCTCATCTCTACAATATTTCAATGTCTTTTCCAATGGCTGGTTGTTTCCTGCTTCAACCAAGTACTTCAAAAACCATTTTGTGCTTTTTGTCCTAAAATGATAAAAACATGAAATGCGCACTTCCAATACACTCTTTCACGATAAAGATAATATTACTTTACAAAAGACTTTGGAAACAAGAAAAAGAAATTATACATCTATAATTTAGTGGGCTAGCACTTTAATGTACTTCTTTCCAGTCTTTTTCTTTCATTTCTTATTTAAACATAGTTAAAATCATAATGTCCATATATTTCACATATAGTATCTGCAAGGGTTTTAAATTCCTAAGTATCCCCCTGTCGTTTCTCTTCCCTTCCCTTCTCCTCCTCTCTCCCTTTTTCTCTCTCGCCTCCTCCCCTTCCTTCCTTCTTACTGCTTCTCCTCCTTATTTCCTCTCTCTTTTTATCTCTTCTCTTTCACTGTAATCCTAAAGTTTACACCAGGGTAAAATGCTTGGCCATATTTTTCAGAAGAGGAAACTGAGGCAAGGGATCTGACAGTGAGATGCTTAGCATCACAGAGTGAGACCGTAGAAGCTCACTCTCACTGAAAGTCTCTTCCTAAACATCTGTAACCACAGGGGATCCACATCTGCCATTTCAGCCCACACAAACTCACCGCTGGTAAAGATAGAGCCTGTTATAGTTGATACATTGTGTCAACTTGGGGAGTCTAGAGGTTTGGCTAAGTGACTCAGCAGGAAGACAGAGTGCTTACTTTGTATATATCCTGAGCCTGTGGAAGAGGAGGGCAAAGATTATATGAGAGCTACATGCCCCTTAGGTGGGGGTAGCCTGTTTACAATGTAAGGCAGGGAAAGAGGCTGCTTGCCGCCATTCCTCCCTTTTGCTCTGGCTGTTTTGCTGTTCGGCTGCCATTCTGCCCTGCTGGGTATGGTGTTTATTGCTTTTGCTGTGTTCTGTCACCATGAGCTGTAGCCCTCTGCCATGTGCCACTCTGCCTTATAATCTGCCAAGTATGGACTGAAACCTCCACAAACTGTAAGCAAAATAAACCTTTCCTTCCTTAATTTTGGGCATCAGGTATTTTGTCCCAGCAATGAGAGAAAAGTAACCAAGACAGAGCCACAGATGTAATTAAAGGGAGAAAGGTGGGAGGAAGCACGGTTTTGAGAAGTAGTGATTACGAGTTCCATCAGTGTGTGGCCTATCCAGGAACAATAAAGCCAGTTTTCTTGTGAGATATAGTTCTGAGGGGAATTCCGGGAGAAAAATGTCCCCAAAATACTATTGTTACAGCAATAACGGAATAAGGGTAAGCCTCTTTTGGAGACTACTTTGGTGGAGCTCATTTATTTGAAAACACAAACTGTGTTTTTTAATTGTTTTCCTCTTTCAATACTTTCTATTGTTTTGCTGATATGTAATTTTAACAAATACTCTATTTCAATACTGTAGGAAGAGGATCTCACTCAGAAGTCACCCAAAACAGCGTGGGTGCCCAGCTCGCCATTTATCTCAACGAGGAAGTGACAATGTTCTCTAACTTTCTTTTGGACCTGCAGCATCTGAGGACAGTGGCCAGGCTCAAAGGGATCAGCAAAACAAAAGGGAACCCGCACTGGATAGAAGATGAGTAGATGGAAAGGTAGATACTAAAGACGAAGAAGAAGAGCGAAATGTGCGTTAGGAATAGGATCTAGGAAATAGGTGCGTGGGTGTTCACATAAAATGATTTCACCTTTGCTGTATAATGAAAGTTTTCATAGTAATGTTTTTAAAGAAACAACAGAAGGAGACTCTATAGGAGAATGCTTTTCCTGAGTAACAAAATGCTGCTAAATTTTTCCCCTCTTATTTCTCATCTCAACTGTTGCTATGTGCCTTGTACCTCTATGAACTGCTCAGGGATGTTTCTCGAAACATGTCCGAATGTGGTGAGAAAATGTGAGTCAACCCCATCTTTGAGATGGCCAAGCTGATTCCCAGAGAAGACAGCTGACTTGTTCTAAGTTGAGCCCTCACGTGGCAGGTTCAGAGCAGAAGTTAGGCCCCTGCATCCTAGATGGGAATGTCCCAGACATCTCCCTTCTTAGAAACTACCCACTTGAACCCCTTTCTTCTGTGGCCTTACCTGAAAAGCCCAGGAAATTGCTGCACTTGGAAATCTGAAATGGAAGTTTTGCAATAGTTCGGGTGTTGAAGATTTCCCATGAAGAATGATCTTGAGGTGACCAGAACAGAAGCTGTGGGAGTTGCCACAGGGGTTGGAACCTGAGGATCACACAGAGCTCGCCTCTGAACTGGCTGTTATTGAATTTCTGGCCTCTTTTCTCAGAGGCTGGGCTCCCCAGCGGAGGAGCCCTGGTTGGATTTTAATTTGCTAAGGTCATTTTCCCTGCCTGATCTTCAGACTCAAATTCTTTTTCTTACAGGACTGAGGATATGGGGAATTCAACAGTTATTTTCTGAGCTTCCACCATGTGTAAGGCCCTGTGCCAGAAACCACAGGAAAATAAAAAATTGTGCAAAGCCCAGACTCAAGGAGCTAAGCATCCCATTAGGAATATGGGAGACATGAAAATAATAAGTTAAACTTCTGTATACTGAATTGGAGAAAACAGATGACCCTTTCCTACCATAAAATCCTGCTTATTTAACAGCTTGATCCCAATGGCCAGAAAAGGACCTTTTTGTATAGCTGTGAAGTTCAAGAGATCCTGGAAAAATATTGCAACCAAATCCACTGAAGTATTTTACTCTTATATTTAGATTTTAGTCAAAACACTAAGCATCCATGAGACTGTTCACCTTGATTTCCTGTCAAGTGTGTTCTTACTTACAGTGTTCTTGGTTCTCCCTGGCTCCCTTCCTATCCATATTTAGGATAGTAGTCACTGCCCTCACCCCTAAGACATTGCAGTAGCAATGTATCTCATTAAATTTAGCTGAATTTATTTAAAAGTATAAGGTTTCTTTCAAGACCTCCCACACTTCATCTTTTAAAACTCAGTTCTTCCATGGTTTCTCCTCTCTCTTCTGAGCAGATCTCTCAGACTCTAAGACTATATTTGTGGTCCTCTGCCTACTTGATGGGAGGTTCTGCCTGGAACTCGCCATCACTCACAGCATCCTCTCTCCATGCAAAGCGACCACATCTCCATTCTCCTTCAACCTCACTCATTTTAACACACCAAAAACCTCCTTTTATTTTTTCAAACAAACCAGACACCCAAATGTGATGATTTTTTCCCTCTAATCTTTCCTGGTTTAGATCTTCATGACCTCAAACCCAAAGGATTGCTGTCATCTCTTTGGGGGACTGCCCACTCTGGGTACCCTCCACCCTTACACCTAGTGCCTACCCAGTTGCTATCTAATATTTGTATTCCCCCAAACTCCTAAGTGAAAATCCCTTGGCCTCGATACAATGCAGTCAGAAGGCTGAGCCTTTGGAAGGCACCATAATTAGGTGTAGGTGAGGGCATGTGGTGGCAGATGATGACTGGAGCTTTTCAAGGGACACAAGACTGCTGCATTCTTCTCGCTGCCATGTGAGGACACACCAAAAAGGTAAAGGTCCACACACAGGACTGCACCCTTATCTGACCAGATCTTCAGGATTTCTGAGAATTCTCAGACTCTACAACTAAATGTGTACTTTTGAAGCCACTCAGGCTATGGTATTTTTGTTAAAGAACTAAGAACCTCAACCTCCTGTATTCTCTCGTTTCACGGGTCGCATTTCACCTCCCCAATTAATTCAGTCTATACCTAGTGTTATATCAATCTTTCTAAAATATCTAAGGGGATGTTTCATTACCTCACTTAAAACCTTTCCATTTCCATAGAAAAAATTCTAAAAATTCTAAACTGACTTCCTTATTTTATCTTGAAAAATCCTCATCGACAAAATGTCCATTATAGCCAAATTAATCCTTTAGCATCTCCTGCCTCTTCTACTGCAATTGTGCCACCTAGAATTTCTTCCCAGTATCTATCTAATTCTTGCCCATTTTTAATCATTTTATCTTCTTTAGAAAATTTTTCCCCAAACTGCTCAGTACTTTCCCAACTGTCTCACTTCTGAAATTTCCTGATCTGATGTATCCCCATTACCTGACATTGCACGTTATTCCATACGGAATTCTTCCCTGATTCCTTTATAAATTACAAGCTCCTACATTATGTAAAAAGGAAATATGCCTTTTAGAGGCTCTAAAAATGATGTTTGAAGTTTAAAAGGAACGAAATTCCCAGATCCTATTTTGACTTCATGATTTTCCAGATTTATAAGATGTTATAAATGAGATTTCACTAGTCACATAAAAACAAACATTATCTGAATAAAGTAGAAGGCCTCAGGACTCACAAGTCTCTACACTGCTGACTTCTATTTCCATCCAGGATTTTTTGCTCTTTCCATGTCTTCTAACTGTGATGATGTATATCCGAAAAAAAGTGGGAAAACCACTTCAGCTTCCAGCTCTTACACTACATCTCTTATCATTCAAAGATACTAGCTTCTTCTGTGTTCATCTAAGAGATTCCCAGACATCATAAGACCATGCAAAAGGTTAAAAAAAAGTTAACCCACAAAAGCTGAGGAGGTGGAGAGGGGCAATGTATTGGTAAAGAATGAGGTGAAAATAAACCAGTTGTTGGAATGACTATCAAAAGCCCAGCAGGGTTAAATGTCACAGAAGTATCTACTGTCACTATTACATTACATTTTCTTTGATGCTGGACAGCGAACAGAAACTCTGAAGTGAACTGGGAAAGCTAGAAAAATTTCCCAGGAAAGTCCTATGGAAAGCTCTACCCTGTATGAGCAGCATATTTACAGCAAAGCTTTCCAGGAAGCAGATAAAGGCCTTAATACCCACAAGATGGTGCCCAAACTAACAGCACCAGCATCACTTGGGAGCCTATTAGAGATGCAGAACAAACACCTGGGCCTTACCTGAAGTCCATGAATCAGGATCTCTGGGGAGAAGTTCCAGAAATCTGTGCCTTAATGAGGACCATGAGTGATTCAGGTGCAGGCTAAGCTTTGATAAACACAGTGTTGGTAAATAATAGTGGTGGATATATCAAAAGATATAGTGAAAGGCTCCAAAGCTTAATAACTTAAACAAGCATTGTCTCCCACCACTGTGGAGTATGAGGAGTTTTGGCTCAGTGTACATCTTGAATAGAGTTGTCTGCTGGGATTCAGTCACATGAAAGCCTGACTGGACTGGCAGTTCCACTGTAACTCACATGCAGGATTCCAGGAGGAGGCTTTAGTTGGGCCTCTCCGTAGAGCTACTCACAAAACATGACGCCCTATTTCTTCCACTTTATGTGTTCCAAGATGGAAGTATATCCAAAACCCAAAGCATAGTATTTTATAAGCCAACCTTGGAAATAAATATTTCATCACTTCGGCTGTATTTGATTTGTTATAGGTATGTCACTAGCTTCATCTCTTGAAGGAAGGAGTGTCAAATAAACTATGGACATGTTATGTATCCTCAAATACACCAGAATAGTTTTAGAGCTACCCCAGAACCTTTAATATCACATGGAACCTAAAATGTTCCATTTTAATTAACATCTCCCCACCATGAAAAAGCATGAGACATCCTCAAAATTAGTTCTTTGTTCCTTGTGCAAGTAGCTACTCAAAAAAATTTTTTGGAGGTAAATTGATTGATGCATTAATTACAATGTTCATTTCCAGCATTAATGGTAGAAAAGCTGTGCGATTTGGAGGATGACTTATCCACTATGGTGTTAACTCATGGAACTATGGTTTCCTACATTTTGATTCTGCCTGGCCTAGACTGAATGAGCTCCTCAATTCTGTATGTTACTATCACTTCTCAGTTTTCAGTGTGTTTCTGGAGCTGCTTCCTAACTGCCTCACTGGAGACATCCTACCCCAAGTTTCCTGTCTGTAAAGCTTTAGGTCTGGCAACAAACAAACAAACAAACAAACAACATAAAAAAACAGCAAAAGTAACTCTCTTTCATGGGATAGAGGAAGAATGAGAGACTGAAGCTTCTCAATCACAGTCATACCTACACACTTCCCTTAATCCATGTGCATTCAGTCCAATATAGAATACATCTAAAACAGTACAGTCTCAGGCTTGGAGGGAACCAAAAGACATCAAAATTTGGCATTCTTACTTGGAAGATGAGAAACAAAAACAAAAATAAAAACCTTAATCACAGACAGACCTAGTCCCTTTATCTCAATAACTTATGACAAAGCTAGGCTTAGACCTTAATTAGAAAGTACTTTGTCGCCATAATCAAGATGACTACCATCTGCATCAAGTTTAGGTATGCTCCGAATTTTAGGTAATGAGCAGCCTAAGGAAGCTAACACATTTGATAACAGCTTTGTTTTAGATTTATAACCAAATATATAATACATATAGGTTCCTCTCAATTAATGATAGAATTGTGTCCTCATAGATCCATCATAGATTAAAACTATAGTATATTAAAAGTGCATTTAATATACCTAACCTACCAAGTATCATAGCTTAGTCCAGCCTACCTTAAATAGTCAAGATGCATGAGGCTGAAGAAGCAGAATCATCACTAAGCCTATTTTATAAACAGTGGTGAATATCTGTACACAGAGATGAGTGTTTTGTAGAGGTGATATGATGTGAAAACACAAAACAAAGCATCTGAAGGCACTGGCTAGCCTCCTTCCCTTCCCCCACCTCGGCTCAGGGCTGCCTGGGACTGTGGCTCACTGCTGCTGCACAGCATCTCAGGAGAGGATCAGACCATGCACATCAAGCCTGGAAAAAGACACAAATTCACAATGCAAAGTGCGGCTTCTCCTAGTGCGTACTGCTTGGTAAAGTAAAAAAAATACAAGTCATAGCACTGACAGTATGGTACTGCCTGCATAAGTACAGACATTGAGAAAGCAGGTGTTCGCCACATACACACACCCATGTGGTCTCAAATGCCCTTTCTCACAATACCAGTGAGAATTTGATACTTTTCCAAAAAGCAATTTTGCATATCAATCAAAAGTCTTAAAAATGTATGTACAATTTTACTCAATCATTTTTCTTCTGAGAAGTTATCCTAAGAAAATTACCCTGGGTGAGCAGGAGCGGCATAGTTACGAGGAGTCCACTACAGTTTTATCTGTCATCGTGAACTAAAAGATTGCTGAAGTGATTTGTATCACCTTTGGACACCAGAATCCATGTGATATTTAAATTTTTTTCAAAAATAAATCCTTGAAATCTATTTAAAACCCAGGGGTTCCACAGTTGTACTTGAAGATATATTTAATCTAATCTGGAGGCTGGGCCCCTTGCTGTCTCCTTCTAAGCATATCCCAGTACTCCAAATAAGAAATAGAACTGATTGTATATAATAAATAATGATGTAATAAATAAATGATAGTTTATTTATTATATAATGTATATAATAATGTACAATGTATATTATGTTTTCATTATATAATATATATAATATATATTATATATTTATCATGTGTATTATATATAATATAATATATAATATATATTATATACAATGTATATTATATATATAAATGTATATAATAAATAAATGATAGTTAGATTTTTAGCATGCTATCCTCCTAAGTGATGAAATCATTGTCAGTAACTGTACCCATGGTATTATCCTAGTTAAGATTAAAAACAATACAGACAGACACATAAAATTATCCCCTCCAAAATACAAAGGTTTTGGGGGAAATGGGGTTAGGGTACAGCACTCAAAAAATTTCTTCATTGGCACACTAAAAACAAAAAAAAACCTAGTACTAATGGTAGCAAGTTTTACATCTTAAATGATTAAGACATTATAAATAACTGTGACACGACTTTTCAAAAAACTTTCACATTTTCTTTTGGAAGTAGACACTGGACACTTGTGAGTGACTGCGAAGTGATGGAGACCAATAAGATAGCTGAGGATGGCTGAGGCAAGCAGATGTATGTCTGCATATCTTGTGTGGCGAGGTTTACCTGGGTACCATTTTCTGCATCCATCTGGACTATTTTTGAAGCAAACATGTGCATAAGCAAATGCAGAAGTGACATTGTGCTCCAATGGCTTCCTAATTATCTCACTGGAACAAATTCAGAATTTCAAAATAACCTTAAGCAGAACTGACTTATTATCTTCCTAAGTAACTTTCTTTTTCCAACATAGGGCTAAAACTCAGGGCCTTTGCACTGAGCTGTATCTCCAGCCCTTATTATGTTGCATTTGAAACAGGGTCTCACTAAATCACTACTTTACACAGGCCGGTCTTGATTGAGCTTTTGATCTTCCAACCTCAGCCTCCCAAGTGCTGAGATTGGAGGCATGTGCCACAAGGCCAGCAATAAATTAACTTCACTATGAGTTAATAGAATAATACTTCTAAAGTTGTCCCCAAACACAACAGTGCAGTTGTACACTATACTATCTCAAAACAGCTGTCTCATCAATAAGGAACCTACTTCGCAAGGAGGAGGCACAACAGGAAGTGGACAAACTAAATAGCCTAAGATCTGAGATAGCTACAATCTTTCGGTATTTTGACAACTTACCTTAAAAATATTGTTTGACGGCTGGAATAGCTATGGAACTGTTTTAATAAACTTTGGTCTATCAGATAAGTATTGGCCTAAATGATCCTGAGGTCATTTCGAATGCTAACCAAGAGTTCAGGTCCCAGAGGAACTGGGAGAGTTAATACAAACTGTGATTTTCAAATAGGAATTAAATATAATAAGATTAAGTTCAGTCACATTGTTCTGGTCTTAAATATTTCTAATTTACAAAAAGAACTTTCAAATGCACTTTACAGTTTGTTGTTGTTGTCTCTAAAATTCTGCAAATAAGTAAAACATCTCTCATTTCTACCATTACTTTTTACTGCTGTTAAAGAGAATAAGTTGTTTTTTTCACTATAGAGGACAGCTATCTTCCTGAACTACCGTCTTGGCATTTCTGTGCCAATACAACATAGCCCATGGACTCACACCTTTTTGTGACCTAAACGTTACCTGAGAACATAGTGTGAAGTTTTCTTCTCATTTTAAAATTAACTTTGACTTAAGTAAACAAATACAAAAAGACCCTTTCCTGGGAAACAGTCTGTCCAACTAAACACTTCCTTTTTTCCTGATGGATGTTATAAAAGGGGAAACAACTCGTTTGGCAAGGTATAGTACATCATCACTCAAGTCTGAGTTCAATAGTGCAAATTTTTAGAGGCCTTGGGGAAGAAGAAAAAGAACTTTCTGTTTTCAAGGAAAATTATTTTGGTTGAGCCTTCAAAGCTGAGCTAGAGTATTCTATAAAAATTCTGATAACAGGCATCAGTAACAGTCAGATGTCCAAATCAATGTATTGAAGTTGCTTAAATATCCAGTTGTTAATTTAGTTTTGAAACTGCCTATTTTAAATGCCAATGATTTTGCTCAAACCTTTAAAGCTGTGATAGCATATTATGATATAAATATATACACATGCGATATTTAAATCAATATACATGTAATGCTGTTTAAATGAACTATTATTTGCTTTTTTATAAATGAAAAGGAAACATGCTTGCCAAAGTAGATCCAAAATAAAATGTAATCACTAATGTATGTTGTTAAATGACTGAAAAATTACAAATAGAAAAAATTCATAGCAGATACATTTCTAAGCATTTTATAATACTTGTTCACATTCACACAGCACTGCTTTCTTATTCATTAGATTGTTTGATGAATGATTTTCATGACAAACCAAGAACCCACTAAAGCCAGATCTGAAGTACTATCGTGTGTTTCCAAATACCTTATTTTTAAGCACTGTCTAACAGGGTAACGCTCAACACTCACAGACTGGCATTTGCACTTTAGTGATGTATAAGTAGCCTGTACAATTTATGAGATTCAGCCATTTGTTAATTTTACACAGGTAGAGCACTTGAATTCCTGAGAACATAGTACAGCCATTCATTCTTCAGAAACAGGGGAAATGCTTGTTTGTAAACAAAATTATGACAGAAACTGAAAGAGTAATAAAGATATGAAGATTTCCCTAAACATGACTACAGTGATGCATGAGACAAGAAGACCAGGCAGAGCAAGCATACACATCTTACCAACTGTGAACACTAGGACTCAGAAAAGTCTCTGTGGCCATCTCTTGAAATTATCCAGGTTGACCACGAAGAAAACCTGGAACTGCCTTTAAGCCACATTCCCTTCATGTTAACGTCTTCGCCCTTTCACTGGTTGGCTGTGCAGCACTTGATCAAAGTACTTTCTCTTTTCTCTGCTCTTCTAGTTTTCTAGAAGAGTATTCTCCTCTGCCACAACTATACCTTTCCCGCAAGGAAGCCTTTAAAGTCCTGTCACATATACACAGAGGGTCACACAGAGACTGGCTTTATTTTCATCGTGATATTACAGAAGTAAAGATGCACTTGTTTTAAATGTAAGCCACCAGGGTTTTATTTCTTCTACTCTGCACCGTTCCCTTCTGCTGCCTTCTTCCCAACTCCTTTGTCCACCCCCAGTACATTCTATTGAGTCTGTCCCTGAGTTGCCGACAGCTCACAGCTCCCTCATACATTTCTAAGGAAGCTAGAAGAGCATTGATGGTGAAATAAATGAGTATTTATTTTCAATAGTTCATTATTTTTTAAATCTAAAAAGATACTGAGGTAAAAATTGCTGAACTTTACACACAGCAACACCAGTCAGTTTAAACAATGCTCAGCCTGAAATACTTTTTATTTTTTCTCTGTTCCTCTGGGAATCAGGAAAAAAATCAGCACTATCATTTAATTAGGAAATTAAACACTTCAATAATGTATTTTTTTGTTTATAAGCCACCCATTTGTGAGTCAGATGACAAGGGAATAAATTGGCTTGGCTTTCTTACTCTCAGGTTTTTTTGTTTGTTTTCTTTTTGTGTGAAATACTTTCTCATGATCACCATCATCATTCAGAAAAGAGAAAAAAATTATCAGAGGTTCTGAATGTTATCTGGTATTTGGTATTCATAGTGAAGAAACACGAATTTATCACTTATGGAAAAATAGCCAATGACTGAAACATGAAAAATATTTTTTCAAGTGTTGGTGACAGAAAACATAAAATATTAAACTTCTTCATTCTCTCATGGAACTCTGAAGTGAGTATTCAAAAGATGAAGATTCATAAAGAAAGTTTATTTTTCTTTCCATACTTGGCCAAGAAAGTTTTGTTTTGTTTTATTTTGTTTTGTCTTTTGGTTCTGGGAGTCAAACTCAGGACCTTGTGCTTGCCAGGCAGGTGCTGTGCTGCTGAGCTATATCACCAGCCTGGCAATGAAGTTTAGAACAGGCACATGCTTTGAATGCTTCAAAAAGAAGCCACTACCCTTTCAGCAAAATATTCAAGAAGGGAGTGGCCCAGGTCTGGCTCCTGTACATGTCCTGAACTGACTAAGAAGCAGAACCAGGTGGGCTGCAACCCTCTCCCACTGCCATGGTTCCCAGCTGAAACCCACCAAGAGAGCCACGTATTTCCCATCTACTTCCTGGGGGCAGAGCAGGCGGCCCAGGACCCCACCACCATTACAGTCTGAGTGTCTTCACTCCGTGCACCCATGGCAGACAGGTGGTCCTCACTAGGAAGGCCTGGGGACTGATCTCACTGTTCGCATGTCTGCCCTCCCTGCGCATGCCCTGTGCTAAGCTAGCAAGCGCTCC
>NW_004955467.1:3867984-3869382 GCF_000276665.1 Chinchilla lanigera | reverse complement strand
GATAACTAGATACAAATCAACAACTGCCAGAAAACCCGAGACTAAGTAGTGCTTCTCAGCAGGCACTGAGGGGCAAACCTGACCAACAGGAAAACTAGGAACACTAGTAGCCTTTGCTGTGCAGCCACTGAAGAGGGAATCTGAGCTTTCTGCATCTGGTATCAAACATGACAAAATGAAGGACTAAAGCACAATCCTAGAACTCCACCCCACTCAGAACAAGTCCAGAAGACATCAACATAGAACTTGGTAAACACATGCCTAAAATAGCTGAAATGATTGCAATGGAAGTAAACAACTCCATAAGGCCATAGAAGAGATGAGATCAGAAATAATCTCTCAGGCAAAAAATGAAATGACAGTAATAATGAAAGAACTGCTCAAAACGTCTGAAGAAGAAGCATATAAGAAAATAGAAGAACAAAGGCAATGGATGGAAGAATTAAATGAAAAATATAGAAAGGACTTAGAATGCATGAATCAGATTCGAGACTTCCAGGAAATCAAAGATTCCATTGAAAACTGCCAAAACAGGTTGAATGAAGTTGAACATAGAATTTCAGACTTTGAAGACAGCATGGCAGCTAGTGACCCTGAAAGAAAATCAATCTCATAAAATCAATAAGAATCCAGGAAAACTCATAAAATCAATAAGAATCCAGGAAAACTCAGTTCAACAGCTGCAAGACAAGGCAAAGAGGAATAATGTACGACTTACAGGCATCAATGAAATAGCAGGAGAGAACACAACTGACATTAAAAGATTATTTGCACAAATCATAGCAGAAAATTTCCCAAGCATGGAAACAGAACCTGATATACAGGTAAATGAGGCATACAGAAGTCCAACCAGCCACAACCAAAATAAAACTACACTCAGACACATAATAGTCAAGTGCCCAGATCTCCAGCAAAAGAACGGAATATTAAAAGCTGCTAGAGAAAAGAAACAGATTAAGTATAAAGGAAAGCCCATCAGAATTACGGCGGACTTCTCAGCACAAACCATCCAATCAAGAAGAGCCTGGAGTGAAGTATTACAGGTCCTGAGACAAAACAGCTTCCAATAAAGACTAACGTACCCTGCCAAACTATCTTTCAAATTCAATGGAGAAATAAATATTTCTACGACAAAGAACAATTGAAGAACTTCATGAGTGCCAAAGCAGCATTAAAAGAGTACTAAAAGATATTCTAGACAGAGAAAAATCTGACTGCAATTTCAAAAACAACAGTAGAAAGGAAACGTTAAGAAGAGCAAGCAAATAAACAGGTAGATAAAGTAGGAAACCAACGCAAGTAAATAACATGAAACTGATAAATCAACACATATAAATTATAAATAAATGTAAATGGCCTTAATTCTCCAGTCAAAAGAAGTAGACTGGAAGAGTGGAT
>NW_004955467.1:3864354-3865934 GCF_000276665.1 Chinchilla lanigera | reverse complement strand
ATCCAAGAAATTGAAATATTTAAGAATCAATCTAACAAAAGAAGTAAAAGATCTATTCAATAAAAACTACAGTACTCTGAAAAAAGAGATCAAAGAAGATTTCAGTAAATTGAAAAATATTCCTTGCTCATGGATAGGAAGAACCAACACTGTGAAAATGACCATACTCCCAAAACTGCTGTACAGACTCAATGCAATTCCCATTCAACTACCATTAGCATACCTCACAGATCTCAAGAAAACATGCCTTGAATTCATCTGGCACAAGAAGAGACCTAGAATAGCAAAAGCAATCCTGGGCAACAAGGACAAGTCAGGTGGAATCACAATACCTGACCTGAAATTATACTACAAAGCTACTGTCATAAAACAACCTGGTACTGACTAAAAAACAGACCTGAGGATCAATGGAACAGACTGGAAGAAACAGCCACAACCAAAAACACACTCAGCCACCTAATCTTTGATAAAGGGGCCAAAAAACTCACTGGAAGAACGATAGCTTCTTTAATAAATAGTGCTGGAAAAACTGGTTTTCCACATGCCATAGACTAAAACTAGACCTATATCTTTCACCATGCACTAAGTTAAAGTCAAAATGGATCAAAGATCTAAATATTAAAACAGAAATATTAAATATATTGGAAGAGAAAGTAGGTAAAAATCTTGATGACATTGGGGTAGGCAGAGAGTTCATGAACAAAAACCAAACTGCACGGGAAATACTTCAAGGAATCAACACCTGGGATCTCATCTTACTGAAAAGTTTTTGCACATCTAAGGAAATCACCAATAAAGTAAAAAGAAAACCTACGAATTGGGAAAAGATTTTAACCAACTACCCCTCAGACAACGGACTTCTATCTAGGACATATAAAGAATTAAAAAGTATAAGGCCTCCCAAATTCAAAAACCCAATACAAAAATGGGCATCAGAGATGAATACACACTTCTCTAATGAAGAGATACTAATGGAAAATAAATACATGAAAAAATGTTCGATGTCATTAGTCATTCAAGAAATGCAAATTAAAACAACACTGAGATTCCATCTCACCCCAGTAAGAATGGCTATCATCAAGATATCAACCAATAACAAATGCTAGAGAGGCTGTGGGGAGAAAGGAACCCTACTCCACTGCTGATGGAAGTGTAGATTAGTGAAACCACTGTGGAAATCAATTTGGAGATTCCTCACAAAACTAGGATTAGAAGTCCCCTTTAACACAGCTATTCCCCTTCTGGGTATTATCCCAGAAGATCTAAAAACATCATGTCACAGCGATATATGAGCACCTATGTTCATAGCGGCACAATTTGTAATTGCTAAATTGTGGAAGCAACCCAAATGCCCATCCTTTGAGGACTGGATAAGAAAATTGTGGTATTTTTATATAATGGAATGTTACTCAGCTATAAAGAAAGATAAACTCGAGGCTTTTATAGGTAAATGGTCACAACTTCAGACCATACTCATAAGTGCAATAAATCAGACCTGCATGTGCAAGCACGGCATTGTCTCACAAGTGTAAAACCTGAAAGAGTTAGTAAAAACTTGGAGGTATGATAGACCTTGTGAA
>NW_004955467.1:3847315-3863604 GCF_000276665.1 Chinchilla lanigera | reverse complement strand
AAAAAAAAAAAAAAAAAAAAGAAAGAAGGTGGGAACTGGGTATTAGACAGATCCATGAGTGGGGTTCATTACCTCCCTTGTCTCTTCTGATGGCTTTCTATTTGCTTATCAGCTTATTGCTATCAAGCTTCTGCCACACCTCAAAAGCCCACCTGGTCTGCCTTCCTATTTGACTAGCCAATTCCCCAAACTTCCATTCAACTCTTTCACAGCATTTGCTATTGCTAAACCTGAAACTACCCCTTATGGCACTCTTAATATTTAACTATAAAATTTTAAATATAGTAAAAACTTGAGCAAATTGAACACCACTCATCTACCCAAAAACTGAATTCTAAATATACATTTTGTCTCTTCACTGACACACAACTATCCATCCTTCTCCCAAAGATTTTCAAGAAATCCATCCATCCATCCATCTTCTTAAAAATGATGAGTTTCAAGCCAAATTAGAGTCAACCATACAGTCCCTTCTAAACAACCCTGCATGCATGACACTGAACTGCAGACACTAACCTGCTCCGAGGACAGACTATGAAGTCTTTTGCTCTCCTGGCATCATGTGACACGTGGCCACATCCCAGCTGTGCTGATGACTGGAATAAGCTCAAGGATTGTGCCTACAATCCACCTACATGACTTACGCCACTGCACATGGACAAGTTTCCAAAGCTGAACTAGAAGACATCCGTGTAATCAATCTCCCACTGGAAGCCTTCAATCCCCTCTCCCTTGACCCTGTCTCTGAAGCTACTGTAGACAATATGGTAGCAGTTGACCCTCACGGGACTACTCAGATTTTGATAGGTTGTTAATCTCAGTTCTTGAAAGAACTGAGATATGCTGCAAGTGTAAAATGTGTAATTGATTCTGAAGGCTTAGTATGAAAAATGCAAGCTATTTCATTAATCATGTTTTATTTTAATTGCATATTGAATTATATTTTAGATATACTGGCTTAAATGATAATATTGCTAAAATCAATTTCACCTCTTTATTATTACCATCTTATGGTGGCTACTAGAAAGTTTAAACTAGGTGTATAGCTCCCATTACATTACTTTTTTGAAACTATTTTATTGACATAATAATTATAATATTTGCAGAACACAGTGTAATAATCTGAAACATTTTAGCATGGGTAATGATCCAAATAAGCTTCCCAATTCCTTAGACATGTATCATTTCTTTGTGTTAGGAATCTTGAGATTACATTTATATATTCCTCTATGATACTGCCAACTGAGAATGAAGTCCAAACTCCTTAAATACGTCATTTAATAATCCTCAAACTCTTTCCCAACCTTTGTTCCCAACTTGACATTTCCTCACCCCCAGAGACAGGATGTTGAATTAAACCACACTGTGAGGTCATTTCTCAGTATAGAGGTCAGATGACAATGAATAGGACCTCACTGTATCCCTTATTTCTCCTTCCAAATGCTTTCCATGATGCCCAGGCATTCAAGAGGAGATAAATAAATACAAATGGATAAAGAGAAGAGAAAGATTCATACACTAAAAACACCCAAGTACCAGTCAAAGAAAGATAAAAATGGGGTTATTAAATTTTCAAAAGAAATGAGCAACAACTATTTAGTGTTTATATGTCCCTCCCAAAATAGAATGTTGGTTACTGAGCCAATATTTACATTTCTAGAAAATGGAATCATCTCAAACAATTCTGCTGTTTAAGAAGCTTCCCTAGTCTACTGTCATGCATTTTCAGGATAGAGGATCCCAATTCTCACAGAGCAGCGGGGAGCTCTGCTACTACTGGATTGTATCTTGAACGAGAAGGTAATCATTTGTCACACCTCCCCTGCATGTGACTTGTGGGTGCTCAAGCTTAGCCCAGGGGTCTGCAAACTACAGCAAGTGGTTATATCATTTTGATATATAAATTTTTATTGGAATACAGCCACATCATTCATTTATATATTATCTATGACTGCTTGTGATTGTATAGTTAATGTCAGAGACTAACCAGCAACACCCACAAAGCCCAAAGTGTTGACTACCTGGCCCTTTCCAGAAAAAATAAAATTGCTGACTCCTGGTCTACGGGGTTATTTTAAAATTTTTTCTTTTCATTCAAAAAATACTAAATCTATCATGTAACAGATAGTATAGTTCCAGGCTCTGGGCACGTAAGTGTGAAAAAGAAAGACTCCATATCACAGCACGCTCATACTTAGACACTCAAGGGACCTTGAAGCACGTTCACCTTAGTCCCTTCAAATAGGAGTTTTATTTACAGTAGCCAGTGTTTTTCAAATTTTTAAAATTAAGGTCGACTATGACAGATACATTTGACATTTTTTTCTGGACACTTATCTATATGAGCAAATAAAAGAACTAAGTTGCAAAACTAATACTTGTCTTATTTACTGCATGGGTTCTACTCTTATATCCTGTTACAGTCCATTCTATCTACACACTAGCTTCACCCAGGAAGCTCACTTGATTTTAGTAAACAATAATGTCTCATGATTCACAGTTGAAAATCTGTGGGTAGATGATGGCTGTTTACTGCCTAATTCTGGTTTTCCCCATAAGTCACAGGTTATAAAATGAGTAACCATTCAGTTTCGGTTGACATGGATTTGCTCCATCTATGTTGAATTTGCTTTTGCTTCAGTTTAGGTTTTGGTTTTTACTATGTATGTTATTTTGTAATATGTTTTTAAAACTCAGAGCACATGGAAATAATAAGTTCACTTTTCTACATGGCAACAATCAGTTGGAGCTAAGAAGTAATTTCTCCAACACTTGCTATATAACTTGCCACCCTTTGCCATAGGGCAAATGCACCTGAAAATCCCAAGAATTTTCTTCACAAAAATTAGTTCCCTATGATCTTCTACCCCCATACAAATATAAAACAGATCTACTTATTTTCTTTCCATCATTAAACCTTTGCAGGGCATTCGGGTAAAGCCTCTGGCTTTAGAAAAAGCCTGTTTAACAGATACTACTGTAATTCCAAGGTCTCTTAAACCAAAGAGAGAGAGTAAGACTGCATTAGAAAGAAAAACAAATGGCCTTTATTTCTTGAAAAGAAGAAAAGCAAACCCACAACATTTGATGAAAGAAACTACAAGGATAATTAGAGTCCATTGGGAAATTTAAAAAAAAAAAAAAAAAGAGAAAACAGATGCAGGTTTTTGTTTACTTAAAAGCTTTGTTTGTGACACAAAATCACTGCAGACAGAACGTTTCAAAACATGAAGTTGTGCAAACATGTCTCAGCTAGGAAAGGCGATGAGGGGGGCAGTTAACTCTGGCACATAACTTTAGCTGCAGCTTAATCCAGTTCCCTTTGTTAAATACCTGAACTTAATGAGAATCTGCAGAGATTTATGACCGTAACAAACACATCATTTTTGACTTAGTCATTCAAACCAGGCTGGCAACTTTGATATTTCCTAGTGAAAGAGATCTAATCCAAGTAAGAACTCTGAAAAGGGAAAAAATTTGATTGATTACTTCCTACTCTGAACACTCAAGAGAGAAAAAGCAAACTTTTTCCTGTCTGTACTCAGATTTCTCCCACTAATCTTTTACAAGCAAGCAACAACCATAAAACACAAATTACTTACAAGGATGCAAAGGCCAATCAGACTAGCTGGGTCCCACAATCTATATGCATCAAAATATCTAGGAAAACATCTGAGATGAAAAGCAGAGATCAAAACATAAACAGATTTCTGATTCAATTTAATTCAGTGCTTTAATTCACCAGTTCTGAGAGGAGAAAAGATAATACTTTAACTGGTTCCATTCAAGGAATATTTTAATGATTGCTGCAAATCCTCCGGGACTAAATGTATATAACTTAGTGCATACAACTTTTTTCCCAAATTACATTCTCAAGACTCCATCTTTTAAACTTTGGGCAAAGTACTCCTTTCTTAATATGCAAAAGTTAGTCATTATCTTTAAGAGACTTTCTGTTTCCAACATCCTACCTGTTTATACTTTTATCTCACTAAAGGAAGTTGACGGCAGTAGCCATCTTGTATGTCACTAAAGGTCTGGTCACCACAGTATGAGCTTGTTGCTAATGATGACCAGCTGGTAGGATATCACTTAGGTGAACATTATTATATAATTACTGCATGTTAACTGATTGCACCACTAGAGCTTCTAGGTGAACATTATTAGTAACAGTCATAATGAAGACAGAACAGTGTTTGAGGTAACAATTGGGCTGGGCCGTGAGTGAGGATATTAGTATACCTAAAGAATAAAAATTAAAGTGTTGATCCAAAGGTGAAAATATACAAGAGAGTGAGAAAGATAGGCTTTGGCAGTGACTCTGCAATGTAGTGGGAGAATGCCTGTTTGGGGAACCCCTACAGTTCCAAGGGAACCACATTACTGCTCGGGGATGGCAGCCACTGGGCACAGGCCACCGACCCACATGGCCCCAGCGGCAGGAGCAGCGAGCTCTGATTTCTGACAATAGTTGGCTTCCTCAGGTGAAGCTCAATAAAGCTGTTCATTTGCTTTACATAAAACTAGTGCTTTAGTGTGCATGCATGTGCATGTGTGTGTGTGTGCATGCGTGTGCGTGTGTGTTAAGAGAAAAATTGATGGCCTAAGATTTCTGATATGCCCAATAAGATGAGTTCTATGATCAGATGGAGGTGGGGGGTGAGTGAGGGAGTAGATTACAAATAGAGGTGGCTTCAGTTATTCCATAATAAACCAAGAGATTAAAATAGTTGTTTAAATAGCATTTTAAAATTGGCTTTTTCAACAGGATTTTGTAGTGCAGCTC
Source organism: Chinchilla lanigera (assembly GCF_000276665.1). Classification (NCBI taxonomy): domain Eukaryota; kingdom Metazoa; phylum Chordata; class Mammalia; order Rodentia; family Chinchillidae; genus Chinchilla; species Chinchilla lanigera. Next base: position 3,858,818 of record NW_004955467.1, on the reverse strand, counting down.
AGTTTTCTAACTAAAGGTGCAAGACCGGAAGCACACATATCCCAGTCACTCTCCAGCCTAAGGAAGCCTTTAGTAGCTACCAGATGGCTTGCTATTTGGCAGGAGCTACATGTGGGCAAATCTGTCAGACAACCTTGCTACTTTATTGGTGAAGCACTAGCACGCTACAGGTGGGTGGACCCGGACTCTGCACCAGTCCTAGTTATTTAGCTCTGTGGGTGGGTTACTTTGAGAAAGCTACCTTACCTTCCAGAGTTCCTGTTTTCTGATATGTAAAATGCAGAAAATAATAGAATCTAATTAAAATATTAATACTAATATCATCCAGCTTATGCTCGGAAGATCGTTCAGCAGCTTTTGGTGCACTGTGCTGCGTCAACACAGTTACTATCACTTTACATCTAAAATGATGGATTCTGGCTAACGTGTATTATATGGTGGTTCAAATATTTTTCTGTTTCAAGAATGATTCAAAAGACACAAAGCGAACTATATATCCACTAAAGTGGAAAGAAACTCCAACAGTAAGTGAAGAATAGTATTAAATCACAGAAATTATTTTGGCTACATAAGAATTCACAGTCTATGGCTTGCATGAAGGAGGTTATAAAACAGATTCAATAAAGATAAGCAAATCAACTAATAAAAGGAAATCCTGTTAGCTCCCTGGAGTCTCTAGATGGAGTGGGTATTGTTTTGTTTTGCTCAAGTAAAAATGTAATGTGGGTAAAATTTTTTTACAGTTGTTGTAAATATCAAAGGAGAAATGTTTTAAGGGAGATTTTCATTACTTTATTAAACCAGAACTCCAGATACACAACTCTGTGTTTAAAAACAGAAGCAAAAAATGCCACCAAGACAGAGGCCACCTAGACAGCAACTTGAGTCTGATAATGCTGGCAGGCAGGATATCAGATTCAGCAGGATAAACCACTCATAGTTATAGGTTGCGGCAGTCCTGGCCCACCAGAGCTCTAGAGCTGAGACTCTCTTTCTTCCTCTCTTCCTTTCTTCTTTCCCTTGTCCATGGTAATCACTCCAGGTCTGTTTTGTTCCTGCAGCCGGTCCTGTGAGGCACATTGTATATACCAAAGATTAAACACCGGGACCAGTAATGGAACAGTACACTCAAGCTGATCTAGAAAGTCTAGGCCATGTTATCAAATGAGCCATACAGAGCACTCACAGGCGTGCCCTATCTCTTCACCCCATAAGCAACCCCTTTCCTTCAACCCCTATCTCAGCTCCTTCTGCCCTCCAAGACCTGCCACTTACATGAAGATTTTTTTGCTCTCTAGTGTAGGATGGTTTCAGTCAGGGATGGAGACCTTCCATGCCTTCATTTTATCAGCCACGGAAAGGAGAAGAAAGAATAACAAAATTCTCTCTGCTGGATTCAGGAACAAAAGCATAAGAGGGAAGCCAAGAGCCAGTTTCATCATGAAGTGAGCTGAAGACAGAGTCAGCAAGTGTAAGAGCAGTAATACCTCAGGCAGGGAAGCTGCAGGCCATCCCAGGGCCCTCAGAAAAGGAGAAGAAACCTGGGATAAAAGATGAGGCACTTCAACAGGGGCCCTCATTTTCTGAGGCCAGTTGGGTTCATCCTGCTTTATGCCACGTTTTCAGTTTTAGTTTTAAAAGAACTTTAGATAATAAAATTACAAAAAATAGCACAGAAAATTGCCATACCTCCTTTACCCAGAATTCTGTAAGACTTAATATGATGCAATGATCAAAACCAAGAAATCAAAACTTGGGTAATAGTCTCCCCTTGTCCATGGGGGACATGTTCCAATGCCCCAAGTAGATGCTTGCTACTGCAGATAATATCAAACCTTTACAATTATACTTCTTCCAACACATACACACACAAATTTAAAGATTTTTCCATCTTAGCTAAGAGCTTATGCACACTATGTCCATAACCTGAATTTTGAGGAATGACGGCAAAACTAGCATGAAAGTCGTTTTTCTCTTTCTTCACAATTTCACAGATAGAATATTTGTTCTTACCCCAGATCTTAGTCACCTTAGATATATGATTTTCCAAAAATTAAGTTGAGACCTTTCAACTTTTCACTTAAAGAATTACTTTAGGGCTACTCAGTAGCATATCCAAACTGTCAGCATCATTATTCACGTATTTTGGGACCATTTTAAGTTAATAAGGATTATTCAAACACGAGCACCCTGGCACTGCGACCATGGAACTGAGAAGTGAGTGACAGGTTATGGGTGACACACACAACATGGCTACACTGGACAAGGGGACCAGTCACACTCTAGGTAGAACACCATGAGACTTCATTATGCCAATTGGAATCGTATGCAATTTACAACTTATGAATTCTTCATTGCTGGAATTTTCCATTTAATATTTTCAGAATGTGGGTGACAATAGGTAACTGAAACCATGGATAACAAAACCTCAGATAAGAGGGCACTCCTGTATAATGCTAGTAAGAAAAATACACATTATTATCATTTACCCAGGGGCTGGGGATTTAGCTCAGCGGCACAATGCCTGCCTGGCAAGTGAAAGGTCGTGAGTTTGATTCCCGGTACCAGAAAAAAAAAACAAAAACCAAAACAACCACATTCTATTCTCCTATCATTTACCCCATGTTTTCACAAGCTCCTTCTTTTCTCTCTTCCAAGATGGGGACAAGAAAAAGTACTCCCTACACTTATTTACTTATTAGTTGTGAATTACCTTTGTCTCCTCCCATCTGTAGGAGTTTACCAATCTAACTTTCATTCTGCATAACCTTAGTATTTTTGAAGGGTACCGCTCATAAACGTAGAATGCCTCTCAACTTAGGTCTTCTAATGTTTCTGATGGTTAGCTTAGCGCTGTGGATTTGGATGAAGAATACCCAACAGAGGAAGTGTCATTTCCATTGTATTAAGTCAGAGAGCATAATCTCAGCATAACAAGGGGACATTAACCTGGCTAACTTGGTTAAAATTATTCCATGTAGGTTTCCCCAAAGTAAAGTATCCATTTTCTCTTGCCTTTATTTTAACCTGTCCACCACCCGGTTCCTCAGCCTATCATCTGTCCACCTGCCCTTGCGCACAGACACTGGCCCAACTCTGACAGCTTCCTGCAAGCAGTCCCGGGTGCTGTGGGCAGGATATACTAAGGGTATCTCGGGAGCACTAAGGGTTAAACAGCCTTCTGTGTACTTCCTGGTAAGAATCACAGGACCGTCTTCCAGAGCCTGTACCACACAGGGTAAAGAATAAGGCTGCATTACTGATGTTGAAATAAAATCATCTGGAAGTATTTTCATCTGAAGCTGGCTTTCAGAAACAGAGGCAAAACACACTAACAAAAGTAATCTGAGGCATATGGCATTCCTTTCAGTCATACACATTTCTAATATAAATCCTCTAATCATTCATATCTTGGTTTTCAGGTTTATTGTCTAGTCGTCTCTTTTATTTCTCTCCAAAGAATAAACTCCTGGCCTAAAAGAACTTAACTACCCTTTCTATAAGAGACAAAGGGGGGCTCTGCTTTACTATGAAGATCACATGCTATAAGCACTACCTAAGCACGATTGGTTGTTGCTATTTTCTTTTTGGTTTTGTTGTTGTTTTTAAGCAGACTGCAAATACAATTATGAGGAGGGGTTCAAAATTACACGGAGGAGGTCTTCACTGCGCCTCCTGCCACTAGGTGGTGCTATACATCACATTCGAAGTAGGCTATGTTCAACAGTGAGTGGGATTATGTTTATAAACTTTGGAAAAATCTGTCATGCATTCCTAATGGAAAACACTTAAGAGCATTCTTCATAAACATTTACCCTTTTTTTTTCACGTTTACTGTCATCATACAATTTCTGAAACGAATACAAGAGAACTGAAGTCACCTTAGGTCTAATTGTGAATTTTCAGATTTCCTAAACAGTAATGAGAAATACAGACACGCAAGGATGGCATCTTTAGAGGGGAGGATTAGGACAGATTCTCTAAATCACTGAACTCAGCATTGCCTCAGTTTCTAAGTTCTGACTCCACACAAGTTTATTAACTATATTGATATCCCCCATAAAGATTCAAATAAAGTAATTAACAAAGGTTTTAAAGCACTGACAAGTAGTTGGAAGACGTTTTTACAAGCAAAGGCTAGAGAATTTTGTTTCAGTTGCTTATTACTTTGGTGCGATTTCTTCTGATTACATATGGAAGGCACATATTTGATAAGAACCTTTACATTTTAAATTACAGTTTATCACTTAAGCAGCAACAAATTTTCTAAGACCCTAGGGTCTAATATCATTGGGAAACAATGATGAAGAAAACATCCTTTTTTTAATCAGCCAAGTTACTATTATTTGGTGGCAGAAGATCTCCCCGGAAGGAAAAGAGGTAAGTACATCAGGTTCCCAACTGGTCAAGCAATTTGGCTGATAGTAATTGCAATTTGTGATTGTTCAAATGTGTCCCACAGAGATAGGAAGCCCTTCTTGTTGTTTACATCCAGGAGGTTTGTTTGCCCTGGGGTTGACACTCTTCCCCTCATGATGGGAGCATCTGTTCTGTGTAAGGTTGTCATTAATTGCACAGCTTATTTTATTCCCATGACCTCTCAGAAATACAAATTTAGCACTTAGTCTTCCCCAGCCAATCAACAGGTTTATCTTATGTGGGACAAATATTTTGTCCAGAGTGTTTTTGTTTTAAGGGGCAGGCAGATCACAATGAGTCAGTGGAATGCCACCCATGGACACTTGTGCGTTTTCACAGAAAGCACATCAACACGTTACACAGCTCACTGCGACAAGGAATACATGCTCACACCAGGCGTCCAGTTCTGGGAGCCACCAAAACTGCTGCAGAAAGCCTGTTCGGTATCCATCATGTCTGGAATTGCTCAGAAGTTTCCCAGCCACTTAACAACTTTCCTCTGTCACTGTAACTTCATGTTTCACCCCACCTACTGGTCATCTCCTCATACACACATGCATGTGTGTCAGGGCACGTGCACACGCACAGAGGAGCTAGGCCAACTGACTCGCGCCGCTGGTGCCATCTGTTGGGAGTAAGTCCAGAGTTCAGACTTTCAGCAAACAAAATGACAGCACTTCGGCTCCTCAGCTTCTTACTAGGTGAGAAGGGCCCAGTCACTCTGCTCCTGGGAACTGCATATGTGAAAAAATGATGCCCTTCCTCTCTGTAAAGGCTGTGCATTCGGGGCCCGAAGCGACGTCTACCCACTGTACTCTCAGGCCTCATCACTCCCAACGTTCCTCCCTTGCTTTAAGGACACAGCCTTTGGACTGGAGTCCTGTGACCTTGCATGGGTGGCCGGCCTCTGCAGCTCCCGCGGCTCAGATTTCATTTCAAACCCTTCACGCAGAAGGGGCTCACAGCTCAGGAGGGTGGGAAACTGCTTTGCTCATGGAGGTGCCCTGCAGCTGCTCACAGCTGCTACAAAACGCCGATTTCTCCTCGTAAGAACTGAAAGCGCCTCTTTCCAGTGCCCCAGAAAAACAAGGCCATAATCATTAGAGGTCAAAAATGTCAAATTTTGATGAAGTCAGGGCAGCACTAACTGCAAAACTCCAAGCTGCGTGGCTGTGATCTTTCTGTGTACTATACAGTGATTCTGGTCGTATTCTTCTTTGCTGGGACTGTGTGTATTTATTAAAGAAAAGGGATGGAAACCTAGGAAACAGACCCGCAAATACAAGGCTGGAGATCGAGTACTTCCTATCTTGTCCCCAGATAAGGAACTGAGGTACAGAAGCCATTTATATACCTATGTGTCTCTTTCTGTGTAAATGCACAGGTTATACATATTTATATAGAGATATATACAGGCGCATACTAGGCTCTCTAACATTCCCAGGTGCTGCATCTGCAGAGTCAACCAACTGTAGATCAAAAATATTCAGAAAACAAGTCTGTACTAAACATGTACAGACTTTTTCTACTCACTATTCCCTAAACTACACATTACAACAATTATTTATATTACATTTACATTGTTTTAGGTATATCGATATATATATATATGTATATTATTAGTATTAAGGACTGAACCTAGGGTCTTCACACTGAGCTCCACCCTCAGACTTTTTAATTTTTTTTTTTATTTTGGGACAAGGTCTCACTAAAGTGATAAATTGCTCAGACTGGCCTCAAACTTGTAACCTTCCTGCCTCAGCCTCCCAGAATGTTCAGATTATTTATAAAATAGCATAATATTTGTATATAACCTATACATATGCTCCTGGTAAATATATTACAACATTTTATAGAAGAGATTTGTGTACCTGAGGAATTTGATCTACAAGGGGTCCTGTGGATCAGTCCCTCACAGATATCAAGGGACAAATAAATGCATATATACATAACTTTATTTTATTATTTTTACTCAAATACTATACTTTAGAAATACAGATGTCTTTTGTCTCAGGAGAAAGGGAGACTTCTTATTAAGTTTTAAGCACACCTGCCCTGCACTATAAAAAGTCAATTGGTCTGGACTTCCAATGAAGATTCCAACACTTTGAAGCTAATGAAACAACTTTCCATTTCCCTTTGTGAACCTAGTTTACATACAACTCTGTAATACAGACGATTCACTGCAAAGAGCTGCTGTCCCACAACATGAGAGCTGTGGACATTTGTTGTCCTGATCCCATGTCTGTCAAATTAAGTCATGAGGAACCTTTTTTAAACCCCATCAGGGTGGAGTTGCATACTCAGTGAACTCCACTGAAGTGTCCTGAATTATTATGAACAAATCTCCACACATATAAAAATTTCCCAGGAAGTTTTTAAACAATATTAAAACTTTTCAAATCAGTAAGAAAAACTTAGGAGATTCTGAATGTCAAATTCATTTTATCTTTGTTCCAAATCTTGAGATGTTTTTGTAAAATATTTTCTTTCATTTTAGCCAAGGAAATGTATTCAAATATCTTACCAACAGACGTTTCTAATTGTCAGACTCATTCTGCAAGAGATTTTCTTCAAACTTACTAACAGCAACAGATTTCTCCTTTTGTTAAGACAGTAGGGGGCACTGCCACAGCAAACTATTATGGCAAAATGAGAGCATCTACTGAGAAAAGAAAAAGGAGAGAAAGAAGCAAGACCTACGCTAGACACAGGATTCTCCCACATTAAAGAGCATCTAAAAATACTTAGCAGATTTTTCTCTTCCGTAATTCACTTCGAGGTACAAATACTGGCATTCTGCGTGTGTGCATCTTTGTATGTTTGTGTGTGTGTGTGTGTGTGTGTGTGTGTGTGTGTGTGGTCTTAAGTGTGTGGCAGAAATCCTACAGTGCAAATTTTAGGCCACGGAGGAAAGCCAAACAGAATCTCCTGTTCTGGAATTTTAGCTCATACAAGTAACTAAAATGCACTCAATAAGAAAGAAGTATTCCGTGTGGGATTTAATATATATATATATTTAAATCTTCAGTCGCTCTAACAAACATCAAACTCCAAGTTCAGAGCCAAGATAAAAGAAAACTATGGGGAAATTTCATTAAATAATCACATAATCTAGGCTCCATAGGTTGGATTTTTTTAATAAGAGTTTTCTATGTAATTGAGTTAAGCTTAAATTTATGTATTCAATTAAAAAAACACATTGCAAATGGTAAAACAAAGACATTGCTCCAACACTTGGAAAATTAAATTCACCAAACCATGAAGTCTACTGTGCAGTTATTTTTGTAACCGCCATAAATTGCTTTATAGAACTCCTCTGCCGGAGTAAACAATCCACAGAGAGATTTACTTTACAGCAAGCATCCAGCTTCCAAAAGAGAGAGTGGTCTCAAAGTTTACGTCCCCGCCCACGCTTGTGTTTCCAGTTACCTTGAAACCTATTCTGCTCTTGCATGAGTTCAGAAAGTTCCAGAGAAAATAAGATCCAGGTCTGCAGATACTATGCCCTCAAATACTCACTGCTAGAATAAAAAGAAACAGTTCTACTTTGTGGAAATAAAGTCTATATGGCAAAACGAAAATAAAAGATTTTAATACTAAATATTTCACCATATTTATTAATACCTCAGAGCCCAGGGTTGCCTCAGATAATTCACAGTCAGCTTGAAATGTATTCCCTTCTAACACTGTACGAGTCTGAATTCAGTGCACGCTGCTATAGATAAGAGTTTTAGGGGTCTTTAATCACTTCTTTTTTGTGTCCTTGATGAAAAAAACAGAACTCTCTTTGTGCTAAAAAGAAGGACCTGTTGTTTGCACATTCAACAGGTCATTTTTATAAGAACTTCCCAGAGGACATAACATAAATGACAGAAATAAGGGGATATTTTAAGTGGCTGATGACTTTAAATGATATATATTTTATATTAAGGGAAGGTTGTTTGTTTTTCTTTCCAACAAACGGAGAATTACTGTTTAAAAGTGTTTAATGTTTGAATTAGACTTTTAGGACCAAACCTTTCCTTGAGTTGAATTACTATAAATTTGAATCCTGAAATCAATCTGTGGGTGTGTTTGACCCCTCAAGTAAATAAACTTGTCAAATCACATCTATTTCTGTTTTGGAAATGAATGATTGATTTAGTGGGCTTTTGTGATATATTTAAATTATGTTGTAACTTTTATAATATTGTTTCACTTAAATTAGTAGAAAGAATTAATATTTTATAAACACGATGAACTATAAAATGGGAAGCTGTAGTCACATGATTTTTCCTCGCACTTGGAAGAAAGAAAAAACTCAGTATTTTATGGGAAACAGCAAACAACAGAATTTACTAAAGTTTAATGCATTCTGTTACTAAAGGTGTTCTGCAGTTGAAACTGACAAATTTAAGATTAGCATCTAAATGCTAAACCGTAACTGCAGGTTTCTCCCACAATGCATTCTCTCTAGTTTTCTTCCTTAAAAAATTAGCCACCTTCTTTTGTAAAGAAGACTACACAAAGATCTTTAGAAAAGTTTGCCCGTCCAGAGACAAAAATTTCTCCTCCTTAAAAATATCAAAAGCACTTTACCAAGCTCATTCCTTCACCCAGGCACAAGTTTTTGTTTTGTTTTTTTTTTTTACCAAGAAAGCATTCTTTAAAGTATGATGACCGTTTGTTGGCAGTTGCTGGGACATAGATTATCCAAACTACCTAGGCTCTGGCACCGGACACTTTTACTAAGTCTGTATATTACCACCTAGGACACCTATCTGGCAACGCGTCAAGGTAAATAAATATCTGATGGCAAAGACTGTGCTAGCCAGGGAATTGCCTAAAAGATCACGAAGAAATAAAAACAGGCTTCCTTGTAACCTAGTAATGATAAGCAGGTTCTGATTTAGGGGAAACTTTTGGTGGGACCCCTCCCCCTCTGAGCTGAATACACCGTACCTTCCCAGGGATGAGACCGGCTCCTGCTGAGAAAGGGAATCCCGAGGACTAAAATCATTAAAACGGAACATTCCCTCCCCTTCTGCGTTCCTAAACACAGCCCCCTCCCCCAAGAGCAGGCCCAGCGGGAAGCAAAACTTCTGAAGTTAGGGACCGAGCTGCTGATGACGCTCGGCCTTCTACAGGAAGTGTGGAGGGAGGGGACTAGGGGTCATCGCCAAGGGCTCTGCTAAGTCTTCCCCTTGCCCAGCACCCCAGTGCTGTGGCTGCCCCCTCCCGGACCCGCGCCCGCTCACCGGTACCAGGCGAGGCCCTTGTGGTAGCTGCGGTCGAAGAAGTGGGGCTCGGCGCCCACGGCGCGCACGTCGGGGTGCACGCGCAGGAACTCCAGCAGCGCCCGCGTGCCGCCCTTCTTCACGCCGATGATGATGGCCTGAGGCAGCTGCTTGCTGCCAGACCCACTAAAGAAGCTGGAGATGGGGCTGGGGGAGTCTGGCGCCTCGGGACCCTGCTCCTCCTGGCTCGCAGCGCCTTCTGCCAGCTCCTTGCCCGCAGCCAGTGCCGCGGCCGGCAGCGCCCGGAAAGGAAGCCTGGAGGGCGTCCCATTGGGAACGGCGGCCAAGGCTGGCGGGGCGTGTGCGGCGCGAGGCCCGGAGCTCAGCATCAGCAGCCCGGGCGCCGCAGCGCACGAGCCGGCGCAGGAGTACAGGAACATGTACAGCCAGACGCACAGCATCGCGAAGAGCAGCGCAAGCTTCCTCCTCACCGGCGGCGGGGGCGTCGGCGGCTGCGGCAGGAGCCGACCCGGAACATCGAGGCAGGGCCGGCCGCCGCTCAAGCGCTGCCCCATGCGCTGCCCGCGGGCGCGCCCAGGGGCATGGCTCAGCGCATAGCGCGGGCCCCGGAGCAGTGAGCACGGAGAGCGTCCCCTGGCCTGCTGGACGTCCGGGCGGCTCGGTTTACTGACCCCGCGCGCCCGCGGCCGCCTCTGTGGCTGCTCTCCTCCAGGTGGCGGCGGCAGCTGGAGCGGCGGCGGCTCTTGACATGTTGCCCGGGAGAAGCCGCAACTGGAACGGAAAGTCGGGTGGATGGTAACCGCTGGCGGAGGGGCTGCTCGGGAGAGGCTGGGAGAACGCCGTGCTCCTGCTCGCCGGCCACTCCAGACGGTGCGCACGGTCGTTCGCCCGGGCGCGCACCTCGCAGTCCGGACCGCTGAGCCTGGGGTGCAGCCCCGGCGCTTCCCCGCAGAGGCTGCGGAGGAGAACTGCGCAGGAAGAGAGCGGCGGACTGAGGTGGAGGGGGCGGGCCTGGCCTGGCGGAGTGACGCGCGGTTCTACCTACCAGAAGCAGGGAGTGCCATGCAAATATAGGCGCTTGTCTGCGGGCGAAAGCGCCAATCTTCTTTCGGAACGTGGGGGTGTGGAAAGAGTTCGGGGCGGTGGAAAGCGGCCGGGAGTTGGTATTGGCTGTAGGATCTAAGGGGCGGTTCCAGAGAGGCGGAGCCAGAGACTGGTGACAGGAGCAGACGGTGGGAAGGGTGTTGGAGTGACCGTGAGCTGGGAGAGGTCCGGCCCCCCTGAGCGGTGCGCTACCTCACCCGCGCGCATTTCCGCACCGGCTGCCCGGGAGCCAGCCTTGGCTGTAGTTGCCCAGATGCTGGGACGCGAGCTTCCATCCAGCTGTTTCGCAGGAGGGCTCCTGATGTTGCAGAGTGGCAAGGGAGTGGAAGCCGCCTGGAGATGTATCCAGACCTGCGAACCCGACCACCCCACGCTGGAGACCAGAGGGGCTCCTTTCGGGACAGACGCCGATTTAGGAAGTTTAAGGGAAAAGCCTATTTGGAAATCGCTAGCAACTCCCCACCCTCCTTTTCCTCATCCTTTGCCCGGGTTGATCTTTCTCATCCTGCTGGTTAAGTGAGGTGGCTTAAACTGTCCTCAAGAAAAATTTCCAGCCTCCGAACTTCCGAGCAAAGGTCGGGGAGGAGTCAGGAGAAAGGGAGGAAGTTACAGGAAGATGGCAGTGTGATTTTTTTTTTTTTTAAGTTTCCTGGTCAAAATGTGGTGTGAGTCCCATCTAGGAAGTTTTATCAGGATGAGTTTGTCGAGACCTTGGATACGAGAAAATGTTCTATCTTTCC
>NW_004955467.1:3825630-3847215 GCF_000276665.1 Chinchilla lanigera | reverse complement strand
GAAAAGGTGGCGCGGGCGCCGCGGCCGCCCAATGGCACTGAGAGGGCGGGGGTGACGCGGCGACGCCCCTTACCCGCTCCTCCCCGCTGTCCGGGTCCGCGCCCCAGGCGCGCAGATCCCAGGGCTGCTGCGGCTCCCGGGTGTCTGGCAGGGCCGGCCGGTCTCGGGGAGCTTACTTCGTCTAGGGAGCCCCTTGCTCCTTTAGGGGCTCCCAGACCTCTCCAGTTCGGGTCACGCCTTGGCAGCCTTGAGCTCTTACAGGTCCCCTGCCTTCTACGTGTCTCCTGCCTCTGTTTCCACATTGTTCCCACTTCACCCTTTGCCTGGAATCCCCTTCGCGCCCCAACCTTTGCAAGTTTAGTTTACAGCAGTTCGCAGCAGCGCGCTCCCCACCACGCCCCCACTGCCGCGGCCACAGAATCCGCGAAGGAGCTCTGACTTCCACCTACTCGAGCCTTGCCTGCCTCTGAGCGAAACCCTTTCTTCCCGCAGAGCTTTTCCTTGCTTCGTATGGGTTTCCCTTAAAGTTGTTTAAAATGATCGAGAGCACCCCGGGGCCTAGAAAGAAACAACCTCTTAGGAAATGAGCCAATAAATAAATCAAAGGCACAAATTAAAATGTAAAAAAAAAAAAAAATCAGCTCCGATTTCAAATCCACATGTCCAGTTTCTGATGAAGTGGTTTTAATGTTCATCTTCCTGTGTGCGTGTGTCCGCGTGCGCGCGCGCGCGAGTGTGCCCTGTTCCTGTGCGCGCATAGGCGCGCTCCAAGGGGTTAAATGTCCCTTTATAAAGAGCGACTTCCTCTTTCTCTTCCTTCCCCTGACCTTATATCCTCTTCATGTGCTCCCTGGAGAGCAGGTCAGGAAGGGGATACAAACTGCCTTGCTGTTTAATGGTGGGAAGTGGCCCGTGGAACCTGCATGAGGTGGTATTTTGTTCCTGTCCTATTTATCCCTTATTTCTGCGCTTCCTTGTCTCCACAGGACTTCTGGCAATGTGGGAAGTGTTCTGGCAGCTTCGTGCGTCCACTGTGGGTGCTAACAAGGGCCCACAGCAGACACAGTGTTTACGTCCCTGGAAACTCACTAGGACCTGCTAATGCCCGATGTCAGGAAGCGCTGCTTTCGTTGGTATTCCTCCCCTGCCCGTGGGAGTGGAAGTCAGGGAAGCCCTATTTTGACTTCAGAAGGGGAAAGAGTAGTTCTAACTCTGTGTTTGGGTGGAATCGATGTATTTGAGCCCTTCTGGGTAAGTACTGCTGCATATGGTTTTATGCTTATAATCTACCAATCCTAGCTGATTCTATAACCAATGAAAATCTGGAGTCTGAGGCCATAAAGAGCTGGAGTTTTACAAAAATGAGCTATAAGAATGGATGGGCTTTAATGTCCCTCTATGTCCTAAAATTGAATATTGACAAACCAGTTGAGTTTTAATACTAATTTAAAAGTTTAATATAGTTCAGAACTTTCTCTAGGTGTTTCAGTGTGATTCGCAGAAGGAAAATTACACAAAGACCGTTTTCAAGTTGTAATGAAGCATACAGCGCAATAAATGCTTACAAACATTCCTCAGCTTCTGCATCTGGAAAATGATGGGCTTCAAGTTCATGCCCAGTTCCGCTAAGATGTTACACTTTTGTGTTTTCACATGGCAAACAAATATTTCTCGTATGCGGGTACTGACGTTCGAAGTAGAAAAAAAGAGATTCCCCCCCCCCAATCTGTACAGTTAAACTGAGTCACAAAACAAGTAGAAAAGAACAGATAAAGTTACGTTTTTGCAACATGTCTAATACATCTAAAACTGTGATTTTTAACATGTGGTCAGTCTAAAAATTGTTGAATCATTTGTGTTCTGCTATGGTTTGACCCCGAACCCCCATGCTAGCATTTAGATGCTGTTGAGACAGCATTAAGAGGTAGAGCTTTAAGAGGTGCCTAGGTCATGGGGCCTCTGCCTTTGTGAAGGAATGAAGACTGTTATTTCCAGTGTGTCAATTATAAAAGAGGGAGTTCGGTCCTTTCCCACCTTTCTCCATTTTGAGCACTCACCCTCTCACCCTCCAGAGTAGAGTGATGTAGCAGGAAGGCCCTCGCCAGATGCCAGCCGCAGGCAGTTGGACTTTCCAGCCTCCAGAACCATGATCCTACTAATTTTTTACTTTTTACAATTTACTCAGACTATAGTGTCCTGTGATAGTAGCAGACAGTGGACAAGACACATTCTTTATTTCCCTCCCGAGTCTGTGGATTCCAGTGTGCTTGTTACACTTCAAACATCTCAGACGCTCCATACTAACTTGTGGGCAGTGGCATCATGGCACACAGCATATATGAGGATGTTGTTTTGGTGGGAGGCATGGATCTGTTGGGGCCTCTACAAGAGTCACACTGCATATCCAAACAGGGTAATTTATGGATAGTTTGTTTACAAAAGAGTAATAGACAAAGACTGAGCATAACGCAGCAATCCTGGGCTAATAGCATTAGAGCAGTTACTACTCTTAGCTCTAATAGAATGAAAGAAAGGAGAGGTTGTCAAAACTAGGAGAGAAGTGGTACACTTTGCTAGTAAGGGGCCTGGGGATTTAGCTCAGAGGCACAGCGCCTGCCTGGCAAGTGCAAGGTCGTTAGTTCGATTCCTGGTACCGGAAGAAAAAACAAAACAAAAAAACCACTTTGCTAGTAAGACAAAGCCTGTTATTATGGTTCAGATCTAAAATATCTCCAAAGCCTCATGTATTTGGAAAGTAATTGGATTATGGGGGTGCTCTGTTCACCAGTGGGTCCATCCACTGATGAAGGTATAGCGGAATGTGCTTTTAGGAGGTGGCCCGTTTGAAGAGGAGGGTTAATGGGTATAGTCTTCTTCCTAGCACCTCCCTTCTCTCCTTCCTATGTGTCCACCATGGGTGAGCAGTTTTCCTCCACCATATTGTTCCGCCGTGGTGTTACTGCCTGGGAGCCAGCTGACCATGAGCTGAAGACACGAGATAAACATTTCTTCCTTTAAATCATGGGTGTTTGGTATTTTGTCCCAGTGATGAGAAAATAGGTAAGGCATTGCCCAAGTCAACCCCTGAGGGAAGGAGTTGAGGAAAAAATGTTATTGACAAGATAATAAGGGATAAATATTGGCATTATATCCAAGCATGACAAAAGCCAAGAAACAGGATTAAAGTCTCATGACAGCAGTAAGAACTGACTCATTAAACTACTGTCTAGAAAAATGCTTTCTTCCATGCATTGATTAGAAAGGAAACAAAGTAGAATTAATAGTTATTATGGCACTGTGAAAAGGAAAAATGCTTACTCAATACCAGAAAGTAAAATAGACTTTGTTGCAGTTTCTCAATCTATCTCCTTTCTTCTGTCAATCATGTTAAAATATATATCAGTCCTCAGATGTCATAAGGCATTGCCTAGGAAAAGTTCCAGATTTCTTTTGGTATTATAGAGTCAAGTCTTCTATTCCTTGGTGAGACAGGTGGAGTCTACATTCAGCGACTTCTGGATTTGCTCTCTGTACCCTCTTCTCCGTTAATATGACCATGGAGATGCCACTGTGTGTTCTCCAAGGCACCTGAGCATCAATTCCTTCCTAAGCCTAGGTCTTATAAATCATTGCACTACTTCTTATCTTCTGTTATATCCTACCACATGGAGTTTACATTCTAAAAATATTTTGAATGGCTTCCTCCTACTTGTCTAAGTGTATCCCCCATCTTTCCATTACTTTGCCAATATACCTAAGAAAAATAACTTAAAGGAGAAAGATTTATTTTGGCTCAAGGTGTCAGAGGATTCAGTCCATGATCCCTTGACTTTGTTGCTCCTGAGTCTGTCATGAGGCAGAATCACCATAGTGGGGAGCATGTCCTTAAGCAAAGTCACTCACCTTATGGCAGCCAATAAACAAAGAAAGCAACAGGAAGTGGCTAACAACAAGATATAGTCCCCAAGTGTATGCCCTGCAGGACCCATTCCCTTCAACTAGGTCCCACCTCCTAAGTTTCCATCACCTTCAAATAGCGCATCAAATTTGAACCCATCAAAACATTAACCTATCACTGATGTCAGAGTATTTGCAATTCAATCACTTCCCCAAAGGCCCCAAACACTGCTGCATTGGGGAATACACCTTCAGTACCAGAGCCTGTGGAGCACATTCTGCATCCAAATCATAACACCAAATATCAAAGTCATATTCATTAAACCAACAACGATGACAACAACTTAATAAATGATAGCATATAAAGAATAAAACAGATTATATAATGAATTTCATAGCCCAGAAAAAATCATGATTAGTATACTGATTAGTTACCTTTAAATTAAATGCATGTGTGTGTGCATGTAGCCATGTTCTTGGGTGTGTGTATGAGAGAGGAAGTCATAGATATATGAGATAAATAGAAAGTCATATGCACAGAGAAAGATAAAAAGAGAGGTAGTTGATTTTGCTCAAAGAATTTACAATGCTTCAAGGGAAACTTTTTACCTCTCCTTTTCCCAAAGAGACGGGCACACCCAAGAAACAGATCTCATGGTCCTCCACTGCCCCACTCTTCTTCCATCTGTCCTTAGTTTCACCACCACCCTAATTTTAAAATGCACTATCTAAAAATGCAAATTCATACACAGTCAACAAACTACAAGACTCTGTGTACCACATTCCATAGGCAGATTTGCCCGATTCCTTTCTGTGCCAAGGCACATGGTTTCTACCTAGAATTCACCCTCCTCAGACTGTTCTGCAAACACCAGCTCAGAACTCATCTGCAGTAATAACTTCCCTGTTCATCTCTTGCCTGCATTTGATGAAAGTACCTAGTGCATAACCTCAGAGTTGAGGTTGCAGAGCCGTGCTTCTCCCTTAGACTACAAGCGCCCCAAGGGGCACACAGTCATTACTCACTGGTGCACCTACAAGATCTAACACATTACCTGATGCAACCAGATGTTCAGAAGGATGTGACAAATTAATAATGGGTCAAGAAAAGAGCTGGGAAGATGGGGGATTTCAGAGGGAGAGAGAAACATGGAAAGACTGAGACAAGAAAGGGGATGGCATGTTGTAAACAGTTTATGTTTCAGGGAAAGGAAGTGTGATTAGCCTGGGAAAGGTATTATATGGAGCTAGAGGTAGCAGGAAATGGGAATAGAGAAGAAACCAGATTCTCAGGACCTTGCATGATTTTCTGGAAAGTCTATACTTTGGTTAGATGTCTGTAGACATGGAGACTCTACATTTGCTTTTGAAGGAGGCTTTCTCGTATGACAGCATCTAGATAGTAGAGTAGGATTCCAGCAGGGTGGCCAGTTTTCATTAGAAGACAGAAAATGTGACAAGTCGTGTATTGGCTGGAAATTAGGAGGATGGTTTGCTTGGGGTGGTGTTTTTTTTCTCTTTTTATTTTAAAGAGAAAAAAGCAATACAAATGATACAGAATTTCAAAACAAGATGATAGGAAATTAACAATGGTTATTATATTGCCTAAATTGTTATCTTCAAACTAATTGCTCAAATTATCAGACACAGGCATGCAAAATTGATCAAACAATATAAGCACTAACTGTTCCTTTCAATGAACTAATAGAAATTAGTAGTAAAATTATCTTAGCTGTCTTGTATGTATGTATGTGAGTGTGTGTATATATATATGTGTATATATATGAGAAAGAGAGAGAGAGAGAGAGATATTTCCCTTCCTTCTTTTCTCCTTTCCCTCATTCCAGTTGTTCTTTCCTTTTGAGCAGTTTCTTGGTTTTTAAAATGAGGCTTCAGGGAATTGGGAGATTGGTACTATATTTTGAGTGACAGATGATAAACACCCATGTGATAGCCCAAGGAACAGTAAATAAATATTTGTTGAACTATTAACTATAACCAAATGTTCATATTTTTCTTAGTTTAGCTGGAAGAAAGAATTTTTACTATTACCTTAGGCAAGTTTCATGAAAAGTTTTATTTCAGCAGCCTTCCGCATTAAATAATAGTCTCTGTTCCTCACTTGCATTGTCCTTACATTTTCTCCACTTTAGACCCCATTCATGATAATAAAGTTACCAGATAAAAAGTCATGATTCTTTGTATTTAGCATTCTCAGCCAACATTTCTGCTTATATTAGTTCTTTCTTTCAAGAATTCCTTCAGAATATAATGTCAGATACCACCTTGAAGACCCAAAAGGGAAACTGTGGTAAAAAATGACCGATGAACCATACAAAGTCACACTGCTCACCTAAAGTGTCGGAAACAAGAGCAGACTAGACTTTGGGACGTGGGTTGCGTGGGTTGTGCTCCCCTTCATGTCCAAAGAACTCACATGATATTGTCTTATACGCTGTAACTGAATACCTGAGACTGCAAGTTATGATGAAAAGAAACTCATTTCTTGCATTTCTGGAGGCCAGAAGGTCCAAGCAAGAGGAGATAACTGGTGAGGGCCTTCCTGCTGGTAGGTCCTCTCTGTAGAACCCCAAAGCATCATAGAGCAAGGTATCACTTGGTGAGGGGGTTCAGTAGACATAACAGACTCACTCGTGATAACACATTCCCTTGATAACCATTTGATTTATGAATGTGTTAATCCATTTATGCTGGAGAAGCCCTTGTAATCCAATCAGTTCCCCCAAATTCCACCTTAAATAATATTAACATGTGAATTGGTGGGTTCAGTGTCCAACACATAGATTCTGGGGATAAACTTTCAAACCATAGCAGTAGCTATTACACTTTTCTAATGTGCAGAATATGTTGAGAATTTTCTGTCAGATGGTAGTAAAATATTTTGAAGAGGCAGCACCTTGGTCTAACTTGCACAGTGATGAAGGGCAGACTCACATGATATCCAGCACTCTCCAGATGAAGTTGACCCGTGATGTGTGTGAGGACCCTGAGCAAAGTCTGCTCTGCTGTGTGCTGAGAAGGCTGGGGATAGAGAATTGTTAGAGTGGACACCTTTGTCTATGTCTTCTCTCCTCGTAATGCCAAACCCAGCTTTACTTCTAGGCACACATGTTTCCCTGTACTCCTGGCACAAATTCCTAATAAAGCTCATCTCACTTTTTGGTATTAGGCTTCAAAACGATCTCTCTTCCTGGTTTACAACATGCAAGTATATCAAGCAAGGCCTTATTAATGATCCCAGCCTGTACTGCTTCATACTCACCAGCTGAAACTGCCCAGGCATCAGCTGCTCTTACCTGTCTGTCCCTGCGCACCTTCCTCCAACACACCACCAGCACACCAACCCAACCTGAACTCTGGTCACGTAGCCTGACTACAGAGAATTTAGCTCAAATGGAGGTAGCTAATTCTGACACTGCAAATGTCTTTCCATTTATTCTATGAGGGATTTAACACATAACTAAATTATTTATTATAATGAAAGCCTTTGATTTTGCAATCCAATTGATTATTCTAATACAGAAAATGCACTTTGGATTCTCTGTGCTCATCACTCCAGTATAGTCTTTAAATGCTTTATTACTCATGAATGGGGAATAGTTGCTTTTTTGAATTTATTTCACTCACAACAGAATTAAGAGGTCAGAATTATGTTTCCTTTCTTCTTGGGATATAAAGCTACTTGTTCTCAAAGCTTCAGATGTATGTATAGTAAAAAAATCAACAAAAGCAATTAGACAAAATAATTAGGGGCCAGGATCTTCAAGTGTTTGATTTATTGTTCTCAGTGTTAAGAATAGCAAATGAGCATTTTATAAAATAACTTTGAGAAGCATATCTTATATAGATAAGAAATGTTTAAAGTGGACCACTCAGTGGTGAAACTATAGTTAGATGTCAGCCACAAAATCATTCAATCCCAAATGACAATGTTATCAGAGGGTACAAATAGTAAGAGAACAATTCAATATAGGTTATAAAGAAGTAATGAAAAACTTTTAGATTGAGTAGATACAGTAGATGGAGGAAAAGGAAAAGTTGATTGGTCCTTCAAAGTTGGGCTGGTGTATGCTTGCTAGCTGGTTTTGGCATCTGTCTTTGCAAGCAGGCATGATGGCCCCCTGCTCTAAATTGTCTTGTAGATATTGTAATAGGATTGGACCAGGAGGCTTGGTGGGTAGCAGACAAATAGCCAAGCAAGGACAGAGTCTGGCTAAGTCAGTATCAGTCTTGAAGCTGCAGTTTTGGTTACAAATTACTTTTCACCATAGGACAAAGCAGCTCTTTAAAAAGGCCTCAGTGACTGTAAACCACAGACAACACTAATTTCATGTTGGGAATGAAACTGTTTTCTCATCTCAGATGAGAAGATGATTGAAAATATATTCACTGCTGAACCATGAGGTGCAAAGAATGTCCTACTTTTCTCATTGCTGAGACAAAATACCCAAAACCCCCCAGTTAAATGAGGAAATTTTATTGAGTTCACAACTTATAGAGGTTTTAGTTCACAGTTCCCTGGATCTGAGGCAGGGTGGCATGTAAGAGGGGTATTGAGAGGAAACCAGTTCATGATAGGCATAAGGCAGGAAGTCGGCAAAGTAGCTAGGAAGCAAGCAGCAAGTGGCCACAGCAGCCCTCTTTCTGTCCCTTACATACTCTCCAGGCTACATGCCTTTAGGGCAGGTAGCACTCACAACCAAGTGGGCCTTCCTATTATGCACACTCAGAACTATGCCAAACCAATTAGTGGACTAATTTAATAATCACATGCCCTTTAATCCCATGGTCTTTCACTCTAGAACCAGCCACTTCTGAAAAAGTCCCACCTATGACTGCATGAGGCTTTTGGGGGAAATCTAGACACAAATCACAACAAAGAATAAGTCCAAAAAATAAAGAGATCACCAATAATCCACAAAGTAAATGGAATTTAGGGACCCTGCAGAAGTTAAATTTTGGCAGCTAGAGGTAAGTAAGTTGGTGTTTTAGATGGAGAAATAAAATAAACAGAATTTTTTGCCAGACAATTATGTGTTCTTAGCAATATTCATGAGAAAAGTTCTTTGTAGTCAGAGCAGAAAGGAAGAGGAGGGAGGGAGAATAAGCAAAGGGCTGATGTTCACCGAAGGCTGTGCATTTTGTGGAGCATGATGAGCTGTTCTCAGCAGTTCTCTCTCTGAGTGGATGCTCAGCTCGCTCATTGCCATTTCTTATATTTGAAGAGACAACAGTGTCTCCAAATGTAATTCTCATCTTGGGAAACATTCTATAAACATTATTCTGCACTAAAATAAATTTGCAAAATCATGTCCCTTCTTTAACATTCCTGATAAAGATTAACATATTATACTATGTGAGATGACATTGCAGTAAAAAAAACCTATTAACTTTTGCTTAATACTAATGTTTTCCAAGCCTTTTGGACTACAGATTCCCTTCACCAATCACTTATCCAGTAACAGCAATTGTTTTGAGGGACATGCAACAAGAAGCACATCCTGAAGCAGTAGAGGACTTGCTACTGTCAGGACGTCAGAGGATAAATGTTTCTAAACATATTGGAGCCTCAGCTGCATATAGTGAGGGATTGGTTTAGTTTGAGACCAGGTGGGGAATATTTCACCAAGTACCTAGGATTTTCTTTGTTCTGTTATTTCTCTGGGGGCCCACATCACTCAAGGGATTGGGTCTTAACTAAGGGCTTGACAAATGGTAATTTTCATGAATTATTGATTCAGCCAAAAATAATTGGAAATGTTGATAATTACATGGAGATTTTCTCATGTTTCTTTCTTCCTCCTGATTCAATTCTTTTATACTCTGTGACAGTGAAAGAGGCTTGTAGGGTTTGAAAAACACCTTATCAGGAAATGCATAAGCATACAAGAGAATCTGGCTAGATTTTTAGTAGCCCATTGTAGGCTTTCAAATTTGACCATGATAAATAAAAGGTAGGCATAAGGAAAATTATGAACTCTTGGTTGGAGCATAAGACACAATCAAATAAGTCACATAGTGCTAAAAGTTATATTGCAATTGCAAACACACCAAAATGATACCAGAATTCGAAGGCAGATTTACTACAACTGACACTGATCAGGATCATTCCCAGAATATCAGGCCCTGATCTCTGGTCATGTAGGGCTTATATGAGATAAGCAAGCAGGAAGTACAGAGGAGAATGGCTTGTCGATTGGGGATTGGTTTATACAGTGTGTATCATAGGGACCAGCAGCTATATATCACAGTGCTCAGCCATTTCTAAGAGACACGATCAACTGGACCTGGAACAGGGGCTATTACTTGGGCAACTAACAAACTGAAGAATATTGACTGGAGGAGGGTATTTTCTGATACATTTCCCCCTTCTTTTAGTTTTCCTGGAAAATCTTTGCTGAGTATATTACATGTGATCTTTTGAGACAAGACCCAACTAGAAACAGTAAATTAGGGTTGTCAGTGATCTTAGGAAGAGCCTAGCCAATGTCCCTGAAATTGAAAGTGTTTCAACCAGGAGTTTGTACTCTGACAAGGAAGTGAAAGAACTAATTTGACTAGGAGAGTGTCCATTGTGCCTTGGACACAAGTCAAATCTTGGTCAAGTGTCTGATTGATTGTTCTATTCTCTTGGGGCAACCGTCTATAGAGTTTAAGGCAAAAACCACAGCTAGTAGAGGGGGCAGGAAAGCAAGGACTGAGGTAATCAGCCTGAAAAGAAATAAAAATCAAGGGGAATATGTATGGAGGAGTTCTGTGAACTGTTTCCTCAGGCTTCAGCAGTGCGTGGACTGGTCAATGTCTAGAGTGACCAGATCAGTGCTTTCAGTACATTGTCTCTTCAGAGTGAGCTCTCTGGTCCAGGTAAATTTTTCCAGCAGATCTAAGCCTGGATATCTGAAACTTGTACAGGTAGTTAATATGTACCTGAGTTAATATGTGTGTAGGAGTGCCTACAAGTACAGCTAATCTTTTAGCTAAACTTTTGTGGAGCAAGTTACAAGCTGTTTCTGAAGGGTTATATTTCTTGTGGCCTGTATGCTGTATGTCAAGGGTAGGCTATGTCTAGGGACAATTTTCATAGCAGGACCCTATAAACTTCTTTTCAGTGTGTGTAGGAAATGAGAGATCAGGGTCAGTGACACAGACACTGAAACTTGAGCTGGCTTCAGGGATATGGGTATCAGCACTGCAGCTTGAGCTTTCAGAGCATATGGTGGGGGAAGGTCTGGCTCAGATTAAGATGGCTGTTTCAGGAGTACCAGATAAAGTTTTTTTTTTTTTTCTAGTGGCGGTTGATGTAGCCATCAGATCCCTGGAGGAGGCTTAGACCTCTGGACTGGATTTTTTTGATCACAGGTTTGGCCAAAGTAGCTTTGATCAAGGTGACCATAGCATATCTAGCCTGTTGGACTCTATTCCTAACAGAGCTACTTCCATCTCTAAACAGGATGTACTCAGCATCTGTCAGGAGGTTAGAGGAGTTCATCAGTCAGTGCCAGGCAATCCTGGTCCCTGGTGAGGTCCAGTATAGTATGTGGCACCTGGACACTTAAGTCTTGGTCTAAGGTGAGCTTGTCAGCCTCTTTGATCAGAAGGACAGGGGCTATTAGAGGGCAAAAGCAAAGAGGGAAGGCAGCCCTTAGCAACTGGATCCAAGTTTCTGCATAGGCAGGCCACTGGACACTCCCAGGGGCTCACAATCTGAGTAAGAATTGTTTTTATGATCTCAAGGATCCAGGTTTTGTAGAAGCTTGCAGCTCCCAGAACCAGTTTTTGCCAGATGTTTTGTGTCTTTCCATCAGGCAGCGTGGGTGTTATTCTGGGAAACTAGAAAGGTCAGCTGTGAAGGCTTCTCCAAAGAGGGTAAATTAGTTTTTGAATCTCTAGGAGGTTGAGTCCAGGACAGTTATGAAGAGTGGCTGGATGACAGGAGACAGTTGAAAGCAGAAGAGGGCATTCTTAGGTCTAGCAAGGTGTACCAGGAGGTTGTGGGTGGCAGAAGACTGAGGCAACTTATATGGAGGGCAACCATGGTGACATTGGTAGCTTCTGAGATCTTGAATTGGCTTTACAGGCAGGAGAGGTGTATTTTAGCAGTTTAAATGTGGACATTTTATAGTTTTGAAGTCTTATTTTGTCCTGTTTCAGGGGACTGTGACAACTACGGCCACCCCAAAAACAGTGGGAGAGTTCTTAACTGCCTATGGCAATTGGTCCAAGTGAGCTGGCCTTTTATCTCATATTTTCCCAGTTGAAGAGGCTTATAGGAGCAACTTGCAAGCAGCGGAAGTCATCTTTTAAATCTAGCACAGTCTGAAAAGGGTGTATAGTTCAGGAACTGCAGAGTGCAGGGTGATGGCTGCATTGTGGCTGGCACAGAGATATTGCCTGAGGTTATTTAACAGTCTATCAGGCTGATGTGTTCCTGGATACCTGTTTGTGCTTCCTGTAACATATGATAACAATGGGGAGGGACATAGTGAGGTGGCATGGTTGATGGCCAGGCCTGGAGGTGACTCCTTAGTTCATACCTCTGGGAGGGGAGTTTCAGAACTTCAGGATTGCAGTTATCTGTCTCAGACTGGTGCAGGTGTCATTTTCCTCTTGGTCAAAGTTGAAAGTGCAGACTTAAATGAGAGGAAGTCTGACAGGCTTGGTGCAAGTTTGTACCTGGCAGAAGAAGTGAGAGCCAAGAGTCCCACTTGCCCAAGTGATGGTAACATTTGACAAAGGGAACTTTGAAAGCAGAGAGTTCTGTTCCATTGTCTACGAGGAAAGTCAAACGTTTGCCCCTGACTTTTGTAATGACCATAGAATCTTGGGGGACCAATTTGATATGTCTTGGTCTGTCCTACATATTCAGTCCTGACAGGGTGCAGCTAATTTGTTAGGGTTGATGGTCCAATTTTTCCTCAGTCAAAATGGAACACAGAAGGAATTGTTGACAGTCATCTCAGGTGGGCATTAGATGAAACCATCTAACCAGGATAGGTGTTTCTCTAGAGGGGCTACTGTATGGCTCAGTGCAGGGAATGGCTGGCTGAAACCAGTTTAACTGGATGGAAGTAGCCAAGTTGGGAGCAGGGAGTGGAGTTATAGGTGTTGGCAGCAAGGCGGAATTCTCAGAAAGAATGGGCCTCTTTTTTTTTTTATGTTGTTTAGCTATAAAAAGTCCTTTTTTTTGCAGCCAGGGAACTATGGGTTTTGACTAATTAATTCCCATCTCTAACTTCCTATGTGTGTATTCTGTACCCTTGAACAATGGCATAACAGACAAAGGGTGTGTGCCCCTCAGAGAGAGACCGTTCAGATACCCACCTGGCCTTGCCCCTCATAGGTACTTAGGCAGACTTAGCTAAAGAAGGTTCAAGGCTTGTGTTATGCCGTATGTCAATCACCATAGAATCACAGGTGAGGGCCCAATCAACCACCATGACCAGTGCTTCCCAGTCTTGGTGCACAGACAGAGCAGCCTATTGCTTACACTCTCCATTCTACTCACTGACACATTCATTAAACAGACACTCAGAGGTTAAACATTCTAACCTCCATCCCTTGAGGGTAGTCCTGACTAACGGGAGTTGATCAGACTCCCCCTTCTGCTCAAGCTGGGCAGGACTGACAGACTAACTGAGGTGTACCTGGGGGCCTTACTAGAATCAGGCAGACAGGTAGGCAGACAGACAGACAGACTGCATCCTCCTCCCTTTGGGGACCAATGGGAGCTGCTCAAGTGGGGAGCCAGGAATCCTCCTCTAGATCTCTGGGGGCACTCAAGAAATCCTGAGGGTGCACCTTCCCACTGGGACCTGGAGAGGTCCTTGCTCCATTTGTGAGGGTCATGACCAGTGACTACATAGTCAACACAGTTGGTCTTCCTGGCCAACACACCAGATGTAATGGCAAGCAGAAATATCAAAACAACACCAAGGATTTGGTGGCAGATTTATTTACTTTAACTCACACTGATCAGGATTACTCGTAGAATATCAGGCCCTGATCTCTGGTCATCTAGGGCTTACATGAGATAAGCAAGCTGGAGATATAGATGCAGAATGGCTTGTCAATGTGCATCATAGTGACCAGCAGCTATACATCACAGTGACCAGCCATTTTTATTTAAGAGATAGGAACAATAGAACTGGAATAGGAGCTATTACTTGGGCAACTAACAAACTGAAGTATACTGGCTATGGCAGGGGGAGGTATTTTCTGCAAAAATGTGTATTTTAAAAAATTTCTTCTCAGTTTATTTTTGAAAGTAGAGAATACAATGCATAACTGTCTTAACTATAATAATAGTACTTTCTTGTATTTTAAGATATCATATACTTCTGATAGTAAATAAAAAGATAATCTTTTAGGTGAGTTGTTGAAGGATATGGGGCATAAATGATAAACCTAAAAAGTTAGAGACTCTATGTGAGTTTTATGAGTTCTCCACCTCCTGTAAGATTGGAAAATAATCCTTGTGCTGCAAAAGAGGAAGGCAATTCATAAAAAAAGGAACAGTGAAATGCTGCTGGTTCCTGAGCAGGAAACTGGCAGGAGCTGGAGAAGCATGGATCCCTTTGAGGCCGGGAGAATCTGAAAGTGAATGAGACCTGTGCCTGGACCCCCAGACAGGGCAAAGGAAGGGGAGAGCCTGAAAGAGATCCTCAGCAGGAAGCAACTAGAACAAGCTTCCAGGGGTCCTTTAAAGCCTCAGATTCATAAGGACAGGGCCAGAAATAAATAAGAAATCAGGTCATCTGGAGAGCCCAGGGTATCTGCAGTGGGCAAGGCTGGCAGAGATGTGGATTGATGACCAAGGGCTGGAAAAGACAGTTTCTCTAATCAGGTGCCATGGATAGACAACAAGGACCAAAACTCTGGTGCTCTAGGGTGCCTTCATACTCTTAGACCACATAGAAGAATTGATAGAGTACTGGGAATAAAGTGGAGAGGAATATGGATGCTGAGATGACTCAAAATGGGCCAAAGAAAATGGACCCTTACTATATTTTAAATGTGGTTCGTGTCAACCAAATCTCATGTTGAGACTTAATCCCTCAGCAAAACAGTGTGGAGGTGGTAGGATCAATTAAAACAGATGATCAAATCTTTAAGAGGGATTAATGCTTTCCTCAAAGTAGTGGGGATTGGATTAGTTACTGTGAGAGTGGGTTGTTATAAAACAAATTTGGGAAACTCAGCTTTTTCTTTTGCTTTCTTTTTGCCATGTGACCTCTCTCCCTCCCTCCCTCCCTCCCTCTCTCTCTCTCTCTCCCTCCCTCTCTCTCTCTCTCTCTCTCTCTCTCTCTCTGTCTCTCCCATGTGATGCTCTGTTCCACACTGGAATTTTGCCAGCAAAAAGGCCTTCACTAGACATTGCTCTTAACCCTGGACTAAAAACATGAGCCAAAGTAAATCTCTTTTAAAAAATTACTGAGCAACAGAAAATGGATTACACCATCCCCCAAAGTGGAAATTTAGCACTCTTGGTCAAAGGCAGCTAACATTCATCAAATCCAACAACCATGAGTTCTCCATGATTGAGGAAATCCATGATGTCAATAGAGAGGTTGTGTAGAAGAAGAGGTAACCAGCTACCCCCAGCTGTTTCAGCTACCCCCAGTGAGAGGTCAGAGATGAACAGAGAATCTGTTTTGTACACCCTGCCCAAATTCAGAAAACTTGATTTCCCACTGAAATTTTATTGGAGCCAAATGACGTACAACTGCATGAATTAGTAAAGAAATAGTAACAACAACATGCACACACACACAAACAGGAAATATAAAAAATTACTTTAAGACCAATGAAAGGAAATTCATTTCAGTCTTCAAAAAACTTAAGGAATTTTTTTTGCATGTTTCATTATCCAGCCTGAGATTTTGTCTGTAATACTGAAGTTGGATACTAACTAATCTTGCTAATGAGAATATATAAAGCATGTCTTAAAACACCTATCATTACTGTGCTAGCTAGCTTTCTGTCACTGTGACAAAATATGCAAGAAAAATCAACTTAAAGGAGGAAAGGTTTATTTTGGCTCCTGAGTAGGAACTACTCAGAAAACCATTGCTATTACTTGGGGAGATTTCAGTTCATGATCACTTGGCTCGGTTGCTTCTGGCTCTGTGGTGAGGCAGAATCATCATATCAGGGAGCATACAGTGGAGCAAAGTAGCTTGCCTCATGGTAAAAAGGAAAGAAGTAGGGAGAAAGAGACAGAGACAGAGATAAAGCAGGAGTAAGATCAAGACTATACAGACACACATCCTTTGACTAATATCTACCTTCTAATATTTCATTCAGGTATGCACTTAGCAACGGATTAGTCTCTTGGTGAGGTTAGTATCCTTGTGATCTGATCACTTCCCAGGAGCCTATCAGCTGACTTTTGTGGACATTGTAGATGCAAACCATAACAAATACTTAATGATTTTAATATTTTTAACTTCTGATTATTATTTTCTGCATACTATAATAGTTATATTCTTAAGCACTTAGTCATATTATTAAGCACTAAAAGTAAAGAATTAATCACTACTGGATTTGTTAAAGCTAAATAATTTTGAAGTTTGAATGGTTTGATCTATAGTAGAAATAGATGTTATTTGATAAAGTCATCAAATATCATAGGCTTTTCAGAATTGACATACTTTCAAGACAAAAGATCTCCTTTACTTTGTTTGCCAAAATAATCTATTCATTATTCTCTGGATTATCTAGAAAAGCAGATCACATCATATATAAAGGTATAGACACATAAATACAAATAGCTTCATATTTACTGCCAACAATTTGAATTGATTGTCCTTTTAGGACTCATCTCATTCCCGTTCCAGTGTTTGATTTTTAATATAAAAGATTATGAATACGGCTGAGCGTGAATATTGACCAGAATTAGAATCTGCTCCTCAGCTTACTCAATATTCCACTTAAACAAATTTCAAATTGTGTTAGTCAGTTTTTCATTACTGTTACAGAACAGCTGACACAATCAACTGAAACACAAAAAAGGTTTATTTGGGCTCCTACTTTCAAAAGTTGATTTGCCCAGTTATTTGTGGCCTGTAGTGGCACAGTACAACATGGAAGGAGTATATAGCAGAGAAGAACTCTTCACACTGGAGTAGCTGAGAAGTAGAAGGAGAAGAAGATGAAGGAGAAAGAGAAAGAGGTGAAGGAGAAGGAGAAGGAGGAGGAGGAGGAGGAGGAGGAGGAGGACAAGGAGAAGGAGGAGGAGAAGAAGAAAGACAGAGAGAAAGGAGAGGAGGAGGAGGAGGAAGAAGAGGAGGTGGAAGAGGAAGAGGGAGGAGGAGATTAGCCAGGTATTTCCTGATGATACCTTTTTATTTCCAATAAAAAGTTGCATTTTAGCAATCAGATCACCTCTGCTCTGTAGCGTGCTGTCTTTTAGCTGTTGGAATACTATTTGCTGAGGCTGAGAGCATAATGCTTAACTTTACTAATTAAGCACTAAAAGTCCAAGTTCACCTTTATGCCTTTTACAGCTTGACCTCTGACACAAACCTCACACTTTAAATGACTCAGGATAACTCAAACCCACAGACTGCATAAGAAAGTGACTTTTAACAAACCAATGAACAGGATAAAATAACATTTTATCACAAGGCTATATTGTGAGTTAAAAAATTCCTTACTTGTGCATAATTAGAGCTTTTTATTCGTAGACAGAAAAAAACAAGTGTCAGTACTAAATAGTCCCAGAAAGAAAGGAACACTAGGGATAGTTATTGAGAAAGAGATTCTGAATAAAGTCCTACTTTATTTTGTTGCTAAAACAGAATATCTGGAACTGGGCTCTTTATACAGGAAAAAGGTTCACTTGGGCTCATTTCTCTGGAAGGCAAAGAACATTTGCTCACATTTCGGTTATGGCAACTTCTCAGATTTGGATGAGGGTCTCATGTAGCATCAATTCAGTCGGAAAGCAGAAGGACAAGCAGGTATGGCCAAAACACAGAAGAGAAGGATCAGTTGCTTTATAAGAGCCCACTCTTTAAATAGCTAGCTCACACTGGAACTATATTAACCCATTTCCGAGGGCAAGACCCCATGGCCTCAATTTCATTACTTTGCAATTAAATCCAAAAGTAAGTTTTGGTGGTTTTGGTGGGGACAAACTATATTCATACAATAGGACATCTCCTAAAATTCTCATTTTTTGTAAGATAACCATCCAATTTTTCAAACGATGAATTAGATTTCTTAATATTTATTGCTACTTTAGTCATTTGAAATAGCACATTTATCTTATATTTAGCTTGACACATGTCAAATCTGTCCAGAGAAGTTTTATTTTGTTCCATTGATCTTTCAGTGTCATCAGAGCCACTAATTATTACCATAGTGTATATTGACAGCTGGTGGCTACAAACACTAAACCACTTACAATGGCACCCCTAAAATTCATACACTGAAGTGCTTAATTCACAGTGTGCTGGTACTTGGGAGATGGGGCATTTAGTAGATCGTGAAGATGGACTCCCTATGACTGCAATTAGTGCCCTTATAGGAGTGGACAGGAGAGAGATGATTTTTGTCTCCCCTCTACACCAAGAAAGTGGTCATTTTAAAATAAAGAACAGAATCTTTACCAGCCCCCCAACATGGTAACCCCTTGACTTGAACTTCCAGGCTCTGGAAATGTGAGAAGTAAACATTCATTGTATAAATCCAAACTAAGACACTATCCTTCCAAAAATTACTTAACTTTTCCTCACATATTTATTTTTCCAGAAATTTTATTATTATTTTAAAGAGAATAATAAAAAAGAACAATAACAAAATGCCAACAACATAGACAAAAAACAAAACAAAGCAAAAACAAAAATGATTCAGGGTTTCAGAACAAAATGATAGGAATTAACAGTGACTGTTATGTTATATATTGTTATCTTCAACAATGTTACTCAGATTACCAGATGTAAGAATTCAAGATTGATCCAATCATTAAAGAGAAAAAAAAATAAACACACATGAAAAAACATTAGAAATGATATAGTTTCACTAGATAAGATGGTAGGAATTCACCAGTGGTTGTTATGTTGCGTACTGTTGTCTTCAAACTAGTTGTTCAGATTATCAGGTATAAGCATACAAAATTGGTCAGTCAAGAAGAAAAAAATTAGGCATTAACTATTCCTTTCAATAAACCATTAGACTTCAGCAGTTATCTCAGCTATCCTTCTATGTATACACACACACACACACACACACACACACACACATATATATGTTTTTTCCCCTTCCTTCTTCCTTTCTTTCTTTTTCTCCTGTGAAACCATTGTGAAAATCAGTGTAGAGATTCAGCACAAAACTAGCATTAAAAGTCCCACTTAACCCAACTATTTCCCTTCTGGGTATTTTCCCAGAAGATTTAAAAACATTATACCACAGTAATATAGCAGCACAGTTTGTCATAGCTAAACCTTGGAAACAAGCCAAATGCCCATCAGCTGAGGAGTGGATAAAAAAGATGTGGTATTTTTATACAATGGAGTATTACTCAGCTATAGAAAAAGATAAACTCAAAGCTTTTATAGGTAAATAGATGCAACTAGGGACCATACTTACAAGTGAAATAAATCAGACCCACATATGTAAACATCGTACTGTCTCCCTAATGTAAGAACCTGAAAGAATAAATAAATCCTAGAAATTTTTGTCATATTAGACTAATCATCACAAAATAAGCTCTTTACATTTTCATTATAATTTCATTGTATTTATTGGTTGCTGAGGATGGCTTCACATATTTGTAATACAATCTTTCCAAGAGCATGGTATTTTTTTTCTCCCTGTTCAATTATTCTATATTATCACACAGGGAACCTTCTTCTGTTTTCTCAGGATTCTTGCATCACTTATTATTATATTCCTAAATGATTTAGATGGGTGATTGTTTTCTGAACAAATCTCTTCCCCATGATATTTTTCATGATTTACCCTGGTAGGTAAGCAAGCTATTAACTTTTCAATTATATGTGCAATAACTGCCACCCTTACCAAGCACTTACATTAGTTTTTTTGTTACACAGATATAATCAGCTAACCTACAGATGATCAAAATTTCAACCCTCTACCAAAAAGTAAAAAAACATTCATTTTTCTTGTAATGCTGCATTAGTTAGAAATGTAAGCATAATGCAGAGTATACTAATAGTAAAATAAGTTGCCAACATTCTAAAAATTCTGGCATTGCAGAAAAGTCTAAGTCTGAAGTCTCCCCTGAGACTTATAACAAACTCAGCTGTGAGATCCTGTAAAAATAAAAAAGGCGTTTAAACATTGCTGACATATAATGCCATAGGGTGATCATTTCCATTCTAAAATGGAGAAATATGGGATAGAAATCAATAGAAGCAGGGTGTGGTAGCACAAGCCTGTAATCCCAGCACTTGGGAGGCTGAGGCAGGAAGATTGTTGAGTTTGAGGCCAACCTGGGCTATGAAGTGAGCTCAAGGCCAGCCTGAACTACATAGTGAGACCCTGTCTCAAAAAAAAAAAAAAAAAAAAAAAAAAGAGAAAGAAATCAATGGAACTAAAGACCAAAATACAGGAGGGCAAACATTAAATCCTGTGGCTCTGAGTTGAGCATCCAGGGCAAGCTCTCAAAAGATGGAAATTCCAAAGTGCGTGGGTGGCTCCAGTACCACGGCACTGCTGCTGACTGCAGTCCTCCTGGTCTCTCTCTTGGGATGGCTTTGCTCATTTCTTAGTTTTCCTGACATGTTACATGTTCCTGACTTCTTCTGCTTCTTGGGTCTCCATTGCACTTCTGATTTCACTCTCACAGCTTCACACACTACCCCTCTGGGAACACTGCCTGGCCCCCCAGCCCATCTTCTGAAATCTGGGTACCTCCATGGTCCCATCTTTCTGCATGCCTGTAAAAAACCAGCATGTTATGGATGATGCTAAGGTCTGCCAGCAGCTCTAGCAGTAGCTAGACCACCTTGAAGTGTGGCTGCAGAGGTCTTTGAGTGCCTGGATGTCTGAGCATTGTGAACCAAATCCTGAGGAACCAATTCCTTATGTGACCCTTCTTTAGCATGGTGCTCCAGGGTGCTCTTCTCAAGTGAAACCTTTGTTGTCTTGCACCCTGGAGCCTTGGAAGGGTTGGCCCCTGCAGATTCCTGGCATGCCTGTAAGCCATTTTTCCTACTGTTCTGATCCAAAGTCCTTGGCTGCTTTTCAGCACTAGTCTCCTCTGCTTCATATTTGTGGGCACAATTTTTCTGCAAAACTGAAAACTTTCAACTGGGCATAAGCCTAGGCCCAGTGGACCCCTCCCTTAGTTTTCTACTGTAAATTTGTACTTTAGTGTTATAGTTGCCAACTATGTGTCTCAGTAGCTTTCCCTGAAGGATACAGGAAACAATATATCTATTTATACACTTGATATAACAAACAGCAAGGAGTGTGCATATGTGCAAAAGTGTCAAAACAGAATTTGGACCTATATTTATGCCTCATCTAACTGGTGTTGCTTATCTTTATCTGAGCATCACAGGGGGTCCATAAGACCCAGACCACTCCACTCCACTCCAGGATCTGTTTTTTAAAAAGTTTTCTTCTGATTTTCCAGTAGAAGTAGTCCAATTTAGTACAATGGCACATTAAAAAAAAAAAAAAAAAAAAAAAAAAAAA